>NC_057744.1:18046012-18077858 GCF_004010195.1 Chiloscyllium plagiosum
AGTTTTAAAATAATGTTGGAAAAGGATAGACCAGATCTAAAAGTTGAAGTTCAAAATTGGAGAAAGGCCAATTTTGACGGTATTAGGCAAGAACTTTCGAAAGCTGATTGGAGGCAGATGTTCGAGGGGTAAAGGGATGGCTGGAAAATGGGAAGCCTTCAGAAATGAGATAACGAGAATCCAGAGAAAGTATATTCCTGTTAGGGTGAAAGGAAAGGCTGGTAGGTATAGGGAATGCTGGATGACTAAAAAAATTGAGGGTTTGGTTAAGGAAAAGAAGGAAGCATATGTAAGGTATAGACAGGATAGATCGAGTGAATCCTTAGAAGAGTACAAAAGGAAGTAGGAGTATACTTAAGAGGGAAATCAGGAGGGCAAAAAGGGGACATGAGAAAGCTTTGGTAAATAGAATTAAATAGAATCCAAAGGGCTTTTACAAAAACATTAAGGACAAAAGGGTAACAAGGGAGAGAATAGGGCCCCTCAAAGATCAGCAAGGTGGCCTTTGTGTGGAGCTGCAGAAAATGGGGGAGATACTAAATGAATATTTTGCATCAGCATTAACTGTGGAAAAGGATATGGAAGATATAGACTGTAGGGAAATAGATGGTGACAAAATGTCCAGATTACAGAGGAGAAAGTGCTGGATGTCTTGAAACAGGTAAAGGTGGATAAATCCCCAGCACCTGATCAGCTGTACCCGTGAACTCTGTGGGAAGCTAGAGAAGTGATTGCTGGGTCTCTTGCTGAGATACTTGTATCATTGATAGTCACAGGTGAGGTGCCGGAAGACTGGAGGTTGGCAAATGTGGTGCCACTGTTTAAGAAGGGCGGTAAGGACAAGTCAGGAAACTATAGACCTGTGAGCCTGACGTCGGTGGTGGGCAAGTTGTTGGAGGGAATCCTGAGGGACAGGATGTACATGTATTTGGAAAGGCAAGGACTGATAGGGATAGTTAACATGGCTTTGTGCGTGGGAAATCATGTCTCACAAACTTGATTGAGTTTTTTGAAGAAGTAACAAAGAGGATTGATGAGGGCAGAGCAGAAGATGTGATCTATATGGACTTCAGTCAGACATTCGGCAAGGTTCCCCATGGGAAACTGATTAGCAAGGTTAGATCTCATGGAATACAGGGAGAACCAGCCATTTGAATTCAGAACTGGCTCAAAGGTAGAAGACAGAGGGTGGTGGTGGAAGGTTGTTTTTCAGACTGGAGGCCTGTGACCAGTGGAGTGCCACAAGGATCGGTGCTGGGTCCTCTACTTTTTCTCATTTACATAAATGATTTGGATGCAAGCGTAAGAGGTACAGTTAGTAAGTTTGCAGATGACATCAAAATTGGAGGTGTAGTGGACAGCGAAGAGGGTTACCTCAGACTACAACAGGATCAGGACCAGATGGGCCAATGTGCTGAGAAGTGGCAGATAGAGTTTAATTCAGACAAATGTGAGGTGCTGCATTTTGGGAAAGCAAATCTTAGCAGGACTTAAACACTTAATGGTAAGGTCCTCGGGAGTGTTGCTGAACAAAGAGACCTTGGAGTGCAGGTTCATAGCTCCTTGAAAGTGGAGTCGCAGGTAGATAGGATAGTGAAGAAGGTGGTTGGTATGCTTGCCTTTATTGGTCAGAGTATTGATTACAGGAGTTGGGAGGTCATGTTGCGGCTGTACAGGACATTGGTTAGGCCACTGTTGGAATATTGCGTGCAATTCTGGTCTCCTTCCTATCGGAAAGATGTTGTGAAACTTGAAAGGTTTCAGAAAAGATTTATAAGGATGTTGCCAGGGTTGGAGGATTTGAGCTATAGGGAAAGGCTGAACAGGCTGGGACTGTTTTCCCATGAGTGTTGGAGGCTGAGGGGTGACTTTATAGAAGTTTACAAAATTATGAGGTGGATGGATAGGGTAAATAGGCAAAGTCTTTTCGCTGGGGTTTGGGAGTCCTGAACTGGAGGGCATAGGTTTAGGGTGAGAGGGGAAAGATATAAAAGAGACCTAAGGGGCAACTTTTTCACGCAGAGGGTGGTACGTGTATGGAATGAGCTGCCAGAGGAAGTGGTGGAGGCTGGTACAAGTGCAACATTTAAGAGGCATTTGGATGGATATATGAATAGGAAGGGTTAGGGATATGGGGCGGGTGCTGGCAGGTGGGACTAGATTGTCTTGGGATATCTGGTCGGCATGGACAGATTGGACCGAAAGGTCTTTTTCCATGCTGTACATCTCTATTACTCTATGACTCTATAATTGCAGAGAATTACAGAGACAGAAATAAGTCATTTAACCCAAATGGTCTATGTTGGCCCATATGAGCTTCCACACATCCTACGTTATTGCCCATATACTTGTAGGTGCGTCATGTCTAACTTCTCTTTCAAGCATTTATTTTAATGACCTCAATATTCCTTGTGGTGGCAATTTCCACGTTCAAGGCAATGAATTTCTCTTGAATCCTTTCTTAGCCTTATAGTCATAGAGTCATAGAGCTGTACAGCACAGAAACAGAACCTTCGTCCATGCTAACTAGATATCTTAAACTAATCTAGTCCCATTTGCCACCATTTGGCCCATATTCCTCTCTACCCTTCCTATTCATATACCCATCCAGATGCCTTTTAAATCTTGTAATTGTACCAGGCTCCACCGCTTCCTCTTGCAGCTCATTCTATACATGCACCGCCCTCTCCATGAAAAAGATATCCCTTAGGTCCCTTTGATAACTTTCCCTTCTCACCTTAAAATTATGCCCCTTACTTTTGGACTCACTCACCCCAGGGAAACAAGATCTTGTATATTCACCCCATCCATGCCCCTCATGATTATATAAATCTCTATAAGTTCACCCCTCAACCTTTGACTCTTCAGGGAAAATAGTCCCAGCCAATTCAACCTCTCCTCTCGACAATCCTGGCAACATCCTTGTTAGTCTTTTCTGGATCCTTTCAAGTTTACCAACATCTTTTCTACAGCAGGGAGACCAGAATTGAATGCAATATTCTAAAAGTGACCTCAACAATGTCCTATTCAATTGTAACATGACCTCCCGACACCTATACTCAATGCAGTGACCAATAAAGGCAAATGTGCCAAATGCCTTCTTCACCACCTTGTCTACCTACAACCTTACCTACAAGGAAATATGCACCTGCACTCCAAAGTCTCTTTGTTTGGTCACATTCCCCAGCCCCTATCATTAATTATGTAACTCCTTGTCTGATTTGCATTACCAAAATGTAACTCCTCATGTTTATCTAAAGTAAACTCCACCTTCCACTCCTCAACCCATTGGTCCATCTAATCAAGATCCTGTTGCACTCTGAGATAACCTTCTTCACTGTCTACTGCACAACTAATTTTGGTCTAATCTGCAAGCTTACTAACCATACCTCCTATATTTACATTCAAATCATTTATATACATGACAAAAAGCAGTGGACCTGGCACTGATCCTGGTGGCACACCTTAAACGTATGCCCTCGAGTTCTGGACTCCCCCAACCTTGGGAAAACACCTTGTGTATTTACCTTATCCATGCCCCTCATGATTTTATAAACCCCTATAATGTCACCCCTCAGCTTCCAACAGTCCAGGGAAAGCATTCCCAGACTACTCAACCTCTCCCTATAGCTCAAACCCTCCAACCCTGACAAAGTTCTTATAAATCTTTTCTTAACTCCTTCAAGTTTCACAACGTCCTTCCTACAGAGGGAGATCAGAATTGCACACAGTATTCCAAACATGGCCTAAACAATGTCCTGTACATCCTCAAGATGACCTCCAAACCCCTATACTCAATGTACTGACCAATAACAGCAAGCTTAGCAGATGCCTTCTGCATCACCTTGTCTATCTGCGGCTTCACTTTCAAGGACCTATGAACCTGCATGCCAAGGTCTTTTTGTTGAGCAACATTCCCCAAGACCTTAACTTACTTTTAATTTTAGATTTTCCCACAGATTCTTGTCCTCTCCACATTTGCTCCATCAAATTCCTTCAATATTTTAAAAACTATTGTTAGTTAAATCTGTTTTATCTTTTACAGAATAAAGAGCCTGAGTCTGATTAAACCTTCCTGATAGTCACAATCTCTCACCTTGTAAATCTTTATTTGTACTTTCTCTGCACCTCTACATTCTTTATCTTTTGCTATATGGGCCAGAAGTGGAATGCACTGTCTGGAAATCACACAACACCAGGTTATAGTCCAACAGGTTTAATTGGAAGCACTAGCTTATGGAGCGCCGCTTCTTCATCTGGCGTCACTCTGAAAGCTAGGGCTTCCAATTAAATCTGTTGGACTATAACCTGGTATTGTGTGATTTTTAACTTTGTACACCCCAGTCCAACACCGGCATCTCCAAATCATGACTGCTTGGAAATGCGTTGGAGGCAGATTCAGTTGGTTCAACTGAGGCATTCAAGAGGACCTTGGAAGATTAGTTAAATTGAAACAATGTGCTAAGTTACAGGGAAGTTAATTTGGCTTGAAGTTAAAATGCTCAGAGAGCCTGTGTAGATATGATAGGCCAAATGGCCTCTTTCAACGCTATATCAAATCTGTGATTCAGTTCTCTGTGTGTCATTTCCAGCGGGGTCAGAGCATGAATTAAAGATGAGTCAACCCCCACAAAGAGATAGAATCAGTGAGCAGTGAGTCAAATTGGAAATGTCAGCTATTTACTCTGTCACACAAGACCTAACCTGGGAGAGAACGTAATTATAGAAGATTGGAAATATTAAACTTAGTTAAAAAAAGTAATATTTGGAAATGAGTGTGGTAGTTGGACTGGAGCAGTGTGTGTCATCTACAAGTTTTCCCTTCTGGGTCTTTTAATAAACTTGACAGGTATTTTCTATAGTGAAAAGATATCACCCTATTCATTCATTCCTAAGGAGTCCTGAATTGACTTTGAGACAATTTCCCAAGATATAAAGTTGGAGATGCCCCACTTTGAGCTGAAGGATGAGCATACTACCGTGAACACACGCAGCTTAAAAAAAATTATTTGTGTCCTATCATAATGTGTCGAAAAATAAGAGTAAATATTTGAATAAAAATGAGCCTTGAAAAGATTTTTAAACTCTTTTTTAACTCGCCTGTAAATGTGGAAAATAAATATGAATATTGTTTGGTCTCTTTGAAGCAAAGTCTATCTGGAAGAAAATAGGTTTAAGCTGTCTATTCATCAAAGAGATAAGAATATTCCCAGTTGGTCAAACATTGTTGTGACATCCATAGAGAAGTGTAATCAAATGGTGACCAAGAAAGGTGATTATAAAGTATTTGGTGTATGCAGATAAAAATGCAGAATAAAAAAGATAGAACATATAGATATAAGTTGCAAGGACAGAGTGGTGAAGTACAAAATAAATATGAGGACTCACTGGGGCAACCATGGCCAAATTATGTTCAGTCTTAGTGGCTGTGTTGGTACTACAAAAGCAGTGAAGGTGTTAAATGGATTCAGGAGTTGTAGATATCTGGATTAGAAATTTGCTCATGTTGCACTGCTTTTTAAGAAGGGTGACAGAGAATTGCAGAATACTTAGCCTAACATCTGCAGTGGGCAAATTATTGGAGTCTATAACCAAGGATAGGATAACTGATCACCTCAAAACATTTCAATTAATCAATGAGAGTCAGTATGGTTAGGTCATGCCTGATTAACCTCAGTTTTTGGAAGAGATGACAAAGATTGTTGACATAGGTAAGTCGATGGATGTTGTTTGTATGGACTTCCAGAAGGTTTTTGATAAAGTCCCGTACTAGAGGTTGTTAGCTAAGGAGGAAGCCCTTGGGAGTGAGGGAAAATTGGTGACATGGATAGAGAATTGGTTGAGTTGCAGGAAACAGAGAGTTGGAATAATGGGTAGGTACTCAAATTGGAAGGATGTGAGGTGTCAGGTATCGCAGGGATCAGTGTAGAGACCTCAATTATTCACAGTACTCATTAACGACTTGGAAAAGTGATGTAAAAAGTCAAACATCCAAATTTGCTAATGACACAATATTGGGCAGCAATGTAGACAGTCTTGATGGCAGCATTAAATTACAACAGGATAGTAATAGATCAGATGAATGTGTAAAGCTATGGCAGATGGATTTTAATATTAAAAAGTGTGAGGTTATCCATTTGCAACTGAAAAATGGTAGATCAAGGAATTTTGTTTTGAATTCACAAATTTAAATACTGGAGATGTCCAATGAAATTAGGGGGTTCAGATACATGGCTTTTTAAAATGACATGAACAGGATCAGAAATAGTTAAGAAGGTTAATGGAATGCTGGCCTTCAGATCTAAAGGGTTGGAGTATAGGATTGCAAATGTTATGTTGCAGTTTTACAAAGCCCTAGTTAGAGCCCACGGAGAGTACTGTGATCAGATCTGGGCATCATATCCTGTTTTGGCCTCATAGGGAGTTCAACCTGGGTTCACTGGGCTTCTACCCTAACTTCAGGGGTTAAGTAATGAGGAGAAAAACATTGAAATTGCTGGAAAGGCTCAGCAGGTCTGGCAGCATCTGTGGAGAGAAATCAGAGTTAGCATTTCAAGTCTGGTGACCCTTCCTCAGAACTGATGGTAGCTAGGAAAATGTTAGTTTGTATGCAAAAGATAGGGTGGGGGGGAGGGCAAGGAGTAAATGATATGTGGGGATGGACCCCAAAGAGAGAGAGAGAAGAACAGTTGGACAGACAAAAGAGTGGATAACAATCCAGCTAGGAGGGTGAATAGGTATTAATGGGGACTATTAGTGGCTAACAATGGATTGTGTGTGATTAGCAGGCTCTGGGATCACAAAGTCTGATGTGTGGTAATTGGGATAAGGACATGGGAGAACTCAATCAGTAAAGTTATTGGACTTGATATTGAGTCCAAAAGCTGCATGATCCCCAAATGGAAAATGAGGTGCTGTTCTTCCAGCTTGAGCTGAGCTTCACTGGAACACTGCAGCAAGCCTGAGACAGAGATATTGGCCAGGGAACAGGGTAGTGTGTTAAAGTAGCAGTCAAGTGGAAGTTCAGGGCCTGTTGTGCAAACAGAATGCAAGTGTTCTGTGAAGCAGTTACCCAGTCTGCGTTTCGTTTCCCCAATATAGAGGAAACCACATTGTGTGCAGTGAATGCAGGAGACTAGATTGTGTGACGTATAGGTAAAGCACTGCATCACCTGGAAGATGTGCTGGGACCTTGTATACTGAGGAGGGAGGAACTAAACAAACCAGTGTTACACCTTCTGTGTTTGCAGCCGAAGGTGTCATGGAGCCGTGTGTGGAGAGGGGTTTTGAGAGTGAAGGAAGAGTGGACCAGCGTGTCCAGAGTAAGTTGTCCCTGCAGAAGGCTGATAAGGGAGGGGAGGGGTATATGTGTCAGGTGGTGGCATCTCACTAGAAATGGCAAAAATAGATGATCTTCTAGATGTGGATGCTGATGGGATGATAGGTTAAGGACCAGGGAGATCATATTGCTGTTGTGGGAGGGAAGAGAGGGTTGAGGGCCGAAGTGCGGGAGATGGGTCAGACCTGGTTGAGGGCCCTGCTAACAATGGTTGTGGGGAATCCTCAATTGAAGAAGAAGTTGGATATTTTGGAGGCTCCCTCGTTTAAGTTGACATCATCAGAACACTTGCGATGGAGACAAAAGAACTGGGAGAATGGAATAGGGTCTTTACAGGAAGCAGGGTGTGAGGATGTATAGTCCAGGTAAATATGGGAGTTGGTGGGTTTATAGTGGATATTGGTGGCCAGCCTATCTCCAGAAATGGAAACAGAAACAGAAATATCGAGAAAGGGAAAGGAGTTGGAGATGGACCAGGTGAAGGTGACAGCGGGGTACAATTTGGAAGCGAAACTAATAAAATATTCCAATTCCAAATGAGAGAGGGAAGCAGCACCGATGAGGTCATCAATATACCAGAGAAGGAATTGTGGGTGGCGGCCAGAATAGGACTCAAAGAAGGAATGTTCCACGTACCCCACAAACAGACAGGCATAACTGGGGCACATGTGTGTACCCATGGCCACCCCTCTGACCTGAAGAAAACGGGAAGAGTTAGAAGGAAAGTTACTCAGAGTGAGGATGAGCTTGGGCTAGGCAGAGGAGGGTGGTGCTGGATGGGAACGGTTAAAGCCTTTGTCCAGGAAGAAACAGAAAGTCCTGAGACAATCCTGGTGGGGAATGGATGTGTAAAGGGATTGCAAACTGGAAATTCTGAAACTGGCATAAAGCATAGAATCGTGGAAGCTCTGAAGAGAGATTTGAAAAATTAGGTGTTTATTCTCTAGACCTTAAAAGGTTAAGGTGTGATCTAATTGAGGGGTTCAGGTTATTAACAGGGAAAGGCAGGGTAAATAAAAATAAACGTTTTCCACTAGTGGAAGATCCTAGGACCAAGGAGCATGGATTAAGGCCAGACCATTGAGGAGAGATGTTAGAGAGTACTTTGACAAACAAACAGTTTTGAACTGTCATTCTGAAATGGCAGCTCATGTTAATTCAATTGTTTAATCTAAATCTGAGACAGACAAATTTTTATTAAGCAAGAGCATCAAGGGGATATGGGCCCCAAGCCAGGCACGTAGTATTAGGCTACAGATCAGCCAGGATCTTACTGAATAGTGGAGCAGGCTTGAGGGGCAGAATGGCCTACACCTCTTCCCATGTTCCTTGATGAGAAGGAGTGACAAAACATCCAGGAAAACTTTGTCTATTATGGACTCCAAAAGCACTTGCTCAGACCTTGTTTCCATAAAAATTCCTTAATTTTGTTCCAATAGATTCACCATTTTCCAAAGTTGTATCCATCTGACACATTGTATCTCCTTGGCACCAACCAACATTAAAGGTCATAGCAACCCTTTCATTGGCATCTTTATCCAATAATTCATTCAATTGTACATCAGAAAGGAACTCATCACCTTTGCGCACACTGTTAGTGCCTAATAGTCTGTGTGTATGCCTGGTCTAGTATTCCTAGACACAGTGCATGACCCTAGCTGCAATGTAGTTGATGGAAAGGTACTGACTTTCACTGCAGGTGCCCTCGCAAGTTTCCTTTCATAATCTTTTTATGTGCACTTATAAACCACTTTGTGGCCTTTCGTCAGCTCTGGGGCATGAATGCCCAGCTTTGAACTATGGGAGGCAGAAGTCTGAGCTCATTAGCAGAGAGGCAACAACCAGGCTATTGGCTAAAGTGGCCATGGATGGAAGGACAAATGCTGTCTTCCTGTTAAAACAGTTCAAATGAATCACCTCCATTCTAACTGGGTGGCATGTTGATAGTCTTGGAAATCTTCTGTAGCCTGGTATCTGGGTTGCTGTGACATTCCATACGTCCTTCTAAGAACATTAATCTGAGACCACACAACATGTAAGCATGGATCTCCTGATCTATATATGAGATTGTGCTGCAGCTTTGAGATATCGGATGGCTTCTGCCTGCGCTGATATCTCAAATGAGACAAGAGTTCAAAACTGCGGCATCACGGCTGGGTCTTGTGGCACTGTCATGGCGTTGTCCACCATTTCCCTGGGAGTAAGGAACGATTTCAAGTTCGCCATTGCGTTGGAGTCAAGCTCCTTCATGCTTCTTGACAGAGGCACGAGGCTTTATCGCGGGCAATCTACAGCATCCTGTCAAGAATCAGCAAAGCATTCTTCAGCAAGTGGACCCATCAAAGTCATTATCAAAGTAACTGGTATCAGAATTTGTCTGCAAATGCACTGTCCGATGAGTTAGCATGCAGATCCTTACTCTGTCCTCTTCTGGCTCCAAAGAAGAATCATACCATATTCAAAATGCTAACTCGGTTTCACTTTCACCACAGATGATGCCAGACCTGCTGAATTTCTCTAACACTTGCTGATTTCGTTACACCGTCCCCCTTGGCTGACTTGCAGCTTACCTGTGACATAGAAGATGTTGATATCCCCTTTTTTCAACCATCTAAGATAAGCACATTGCCAATCAGTAAGCTGGCAGCTGTGAGTGTGACATCAAGTGATGATATTTCCTCACTTTGTGCTATTCGCTCCACCTGCCGGGTGTGTAGGGGTGGGAATTTGGCATTTCCTGGGCATCTTAAAAATTTAAAAATCTTAAAATCAGAAGTAGATGGTTGACATGAGGGAGGAAGAGTGGGTCTGTGGTCATATTATCTGCCACTTGGACATCATGCAAAACAACAGAACGAGGGCAAGGTCAGAGGTGGCAAGAGTGATAGATGACGTGCCATCATCCTGAATAATCTCAGCAATGCTGAATAGGATGGGAATCTGTCAAAGCTGGGCTCATCATGAGGAGAACCATATCTTACAGATGTGTTCAACAGATGAAGGTATGCCTTACCACTGCACGTTCTCTGCTGCTGTCTTCAACTGTGTGTGACTTTGTCCTGCAAGAGAGAGGCAAGATGGTTAGTGATAGTGTTACAATGTGTTTGGTTGATGTTCCTGCCATCGGTGAATGGTTGTAGTTAAGTAGAGATGGTGATATATGGATGTGACGCTGGCATTGTTGATAAATGCATGAGGGAGTGACAGAGAGTATAAAAAGGGGGTACACGACCTGAGTAACGGGATCTGTTGTTGGCAGAGTGACATGTGAAAGTTTACTGTTATGGTAGGCAGGAAATGTTTTCACTCTTTGACCATTCATGTGAGATCAGTGAACTCCTTCCAGCACATTTACCTAGGTTCACAGGGGCTGAAACATTCATTGACTCCTCTGGCTACCTGTTCCTGTTCTGTTTGGAGAGCAGTCATGGACAGCCTTCTAGATAGGTCCAGAGAGATGGCCTCGTTCCTCCTGTCCAGCTCCTTAACCAAAGCTTTAGTGCAACATTCCTGTAACAGACTCCTCTGGTGTCCTCCTATAGTCCAGGAATATGCAGTCAATGTGGATGCGCCATGGAAAATGCACAGTGACAGGGAGAGTGTCAGAGGGTAGATTTGGGTGGGATGCTCTTTGGAGGGTCAGTGTGGATTTGAAGGACCAAGTGGCCTGCTTGCACACTTTAGGGATTATTATTATTATTAAATCTTTTCTCTTCTCTGGTATTCAACTTCCCATATCTATGGTTGCAGCACTGGCAATCAGTGCAGATTCCCTTTAAGAGGGACAGACTCTCTTTAAGAACTGGAAGCTAACTGAAACATCTGCTTGCCTTGTGTGTTGTCAGCTTCCCTGTTGAGTTTGCAACCAGTCAGCAGTGCAGTTCAGATTGGGTTGCTTATTGAAATAATTCACATGAAGAAGCAGCATAAAGTTTGTGTGCTGTCTGCCTCAATGGGAGTGAAGATTACATTCGGTGACCCCAATACCTGGAAATGGGCACCAATCAATTATCACCCAAATATTTCATCATAGCTGAAGCAAGTAACTTCAGGAAAGAAGATTATTTTGCAAACGCAGAGAAACAGGCAATTTCCTGTATTTTCTCTCCTGTATGGGACTTCTTACAAACCTTGCAAGCCTACCAGCGTTAAATTATCTTCTGAACATTACATGTGCATCTCTTCTCTGTTCTAATACTATTCCAAGATACAGCTGCTTAAGCAAACAACCCAAACTGGCTTTCTTCACCTGACTGTCCAAATAACATATGGCATTGATGATGGACAACTACTTTAATTAGTTTATGCTCGATATTGAATATTCCTGCTGTGCCAACATAGCACACAAACTTTTGTTGTCGTCGATTATTGATGAATTATATAAATTAGGTATGTATATATTATATACAGTAATAATCTGCAGCATGACTTTGACAGTCAGTTTGTCTTGTGATTCAGTGCAAGGGCATTGCAGCAGTTCTGTGTTGCGTATGATGTTTAATGAAGCAGTGAATCTGACTCCTGCCAATCCCCCTCTACCATTTCCAACAGCACCGTGCCATCAATAATTTTGGTGGAGAATTGGCAAGGTTCCAAGGTTGAGCCAATTAAGTCTAAAATCATCATTTTATTTGCTCGACATGCACAGGTAATTCTGGCAAGTACTGCCGGCTTAATTCCGTTCCAGACAAGACTGCACATCGATCCTCAATTCCAGCACAAGCTATTTTTAGACTTGCTCTGTGAAGCATGCTCCGTGTGCAGAGACACTTTGGGTCTGCCTGTTACTCCCTGCTCAAACCCACAGCGTGATTGCTTTTTATTCCTGAACTTTTGCAACATTCACATTCAAATCAAATTTTCAAAGAACACTGTGTTCAGCTGCCTCATGTTTATGATTACACCACGTCTGTGTTAAAACATGACTCAACCTTTTTTTCAGATTTTTCTAGAATTTCTGCACTGATTGTGAATTTCATGGAAATACAATCATGGGACTGACTGTGTGGAGTTTGCACATTCGCCCGTGTCTTCGTGGGTGTCCTCCGGGTGCTCCAGTTTCCTCCCACAGTCCATAAAATGTGCAGGTTAGGTGAATTGGCCATGCTAAATTGCCCGTAGTGTTAGGCGAAGGGGTAAATATAGGGGAATGGGTGTGTGTGGGTTGTGCTTCGGCGGGTCGGTGTGGACTTGTTGGGCCGAAGGGCCTGTTTCCACACTGTAAGTGATCTAATCTAATCTAATGAACTCTCATTAATACTAACAGAAACATCACATTCATGTATGAAGCACATTTTGCAATCGTATTTTCAAGTCCCTGGTTGTGAGTTATCAGAATCAGTAGAGAACCATTTGAACGTGTTTATGCAAATTTGTTCAAGTGTTAGACTGGTGCTAGAGAGATGCAGATAGAGTAATTGTAAAGATTGTTCTGGAAGCTTTCTTTACTGAGACAAGTTTGTCCATGCATCTATGATCATATGGGGTGGACTCTTACAATGGACAAAATGAATTGGGCTTTGGTAAGAAATGTGGCAGAATCCCATGAGGAGTCTAGAGAGACTAAGCTCAATAAGAGAAACAACTCGCTGCATTTTCAATTACGTTCAAGGCGTTGAGGCAAGATTCTCAGCAGCAGTGAGTTGACTATGAAGGAGGGTTATTGCTTGTTAACAACCTTATTAACTGCACACCTCACTTCATTAATAGGAAGCTTTCCAGCTTGATCATCACTGAGACCAAAACTAGACTCTGGAAATTCTCAGTATGGAAGTCAAAGTGGGTGCTTGGCAACTTCAACTCTCAGCTGATTGTGAAAAGGCACCAGGTTGGTTACCATGCAACAGGATCTCAGGCCATACACCATGCTGTGCACAGTCAGGAAAGAGCGATCACATCCAGACTGAGGCACAGCCCAAGTTTGGGGAAATTGGAGGCAGTGTGGAATGGAGCCGGTAAATGTTTTTTTCCTTTCCTCATTGTAGAAGTTTGAAATTCAGTAGTATAGTTAAAAGTTTAATACAGTATCTGACTCAGCTGACAGTCGTCGGTCAATCCCCTGAAGTCTGAAACGGGCCTTAAAGGTGTTGATTGAAACTCCTTCAGCTCTCTTTAAGAGTGGGCCTGTTGAAAGTGCACGATTAGTAAGCTGTCCATAGTCAGGAAGGAGAGATCACATCTGGAGTGAGACAAAACCCAAGTGAGTAAATGTTTCAAGGAATTTGGAGGCAGTGTTGGAATTCAGTGGCGAAGGTATGAGATGCATTTTGGCTGCTTTTGGTTTCATAGTTGATAAGGTTTTTTTTAATAGGATAAATTGAAGCCCAAGTTCATGTGATTATGATTAGATTACTTACAGTGTGGAAACAGGCCCTTTGGCCCAACATATCCACACCAACCCTCTGAAGAGCAACCCACCCAGACCCATTCCCCTACATTTACCCCTTCACATAACACTACAGGCAATTTAGCATGGCCAATCCACCTAACCTGCACATTTTTTGTACTGTGGGAGGAAACCGGAGCACCCGGAGAAACCCACGCAGACACAGGGAGAATGTGTAAATTCAACACAGACAGTTGCCTGAGGTGGGAATTGAACCCTGGTCTCTGGCGCTGTGAGGCAGCAGTGCTAACCACTGTTACACCGTGCTGCCCATTATGGGGCAATCCCTCAGGCAGCTGCAGGGATAGTTCCAGCAGAGTTACTAAGTGGGAGAAGGCTCCACACCAAGTAAAATCTAATTTTCCTAGACATGGGAAGGAGGGTGATATGGCATTAGGAACACCAATGCCAGACAAAAGACCCCACTAAGCAACAGTTTACTCCAGGGGACCAAGTTTCACGTAGGAACCATGGAATTGCCCATGCATGCCTTTTGCCTATGCAGATGTGAGGTCAGCTCCAGTGACAAATGAAGTTCAGGTAGGTCTCATGGTCTGTGAAGATCAGATGTAACCTGGTGTAGAGTCTTCTCACCATTAGTAACTCTGCTGGAGCTATCCCTGTATTTGCATGAGGAGTGGTTCTGTAGTCAAAGCGGATCAGGGACAGTTTGTTATTACGTGAAGCTGTAGGCTGTTTTTTTTAAGCCTACCTTCAAAGTTTGGACTGCTCTTTCCACCAGTCTATTGGATAATGGATGGTATGGAGTTATCCTTATATGGCGAATACCATTCGGCTTTAGGAAATACTTAAATTCAGTAACAATGACCTGTTATCTGTCAGTACCAATTCCAGGAGTCCGTGTATTGGGACAAAATGTGCACAGCTTTTCGATCGTTGTCCCCTTGACGAATGAACTCTATGCATTTCCAGCCACTTTGAATGGGTATCCACAATGACTAAGAACATTGATGCCATGTAAGGACCAATATAATTGACATGTAAGTCCAAGGTTCACCTCATTGTTCCCTTGAATGTGGGAGAGCTGCTGGCAGTAACTTTTGACCTTGATGGCACCCTGGGCATTGCCCCACCAACACAGCTATGTCTGCATCCACTCCTGACCACCAGACATAACCTCTCACCAAGAATTGAATTCAACAACTTCAGATAATTTTATTTCATTTATTTTATTTATCTTTTTATATATTTTTTTCACTGTTCTGTACCTCTTATTTCTTGATTGTCTCTCTTTCTCTCGCTCTCCACTCTCTCATCACCTTTTTCCTCTCCTCTTCCCCCTTTGCTACCCTTCTCCCCTGTTTTCCATTTTGCCTCTGCTCCACCCATTTCCCCCCCCCATCCCCCACATATTTTGTCACACAGCACTGGCTTCAGATGTGGGCATTCACAGCTCCTAATCTCCCTATAATCTCCCTATGCACTGTCATTATCAGCTCTTTATTGCTACCTTTGCTTCTGGAGCCATGAGTCACCTTCTCTCAGCCTAGTATAAATATCTCCCTATTTCTCCCCTTTTTTTAGCTTTGACAAAAGGCCAGTTAAACTCAAAACTTCAGCTCTTTTCTCTCCTTACAGATGCTGTCAGACCTGCTGAGATTTTCCAGCATTTTCTCTTTTAACTCTCACCAACACCTTTTTGAAAACTCCTGGATGGAGTTCTGCCAGTATCTGGCGGGTGACCTTTGTTCGGGTCAATCACTCTTGCTCCCAATAATAACCTGGCTGCGATCTGGTCTCTCTGGGTCCAAAAAGGTTTTGTGATGTCCCTTTGGTTTCCCTCATCGCCACCACCTGTTTCAGTTTTGCTAGGCCAAAGTCTGGTACTGTCAGCTGTAACTGGAAGTGTATCTATACAATTTAAAATAATTACAGACTTGTTCAGCAGGAGAGGGCTAAATGTATCCATATTTGCCTACTTGGCCTCCCAGATGGCATTCTAACTAATAATTACATGCACTAAGTATTAGAGCCCACTACTGAATTCAGCCTGAACCTCTGGGCGGCACTGCTTTGTCCTAGCAGGGATTTGTGATCCATTATTATTACAAATTTACATCTGAAAAGGTATTGGTGAAACTTCCTGATCCAAATATGACTGCCAACCCTTCCTTCTCCATCTGGGTATATTTATGCTCTGCATTAGCTAAAGTCCTAGATGCATTCGCTATTGGGCATTCCTCTCCATTGGGCCACCTATGAGCTAATACTATCTTGATAATGTATGTGGAGGCATTGCATGTCAATACCAGATCTCGCCTGAGATCTGTGTGCCAACAACTTAGAGGATGATAGCTGTTTCTTCACTTCTCTTAAAGCCATGGTTTGGCAACATGACCATTTCCAAGACTGACCCTTCTATAAGGAGAATGTGAGGACTGCAGATGCTGGAGATCAGAGTCAAAAAATGTGGCTCTGGAAACGAACAGCAGGTCAGGCAGCATCTGAGGAGCAGGAAAGTCTTCTTTAACGGTTGATGCAAAGGTGTCAGAATGGATCCAGGATATGTTGACATTTTGCAGAATAGTTCACCAGCTCAAGGAAAGAGCTAAGCTCCAGTACAGTGTAGGAGCTGGGCATCTTTTGATTGAATTTATTTTACTTTCCAATAGATGTAGCCCGGTCTTGTTGACTCAGTCCAATTGGGATGCCTGGATCGAAGGCGTACATCTGCCTGGATCAAAACATCAATGGCTGTGTCCAAGTTCTTTAAGTACTCCTTATTGATTTTCCCCTGTTCTTAGAACTTCATCTAGATAAATGGCAACCTTGTGTAGACCTTGTAAACTGTTCTCCATTGTCTGCTGAAAAGTTGCATAGACTGGCAATACCCCGAGTGGCAGTCTCACATATTGGTACAAATCCTTATAGGTATTAATTGTAGCGCAACTCTGAGAATCCTTATCTTACCATAACTGTAAGTACAAATGGCTCATGTCCAGTTTAGTAAAGGACAGCTCCAGCCAGCTTTGTGTATAAATCCTCTAGGCGAGAGATTGGGTATTTATCCAGCTGTGAAATGCGTTTACCTCTTGTTTACCCCATAAAGATGAACCAACCCATCAGGTTTCACAATCGGTCCAACTGGTGCTGCCCATTCCACAAACTGGACTGGGGTCAAAGAGTGTGGTGCTGGAAAAGCACAGCCGGTCAAGCAGCATCTGAGGAGCAGGAGAATCAGCCTTTTGAACATAAGCCCTTCCTGATGAAAGGCTTTGCCCAAAATGTAGATTCTCCTGCTCCTCAGATGCTGCCTGATCTGCTGTGCTTTTCCAGTGCCACATTCTTCGACCCTGATCTCCAGCATCTGCAGTCCTCACTTTTTCCACAAACTGGACTGGTTTGATGAATCCTTCACTTTCCAGCCTTCTGATTTCTGCCTCTACTTTTGCCATTAAGGCAAATATGGCACTGGACAGGACTTACAGAATTGTGGAATTGCTTGCTGGTCAACATACAATGTGGTCTTGCCTCTTTTGATGGTCCATGGACCTTCCTGAAAAATTTCCAGGTATTTAATTAGGACTTCACTCAGGCAGCCATTTTCTAATCTAAAAATGTTGAGCCAATCGGGGTGAATCTTTCTCACCAATTTTGCACCATCAAGCTTGGACTTGAGCTTTTCACTTTTATCATAGAGTCATAGAAATATACAGCACAGAAACAGACCCTTCAGTCCAATCCATCCATGCCGACCAGATATCCCAATCCAATTTAGTCCCACCTGCCAGAACCCAGCTTATATCCCTCTAAACCCTTCCTATTCATATACCCATCCAAATGCCTTTTAAATGTTGCAATTGTACCAGCCTCCCCTACATCCTCTGGCAGCTCATTCCATACACGTACCATATTCTACATGAAAAAACTGCCTCCTTGGGTCCCCTTTATATCTTTCCTCTCTCACCCTAAACCTATGCCCTCTAGTTCTGGACTGCCCCACGCCAGGGAAAACACTTTGTCTATTCATCCTATCCATGCCCCTCATGATTTTATCAACCACTACAAGGTCACCCCTCAGCCTCTGACGCTCTAGGGAAAACAGCCCCAGCCTATTCAACCTCTTCCGATAGCTCAAAGCCTCCAACCCTGGCAACAACAGTGCCATGCTATCAAAACTCTAAGAAAAGAGGAATGTAAGGTCTGTAGTGGAGAGCTGCAATCTGTATCCTGTACATAAGGAAGCAAAGAGTTTACAGGACTTATGGCGAGTGACAGAACTAGCTGCTTTTCATAAGAGATGAGAATCGGGGTTTGTACCCTTAATCTGTAACGTTCCCTGGTATAGGTTCTCAATCTAAGCAAGGTCTTGCAAAAACGTAAAGGTTGGAATGAATTTTGTAAAGACTAATCCTGCGATCACTAAAATGGCTGCAGCAGTATCGACTTCCATTAAAACCAGGTGAGCACTTAACCAGATGTTTATTATAATTCATTCTGATTTGGGTGTTGCTAAGCAAATTTAATTGTTCCAGGCCAGATATAGGTGGACTTTCCAGGGAATGCACTGTCCTGGATACTGGTCTATGAGTTATTTTGCTCAATTTAGGTCGAGTGAGACACTTTTGCCATCTCGAGTCTGCATACTGACAGCAACTATAATGGCTTGCTGACCCATATCCTGAAGAAAATAGTAACCATTTGGCCGAGGCTTGGCTTTGTTTGGGGGTTTTTGCTGTGGGCTAACCTAGTGTCCCTCTGCTCAGGGTATGTCTTGATGCTATGCATAGGAAGAATTGTGCCTAGATTTATGTGTTTTAAGAAAATCTGATTACTCTTTTCCTTCCCATCAACGAAAGAAAAGTAAAAATCACAAAACACCAGGTTATAGTCCAACAGGTTTAATTGGAAGCACACTAGCTTTCGGAGCGTCGCTCCTTCATCAGGTGTTGTGTGATGTTTAACTTTGTACACCCCAGTCCAACACCAGCATCTCCAAATCATAAAGAAAAGTAAGTCAACATAGTTTTGCTGGACTATAGGGCTGCTCTCTCATTAGGGACAGACAACTGGTGGCAGCTTAACCTGAGGGTCACTGCACCTTAGACAAGGGAAGAGGTTGAGAATAAGAGTCCTTCATGATGACCTCAGCTGATGCTGGAATTGAATTCATGCTCTTGACATTATACTACATTGTAAACTACCTGCCTCGCCAACGGAGCTTACCGGCCCCCAAAAGGCACTACCCTCTATAAGGCACCACTCCTACATCACAGTCAAAACTTGGCTGCATTTGGAAAGTTTGTCAAGAGTTTTGTTTCAGCCTACATTGGTGAGACTTGATAGGAATAATAATTCTAGCCTATGATATCCGAGTGACTGGAGGGAGCAACAAAATCATTGTTCGATTTTGCAAAGTGTGGAATAGTTCCTTGTAGCAATATCCTGTAGAATTCCTTCTAAACCTTTTTATGTTGTTCATTCTCCTTCTTAAAGACCTACCCCTTTGACAACACACCTGTCCTAATATTTCCTTATGTCCAGAGGTGTCTAGTTTTGTTTGGTGATGCTCCTCTGCAGTGCTTTAGGGTGTTTTACTTTATGCAAGGGGCTACATCAATACAAGTTGTTCTATCTTTGTTTCATTGGCAGTCATTGCTTCCACAAGTGAAGTCTCTGACATGGGTTTCTGAGAATGAAAAAATGAGAACTCAAGTCAGCTCAGCCAGATTTTCAGATAAGTGTGAACATCAGGAAATCATGCACTTACACTCTGTGCTACGCTATGTTTCTATTTTATACCATCCAGCCGCTTGACATAACCACAACAAAGATATTCAATATCCTTAACTAGTTTTCTGTTTTAACAATGTATAGGTGTCCATGGAAACACCTGCATTGTTTGTGTGAGCTGTATATCTGTGAGGTGTGTATGTGGGCTGGTGGATGTATGGGGTCAGCAGGTAATATGCATGACATTATCATGTGTGAACCATGCAACTGACACTTTAATTAATATATTTTAGATTCAATCTTCTTTTTATTGTTAAATAACATTGTAGAGCATCCTGACTAGAATATAGTAAAGGTCACTCTGTTTTAGATTGCAAGTTGTATTGTGGAAACATGAAGAGCTTGACTTGAACAAAGACTCATGCAGAAATAATTTGAAGTATATGGGACTTATCTATTGAGATATTTTGCATGTCGTTCTGTAAGACATTTCTCTCTGTTGTCAAGTTTTTGTTACCCTCTCCATCAGTTCTGGTGCTATAATATTTCCCATCCGTTGAGCTTATATTCCACAGAAACTCCCCTGATCTAACCTACTCTACCTCTCTCATTTCTACTTTTTTAACAATATAATCATAAAATAAATCCAAAGCATTTTGTGAAAAATAAGGAGGAATTGTATGGCCTTTAAATGTGGACTGAATTACCTCTGCAAATTCTGTACTAATTATTCACCACCATTCACATCTAACTGTTTTGCAATAGAAGATTACACTGGTCTTAAATCCCCATGTGCAAAGTTATTTGAGATTGACTGACTAGTTATCTGTTTTGTTTGGATCCATCTCCTCTACGTAAGTGTTATGGACCAGACTAAACCCCCTCAAAATATATTAAGATAAGACCTAGACAAACTTTTTCTTATTTTAAAGGCAAATATAAGGCGTTGTGTTCCAAATGCAATCAAATTGGTCAAAGTACTCAACATTAAACAAACGCACTTTGTTTTACATGCAGTTAAAATACAGACAAATTTTAAAAAAAAAGAAGTGGCTTAACTATAACTCTTCCAAAATGCTTAACAAAATAATAGATCGATCAGCTACTAATTAGCTGTTCCAATATAGTAACATCCCATAAACACACCCATGACAAAGGCAAATTTAGCAAAATAGATTGTCTCACAAGCAATTCTAGCAGCAGGAGGAGAACCACGGTTTTTAGCTGTAATAGGGAGTAATAAGCTTCAAGACTTCAGCAATTGCTACTGAAGGTGAGTACTAAAAAAAACCCTTAGTTTTGTAAGAGTTTGATCCCATCCATTCAGGCTGCTTCTATTGTTCCAACCTTTTTTTTAAAAACCCAAGGCTTCACGAAGTGTTTACTTTATTAGCTTTGAACAGACGACTCAGAACCTATGTCTCAACCTTTCTTTTTTTTTGAAAAAAGGATAAAATGAATCTCTTAAAGCCATAGTATCATCACATTAAGCAACTACTTCCTATAACTGATATATTTTTCTGCCATTTACAGACACAGTATTTTATCTTGCTATTCCTGTGATATTTTTGTTGTTGTTCTATTGATTTTCCTTTTGTCTGACTAGGTTCTACATTATTCATTACTATATTAGGAACTGCTGCAATAATTTCTTAATTATTGCAGTCTCTCAGGTTCCTCTCCAGCCTAGCTTTCCCTGTGGGAACTGCCTCCAGGTCTATTGCAACTTCATCCAAGTCTGCTTCAGACATTATCTGACAATCTTCAGCATTATCTTGTTCCTTAGTAGTCACTCTCCATTCTTCTGACTAGCACTCTGAAATCTTGGGCCAGAACACAAAAGAGCATTGATCATGCTCTAAAATGCCCAATTAAAAAAAGGAGGCAATGGACATCGATCTAGAATGGAGCAACTGATCACCGATCATGCTTGAATAGTCAAGTGTTCAAAAGTGATTAAATTTGAGACTGCAGGTATGTAAGCTATGATGGATTTAAAAAATCTCATTGTGCACTTTCAGCTTTTTTCCTAAGACCCGTTGCTTGCTCCTTCCATTTCAACTAGCAAAGTATCTTTCTTCTAAATCATTCTCCAATGTCTCTGTGCCAACTCCTCCAGGTTGACTCACTCTGTGGAAGGAACAGAGGATGCTTCACCAGAGGGGCAGAGCTGGGGCAGGTGGTAAATAAATAGTCAGTACCCTAATGGTGACATTAGGAGAAGTACGAGAGCAGTGGAATTAAAATTTAAAAATGCATAATAAAAGCTAGCAATTCTGCAATTTGCCAAGGTGCCTCTAACAACACTTACAAAACCTTTGACTTCTGGTACCCAGAAGGTTGTAGAGTAGCAGATGCATGCAACATTGCCACTTTCTTCCTTCCAAAATCGCACACTGTCCTGACTTGAACATAACATAATTTCTTCACTGTCACTGCTAACCATGCTGTGTATCTTTAGCTAATGTATTGAAAGATCAAAAGTATTAGCTACAGCTCACTATCTACAAATATTACATGCACAGACATTTCCATGTAACATATTAGATTGGGTATGAGCCTGAACATCTACTCCCTGCTCCACTGTGGGACTAAAAACCCAACCTTCCTTCTCAAGACTCAGAGTTGCAATTGTTCTTCTGTCCCCTCAGACTCAGGACTTCACCCCCCTCACCACTACCATCAATACCTTCATCCATTCATTCCACTGTTCCCTCAGGCTTTGGGTTACAAAAGTAAATAACCCTACCAGCCTCACAGACTCTACACTATAAACCTTCTCCAGACCCCAACTTAGAGAATCTACATATCCCACTACCTCTCCTCCTCACTATGCTCCAGGGTAGCAACTATTGCCAGACTGAACTAGAATCCACCTGTTGTATAACTTCTGATTAGATAGAGCTGAACCTGAGAAAGGTTGGGGATGATGGGATGGGGATGGGGTGGGTGATGTTCCAGAAAGGGCCAATGATGCCAAAAGCAGAGGTCAGGGGATGTGTGTATTCACTCAGATCAGGGGAATGGGAAACTGTTAGCATCTACTGGTATTTGGCAGGGATGCCTGAGACTAACTAGAGGATAGATGATGGTTATATGTTAATTTGGAGATAATTAAGTGAAAATTTGACTGATATATATACATGGGGAACAAGTAACCAGTGGGTTGGAGTTTTATGATGTGTAAATTAACGTGAAGCTCTGACTAGGTAAGTACATGCCTGGAAGGATGATAGCCTAGAGGGAGGTCACTGGGTGAGAACTGGAGTGGGCTGTGTCAGATGGATTGTTGGGGAGAAGCAACAGTGGAGTGACCAAGGAGGGGATTAGTTAGGGAAGGTGAGAGGGTAAAGTACAAGGAGAGGAAAGGGGGAAGACATAGAACAATGCTGAGAAAAGGGACCCAGGTGCCTACTGTATAAATCTGCATTTCCCATGGCTATTCCACATTACTTACAGATCCCTGAACTCTATTGGCAATTTAACATGGCCAATTCACCCTACCTACAATCCTTTGGACTATGGGAGGAAACCGGAGCACCCAGAGGAAACCCACACAGACATAGGGAGAAAATGCAAACTCCACATAGCCCAAGGGTGGAATCAAGTCCAGGTTCCTGATGCTATGAGGCACGTCCTTCATGGAAGCTTCAGCCAGAGCAGAAACTGTACCGTTGGCATCACTGCATTGCAAATCAGCTGTCCAGCCAACTGAGCTAACCAACCCTTGATTGCCAGTAGTTATGTTGAGCAATAAGCTTTGACATTACTCTGATAGTTGGGGTGAATCACAGGTCAAGATTTGAATAGATCAGACTGGGAGGTAAGCGGTCACTTAAGTGGAAGGAATATGATGAAGTTTCTGGGATGATGGGAACAATCTACAATCCTTCAGGGAGAAGGGATTGGTGAGATGATACTAGCAAGGTAGAAGAGAAAGGAATAAGCTAGGAATAAGTGATTAGAGGAATAAGAAGGGGAATTGGAAAGAGAATCACATCAAGAGCATGAATAAGGGTTTAATAAGAACAACTAACTAGGAAGAAGAGAATGCAAAGGATATAAAACATTGGTTAAGGCACAGCTGAAGTATTCTGTGCAGCTGAGTCCACATTATAGGATGGATCTGATTATCCTGGAGTGTGCAGAGAAGATTTGTCAGGATGTTGCCCGGGCTGGAGGGAGATTGTGAAGTGAGATTTGACAGACTAGGTTTGTTTTTCCTGGAGCAGAGGGGATTGAGAGAGGAATTGGTTGAGATATATAAAATTGAGGGGCATAGATAGGATAGCTAGGAGGAAACTTTTTTTTTCCCTTGGTGGAGGGATTAATGATCAGGGGGCTTAGCTTTTAGGTAAGAGTCAGAAGGTTTAAAAGAGGTGAAAGGAAAAACATTTTCACTCAGTGGGCAGCGGGAAGCTGGAACCCACTGCCTATAGTGTTGTAGAGTCAGATACCCTTATACCAATTGAGAAACATTTAGATGTGCACTTTCAATGCCTCTGGTTACACGGCTATGGGGCAGATGCTGGAAAATGGGGCTCGAATAGTCAGATAATTGTTTCTGACCAATATGGACAAGGTGGGGTGAAGGGTCATTTTCTGTGTTGGCGATCTCTAATTCCCTATGACTTTATAATCTTGTGAAGTGGTGGTAAGGGTAATAGGAATGAAGAGTTGTTGGGAGGTAGAAGCAGAGTTTTGGAATGGGATAGGAATTCTAAGGGATGGGGATTGATGGAGCTCTGCAAATTGCTTTCTGCAGTTGATCTATGATTTTAACAATCCGTCAAAACTCTGGCACCACAACTAGAGCCACTATCCAGCTCCATTCCTCATTCTCTGCCTGGATTTCCCTCTGACAATGGCAATTTTCCTGCAGGGATTCCTTATGTAATGTTTTCTGCTGTATGTTATATGACAAGGGGCACAGACGCATCTCATTAAGAACAAGTGTGAAGCAATGCTTTCAAAGGACATCGACTATCATAATCAGTAAATATTGACCCAGAATTGAATATGATAACGTGATTGTGCTTCCAGATCCTCCAGTGGTGAATTTATCTCTTGACTTGTTGGAAAAATAATTAGAATGAACTGCACCTGGTGTTGCAACTAATGGAATGGTTAATAATTCATTTCCTTATTGATATCTGCAGGAATTTCAGCCTAACTTATTTTTGTATTCATTTATTTATATCTAGCAGCAAATTACTGAAATGGGAATAAAGTCTCAATAAATTCTGCAGCAAGTACAAAGACTAGCTGGAAAATATATTTCTTCTTTATCTCTCACACTGCATCTTGGGGCTATGACTGGGCACAATGGACTATAAGATTTCTGCATTTCACTTCTGCTTCATATCAGGGAATGATTTTGGATGCAAAGCAAAAGTTGTCCCAAGAGACAATTTCACAGTATTTCAAGGATTATCTTTTTGTCGAATGGATTTCTCACACTGTTAGAGACTGTAAACAATATTAGCATTACCTTAAACCATCAAAGATATGTGCCCTGTTTTAATCAATCTGATCAAGAGAATGGAGAATTCAAATGGCAACAACTCCAGTTGACCCTGCTTACATGTGACATTCCGTGGTCTTGGGTGGGCTAGCTCACTTGCTGAGAATTTTTGCACATGAAGTCAGGGGCCTATGAATATATCATTGTAATGGATTTCAGGAAGTTTCTAAGGAGTTGTGAATGGTACTGAACTTTGTGCAATCATTGACAAACATCTCCACATTTGACCTTTGGGATGGTGGCGAGGTCATTGAAGCTGCTGAAAATGGTTGGGCCTGAGACACTACACTGGGGCAGCACAGTGGCTCACAGTACCAGTGACCCAGATTTGATTCCTCTGTGTGGAGTTTGCACTTTTGCTCCATTTCTGCATGGGTTTCCTCTGGTACTCTGCCCCCCATTCCCCCCCCTCCCCAACAAGATATGCAGTTTAGGCGGATTGGCCCTGAAAGATACAGGGTTAGGGTTGGGTCTGGTTGGGATGCTCTTTGAGTCCACACACCACTTCCAATCAGCCAAATGGCTTGCTCGCATACTGCAGGGATTCTGTGAGTCTATTCTAAGAAGCTTATGTCTTGGTGCTGAGATGATAGACATCCAACAAACACTTTTTTCTTTTGTGCTAGATATGATTCTTATTGATACTGGTTTTGCTAGGTATACTTGAAGCTGTACTGAGGTCAGGAACTGTGTGGCTCTGGCAGAACATAAACTGAGCATCAGTGAGTAGCTTATTGCTAAATGAGTGCTGCTTGATAGCACTGTTGATGACATCTTCCATCACTTTACTGATGAGCAACAGTCGACTGGGGCGGTAATTGGCCGGGTTGGATTTGTCCTGCTTTTCATGTATAGGATCTACCTGGGCAACTTTCCACATTGTCAGGTAGATGCCAATGTTGCAGCTGCACTGGAACAGCTTGACTAGGGGCATAATAAATTCCTGAGCATGCGTTAATACTATTGCTGGAATGTTGTGTTGGCCCATAGCCTTTGCAGTGTCCAATGCGTTCAACTGTTTCTTGATTTCACATGGACTGTATCAAATTGCTGGGAACCTCCAGAGGACATTGAGATGTGGAGCAGAATATTTTTCTGTTTCTCTTACTCCACTGAATCCTGTATCATTCTCTGTGCTTAAGCAGATCTTTTAATGAATAACTGAACCATAGCAAACTGCCAAGATTTTTACTGAAGGTAGGATGAAGAAACAGGGTACAAGTATACCTCAGTCAGTGCTGTTGGCATGAAGCTGATCCACACGCATTTGTATCCGAGTGGTTAAATGACATTGTAAGAAAAATTCCACTCATTAGGATATAAAGGATTGCTCCTGAGAGGAGCTAATCAGTTCTGAGTTAGTTTTTCCTTAGTGTTAACAGATTGTAATGAAAGATATAACGTGTGCTTACTCTTTAGTTGAATCTGATGTCTCACAAGAGACAACTGAGTATCTTAAATGCAATGTGATTAGCTAAGCGGGTAATATAGAATAAAACTCTTTATCGCTTTTTAAGACTGAGCCTATCTCCTACCTAGGACACAGTGTGAATTTCCTTCCCCACGTGGAATAAGCAGCCTACACTAATAGCAACATGATGACTTAGTGTCAAAGCCAAACCAAGATATCACAGATCATATGACGTTAAAAAATGGTGACAGTGTGTAATCAACCGTACTTTAAAATATGGCAACAGCAATGGGCACTGCTGTCACTTAAAACATGGACAGGATAGAGTAATGCAGACATAGGATATTATTTACCCTTGTAACCAACAGAGGAGGTTAGGATACCAGTCCATCCAGCCTGGACTGAGATTGTCATCTGGGTTGGTGCAGTCTTGTCCACCTTGGAGCATGCCCAGCAATGTCACAAAAAGATCAATGACCTTCTCTACTCTAGCAGTGCAAGTGGCAGCCTCTTCTCTCTACCTCACACACACTCAACATCTGCTACTGTACTAACCTCCTACCAAGGCTCAAGCTCTATCACTTTCACTATTGCTTGAGTCATCTTCCTTCACTTGCTGAATGCCCTCTGCACTGCCTACTCACTCGCATGGGTCACCTCCCTTCATCTGCACTAAAAATAATAACTGTGCCACCTACTTTCACCTCCCTCAATAACTGCCTGTCTCTCATTCCAGGAAATAAACAGTTCTCAGGAGAGCAGAAGGAGTCAAGACTGGTGGCGAGCTGCCTGACAAGATATAACAGGAGATCCCACGAGATTTGTGGCAAAAAAACTCTCCAGAAAACTCACGTAACCAATTAAAGTAAGACTCAGCCTAGAGTTGACATTTTGATTTCAATATGACTCTTTTCCTGATTTCACATGTTTAGAGGAATTTTTTAATTACCCTTCCAGCTCCAAGAGAATATTCAAAATCATGGATTGGTGCCGTCAAATGTATCAAAGTCACCCCAGATCATATTGGATTAGCTATCTCATCAACTAAGCTCACTGGCCCCCTCACTAGAGAAGCAAAGCAAAATGCTTTTAAAAACATTTCTTTCTTTGGGTAACAGTTTTCTAATATATTGCAATTTATAAATCTGCTAGCCTCATCAAATTGTTTCTTAATACCAGGGAAGACTATAACAAATTAGATGACATTAATAAACTTGCATAATAGACATATTAAAAAAACTCAAAGAAATGTAAATGCTCGAAATCAGAAACAAAAACAGAAATTGTTGGAAAACCTCAACAGGTCTGGCAGCATCAATGGAGAGAAATCAGAGTTAACATTTCAGCGTGACCCTTCATCAGAATGGGTATATTAATGGCCAATGAATTTCACCATTTACAAGTATGAGATATTGCATTTGGGTAAGAAAAGTTAAAAAGTCACATATTACTTGAATAAAATAATCTGAATTGAGTGCATGAACTAACGGACTTAGGAACACATGGACACTAGTGACTAAAAGCAGTGATACAGGTTAACAAGGCCAATTTTAAAAAAAAAGGCATTGCAAATTATTTCTAGAGGTTTAATGTTTAGAAATAAAAACATTATGCACAATTTGAATCAAACATTGAGCTTTTGCAAACAGTTTTCATTATCATTTTATATAAAAAACACACTGCGCAGAATATTAAGATGTACAATAGTCAAACTAGAACTGTGAGGTTTTGACAACCAGGATAAATAAACAAGCTAGTCTCTCTACAACAAAAGACTGAGATATTGATGATTATTAAGGACTTTGATGTATTTAACCCAAACTGAAAGATAAGGACAAAATTGTTTACTAAATCAGAATATATGAGAAGTAAAATAAAGGGTTCTGCTGATAGGATCCCTATAGTGTGTAAACAGGCCATTTGAGTCCACAGTGACCCTCTGAAGAGCATCCCACATACACTATCCCAATAATTCTGCATTTCCTACAGCTAATCCACCTAACCTACACACCCCTGAACACATGGGCAATTTAGCATGACCAATCCAACTAACTTGTGTCTCCTTGGACTGTTGGAGGAAACCAGAGCACCTTCAGAAAATCCACATGGACATGGGGAGAACATGCAAACTCCACACAGGCAGTCATTAGAGGCAAAAATTGAACCTGGGTCCCTGAAACTGTGAAGTAGCAGCATTAAACCCTGAGCATATGAGCCCAGCCATGCCCCTCAGGTGAGGAAAGATGGGAGGAAGCCTGATGTGAGTATAAATACTGGATTGAACTAATTGGGTCAAATGGCCTGTTTGAAGGCTAAGTATTCCACATAATTCAACGCAATGACAGATTGAACAAAAATTTGGTTTCAGTGGAAAAATTTGAATTACAAACTGACCAAAAGTAACTAAAGCAGAGGCATGAGGCATTAAACATTAAACACTGAAAGGACTGACCTTTTACAACAAGCCATTTTAACACCTCATGCACATGTAATGACTTCCCAAAAATAAATTCAGCATTAATCATTCATCTGGTCTTTAAAGTAAGGCACCTTCATGAAAGAGATATGACATCTAAACTACTCTCAAGACATTTCTTAATTTACCGTGAATGCTTGCAGGCTTCCTGTGAAAAGCAGACAATTATTTAGCAGGAATGGAGGTGTCGGAGGTCCAGTAAATAAGGTGATCATCAAAAGGTATCTACCATTTAATCACTACATGAGAGACAGGTTAGTCATGCTATTGAAAGAATTACATGACAGACTGAACTACAGGAAATTACTGCAGTGCAGCACAAATTTGAAGAGGTCAGAAACACTTAGATGAATGTGAGGCAAAAAAAAACACCAGTTTATAGCTTCATGAGCTCTGCAATAGAGGCCTTTATATCTTCTCCCAGCTCTTGAGAATTACATGTTCAATGAACTGAAGGGGGAGATGAGTGGTCAAGAACATCACTGAAATGTCTTCTGTAGTTAAGTAAATTTTAAAAGGTACATTCATGAGGAGACATTTTTTTGCATTTGACCAAGGAAACCAGATTTGTTAAATCCAAATCTGCACATCTAATCTCTGCTTTCTGTATCCCTTCTGGTTTGCACTACCATTGAGATGTATTTTACTATATTTTGATCATTAACTTTCTTAGCATGTTCTGATATTCTGAATAATTCCTCGGAATGACTGCTGATTCTGTTGAAGTATGAATGGAGTCTAAAGAAGCTAGTCTTGCTCATAACAGAACTGCTAGTCATCTCTAATCACATTCTGTGGCAGCTTTGAAGCCTTGAGTCTCCAATGTGACATAACTGAAGAGACCAGATTCTTTGCTTCTTGAAACTGAAACCTAGGGAGTCAGCATGTCATTAGAGATCTGTGATTCTTTAGAAGTGATAACAGTGCAGTTTAAATTTCGTTCTGATGAGGCTTGTCTATGCACAGAAAACAGTTCTTGAAGTGGCTGATAAGCTTTGGATGTTCAGCCCCATTGACTAATGTGATAAGATGTTGGTGTTCATTCCACTGGTTAATAAGCCTAATAATGTCAAGGAAAAGTGACAAAACAATATAAACTGTTAAATGGTCTGTGGTGGTGGAAGCAAATTTTGTTAATACAGCAACAATTCCAGATAGCACATATTCATTTGGCAACACAAGTTATAGAGCAAATAGTTTCTTTATTTTAATCTTGCTTTGCAACAGCTTGTTGTCTTATTGATTCTATCAAATCCCCGTTCCAATGGAAAACTCTAATTTTTTCCAAGGCGTTTCTGGTTTCTCTTCATTGAATTAACCATAATGTGTTGCTTTAATAAGCCTCTCAGATTCGCAAATGTATTGAGGACTTCAGGGATAAGGCAGCAGATGATATCCTTTTGACTGTTATCAATTTTTACTCTTGAAGATGGTGGATACATTTGCCAAACTATTAAAATGTAAATGCAGAATGTTACTAACTGGCTGCCAATTTCAGAATTTATAAGAAAGACTTCATCACCTTTCATAATGGATGATATCCTAAAACCCTTTGGAGCCAACGAAGCACTTTTGAATTGTGATTATGTAGTCATTAGAATGTGATAAAATGCAGAAAGCACAGCAGTCAATTTGTGCACAGCCAGCTCTACAGACAGGTGAGAGTGAGGACTTCAGATGCTGCAGATTAGAGTTGAGAGTGTAGTGCTGGAAAAGCACAGCAGGTCAGGCAGCATCCGAGGAGCACGAAAATCGATATTTCGGGCAAAAGCTCTTCTGCCTGATAAGGTGCTTTTGCCCAAAACGTCAATTCTCCTGCTCCTCTGATGCTGCCTGAGTTGCTGTGCTTTTCCAGCACCACACTCTTGACTCTAAGCTTGGGGAACAGAGGCAGGAATGCACAAAGATACCAGTTTCACTCAACTCTAGCAACCCGACGCCTGGAGGAAGAATGCCTCATCTTCCGCCTTGGAACCCTCCAACCACATGAGATCAATGTTGTATCAGTTTCCTCATTTTCTTTCCTCCCATCTTATCCCAGATGCAACCTTCCAATTCTGCACAACCCTCTTGAACTGTCCTACCTGTCCATCTTCTTTCCCATCTATCTGGTCCACCATCCTCTCTGACCTATTCCCATCAACTCCTACCTTCAGCTACCTATCGCATTCCCAGCCACTTTTCTCCCCCCCAGCCCCACCCTTTACATGCACATTTACCTCTCAGCCCCTGTGGGCCATCCTTTCATTCCTGATGAAGGATTTATGCTCGAAATGTCGATTCTCCTGCTCCTCGGATGCAGCCTGACCGGATGTGCTTTTCCAGCACCGCACTTTTCGACTCTGATCTCCAGCATCTGCAGTCCTCACTTTCTCCTTGCAAGAAGGCTGCCAGGTTTCTAGAAGCTGGAACAATTAGATTCAGTCAATGGTAAAGGTAAGTTGAGAAGGTCAATTGAGATTTTCCAGTTCTCCGAGCAGATCAGTAGCTACACACTGCTTGGACTGGGGATATACCATTTAGAGTCCAGGGGATGAGGGGAGTCCACCAATATAGATATGATGTGGCTGTTCTCTCAGTTTTAGCATTCAAGTATTTTAACAAGTTGATGAAAGACCACCTTGTTGTTGAGACCCATTTGTGATAATGTTACTCCTTTAACAAGGTTATTTTGTCCTTGGCTTTTTTCAGTCAAATCACAAAAGCAGTGATTTCAGAAGTCTGGCTTGGATGGGTTTTAGGGCCATTTTGATTATAGGCAAAAGTGAGGACTGCAGATGCTGGAAATTAGGTTAGAGTGGTGCTGGGAAAGCACAGCCGGTCAGGCAGCATCCGAGGAGCAGGAAAATCAATGTTTTGGGCAAAAGCCCTTCATCAGGACTGAAGGCAGGGAGCCTCCAGGGTGGAGAGATAAGTGAGAGGGGGTTGGGGCTGGGGAGAAGGTAGCAAAGAGTACAATAGGTGGATGGGGGTGGGGATGAAGGTGATAGGTCAGAGAGGAGGGTGGAGCGGATAGG
>NC_057744.1:18078255-18088141 GCF_004010195.1 Chiloscyllium plagiosum
TGGGTGGAGGGGTGGGATTTGAGGGCGGAGGTGCGGGATGTGGATGAGATGCGTTGAAGGGCATCTTCAACCACGTGGGAGGGGAAATTGCAGTCTCTAAAGAAGGAGGCCATCTGGTGGGTTCTGTGGTGGAACTGGTCCTCCTGGGAGCAGATATGGCAGAGGCGGAGGAATTGGGAATATAGCATAGCATTTTTTTCAGGAGGTAGGGTGGGAAGAGGTGTAATCCAGGTAGCTGTGGGTGTTGGTGGGTTTGTAAAAAATGTCAGTGTCAAGTCGATTGACATTGATGGAGATGGAGAGGTCCAGGAAGGGGAGGGAGGTGTCGGAGATGGTTCAGGTGAATTTAAGGTCGGGGTGGAATGTGTTAGTGAAGTTGATGAACTGCTCAATCTCATCACGGGAGCACAAGGTGGCACCGATGCAGTCATCAATGTAGCGGAGCAAGAGGTGAGGAGTGGTGCCGGTGTAACTTCTGAAGATGGACTATTCTACGTAGCCAACAAAGAGACAGGCATAGCTGGGGCCCATATGGGTGCCCTTGGATACCCTTTTGGTCTGGAGGAAGTGGGAGGATTCGAAGGAGAAATTGTTGAGGGTAGCTAACAAATACTGTCTCAGGCAAAAATCCTTACGTTTAAAAAAACTTGTACAATGAAAAGGGAGTGGCCAGTTCTTCCAGCTCAGCTTTTCTCTGGTTTGGTTTGGTTTGGTTTGTTATGGTTAACAGGCAGTAGTGTTTTGAGGCTGCTGATCCAAGAAACAGCTACATGAAGAAGGGTTCCATGCTGCTCTCTGTCTCTCTGTCTCTCTGTCTCTCTGTCTCCCCTCCTGTGAGACCCTGTGTTTGATCTTTATCTTTTGTGCCAAGGGGTGTTTCTGGATATTGTTGTAAGTATTGGGAACAGCATCATTAAGTTGGGATAGTCCGTTGGGTTTTCAGACAGGTTAAGGTATTTTGTTATTTTTGTTTGTGTTTCATTTGGTAATCTTGTAAATAAATCCTGTCTTTTGGAAACAAAGTGGTTTGACCAGCTGCATCCCTCCTGGAATATCCACCTTACACCTGCTTAAAGCACCCAGCAAAGTTAGAGTTTGGGCCACTTGCTTGAAATGGTTTGAAGGAGTCTGGCCTGGTCCATTACACCTTTCAGTTATCTAAATGCAATAAAGCCTGGTGGTGGCACTCTGAATCTGGAAGGGTTTGACCCTGTAGCTTTGAGAGCTGATGCCTCTGTATTCAGCCAAGATTCATGTCCCCATGTCAATCAAGGACTCACTCACTTAGAAATCTTAATTTCTCCCCCAGCGGCAGGTTTCTGACTTGAGGTCAAACCCAACTATTTCCTGTCTCTATGAAAGAAATTCATCTGCAAGTGTCCAGAATGAGCGTCTTGGACCTGAAAGCTTCTGACTCAGAGGCATGAGTGCTTAGTCTGCCTGTTACCTCATCTACAAGAATCAGCTTTATTTCTCTAGACTACTAATTCCTTTCCATGAACCATCTTTTGACTCCAGCACATGGAAGGTTACCACAGTGTCACTAGACTCCCTTGTCTATATTACAACAACCAAAAGAATTGCTGCTACCAAGTCCAAGACAGTGCTATTTTTAGAGACTGAAGTTTAACAGGGGAAAAATGATCTTCCATTGTTTCATTATCTGTGCAGCAATCTTATCATAATGAAAACTGTAAGTCAGTCATTTAAACGGGGATACTCATTTAAAACTCTGATGCAAAAGAATTTGTTATCCCAGAAGGTCATGAATCTTTGGAATTCACTAACCCAGAGAGTTATGGAGCTAAATCAAAAAGCATTGAACAAGGACATTTTTGAAATATCAGAATCAAGAGCTGTGAGGGGCTATCGTGAAAGGAGTTGAGGCCTGAGGCAGATCAGCCATAACTTTCCAAAAGGGTGAGGCAGGCTTGATGGACTGAATGGCCTCTTCCTACTTCTATTTCTAATCGTTTCATTGGCTACTTGTTTGATTTAGCACATGTCTACATAATGTTCTGCACAAATAGCATGTTTTAGTCGACTGGATCACATCCTGAAGCAGTGACTATTCTGTAGAACAGTATACAAGGATTATATAAAAGTTGTATGTATTTGCATATTTAAGCTTAGTATGATGGATACGCAGTTAAGTAATTTATGAATATGAAACACCAGATTAATCATGGACCTTATTTAAAGATTCAAACTTTGTAAATAGTGAATCAATAACATGTCACCCATAAGGGTTTAAATAAATAATGGGATCATTGAGCTATTGGATTTTTAAGTATGAATTAGGTCATATATTAATCTTGTGGCATAAACTTTACAATTGTAATGAAGATGGGAAATCTATTGACTTAAAATAGAACAATATCACTCACTTACTCTTTCAGAATCAAATTTACCAAGAATGTTGATTAAGTTAAATATTCCTTGTTCCTTATTCACTACTGTTTTAATCAGTAACAATCATATTAGCTGACTAATATCTGAACTCCTAAGGCTGTCTCCATACATTCAAAGCAGCTTTCATGTTTGCTCTTACATTGATTTTGTCATATACTCTGATGTGCCAAACTTATGAATATTGGCCATATTGAGGATGAACTTGTCTGTCTTTTAGATGTGATTTTCTTTGTCAATGGCCTCACTGCTCCCCTCCAGGTGCTCGTCAGTCATCTTTCCTTTTTTGGTGAAGGTCACATGACAAACCACCATCAGAGAAATTGGTAGCACCAACTAGTGGGGTTACAGTCGAAGATGTGAACACCTCAAATACTTCCATAAACGTGATGTTTTAAATAAACTGGTTGCCACTTCTATTAACTTACAACATTGAACCCAATAGTTCCTTCAAAACACGCCGAATCAGAAATATTCCAAACACAGCATCAAAAAATAGTAAACATTAAAGATATCAGATGACACTTTGTCATTCTAGAACTAGTGGGTGGCAGGTGGCTCAGTGGTTAGCACTGCTGTCTCACAGCACCAGGGTCCCAGGTGCGATTCCAGCCTTGGGCGACTGTCTGTGTGGAGTTTGCACATTCTCCCCGTGTCTGCATGGGTTTCCTCCAGGTGCTCCGGTTTCCTCCCACAATCCAAAGATGGGCAGGTTAGGTGAATTGGCCATGCTAAATTGCCTGTAGTGTTAGGTGCATCAGTCAGAGGGAAATGGGCCTGGGTGGGTTACTCTTCGGAGGGTCGGTGTGGACTTGTTGGGTCGAAGGACCTGTTTCCACACTGTACAGAAGCTAATCTTTTAAAAAAAACTTCCTTGTAGTCTAAAACTTTCACAACTGAAAAGCTGCTGGAGCCTTCATAGTAACATACCACAATTTTAATCCATTGTTTATTCAGACAGAACTTTTCCAACACAATGTTTTAAAATCATTAATTTAGCTATTAAAGACTAAGTACCATCAATATTAAGAGCATCCAATTTGCTGTTCCAAGTGCAGCCCTGCACTAGGAACGTAATTGATAAAATCAATTTAACTAAATTACAAAATTCAAACTTGAAATTTATCTTTTTTCAGTGTAGTTTATCATCCACTCAGAATCGAGGCACATTTCATAGAATCATAGAATCAGTACAGTGTGGAAAGAGACCATTCAGCCCTTTTGAGCCTGCACTGCCCCTCTGTGCAACATCCCACTCAAACCGAGCTCCCTTCCCTATCTCCATAACCCCACATTTACCATAGCTAATCCACCCAGCCTGCACATCTTTGGGCTGTATAAGGAAAATGGAGCATCTGGAGGGAACCCATGTAGATATGAGGTGAATGTGCAAACTCCACACAGACAGCACTGGAAGGCAGCAATGCTAATGCTGAGCCACCGTTTCATCCATGTTCCCATTTTTAATATATTCCAAAGACAATCTGCTATCTTCAACAAGTTGACTTTAAGATAATCTTCCTCAAATTAAAACCCCTCTACAGCCTGTGTCTTTCTGCAGGCACCTCTTCCAATTGTGAATACCTATATGAACCAACCCCTCCTCCAACATGCAGCCAACACTTCACTCTGATTTCCATTTCTTCAATTCGACTATCAAAGAATTTGCTGTGGCAGCACCTGCTGATATTACCTTCTCCCACTTGGCCTCATCCTTCCCTAACTTAAAAGTCAATAGAATATTTATATCTTTGCATTGTATTTTGGTCCCCAAACTCCACCCTGTAATATCGCCATTTTCATTTTGTCCCCTAAGCATAGTCTACATACTGACATTGCTCAAACTGTGAACCCCCAGAACAGAATAATCTTCCTTCATTCATCTCCTAATCTTCATTAATGTAAAATCCAAGCTATATGTACATGAGTGAACATTATAATTTTCCCCACTTGTCAACTAAATTTAATTTAGTTGTAAAGGAAATTGACGTTCTTGATTTCTTTGAATCATAGCAATTGCAACCAATTTATTTCACACTGTCATACTTTCTGAATGCAACTTGTTTCCATGTTCCTGCACTATCAGGCTTTTTAGCAGCAGGCAATAAGTCTTCCTTTAGTTGACTGAAGAGTACATTATTGGTGAACAAAAAGCAACAAACCAATTGGAACAGAATAGACTTTCAATATACATAATTATTATGTGCTATTACAGAGTCCTGGATCCAAGTTGGTGTCACTACTGTATTATTTAACCAGCAGAGAGCCAAATTAACAACTCACTAAGAGATTCTGAGCAAAGCTACAGCTACAATCACTTGCATAAATACCTTCTGGCATTATTAGCAAATAGCAATCACGACGCCTGTGGATATGGGTTTGACTTGGTCTATTGTTTGCCTCCTGATGGTTCAGGGACATTGTGCCCAGTTGTGATGTTCTTAATACTGCCCTGCATGAGTGTACTCAGCACAGATGAGGTCTGAAACCTTGCTCCTCCCTGGTCTAAATGGTGAAGTGCTACACCAAACTGCATCAGCAAAACCTGAGGTAGAAGAGAAATCATGGGCCAGAGTTTCTGAGGAGTGGCAATCTCTCTCACCACAGAAGGACTCTGCATTGCTGGCAGGACATTCCAATCGGGACTCCTTCAGAAATGCAGATAGGTACTTCCATTCCAATGGTTTTCCTCACAGCAGTGAGCTACTATATTCCAGAATGTAAAGGTCCAGAATCATAGGCAGTCACTTTGAAAGCTGCTGTCAAATTATAAGTACATGAGCTAAGTGTGATTTTAGGCTGCTGGGAGGATAAGGTGCCAGGTGGGTAAGGAAATGGGGTACCTGGTACATTAAGGTGCCATGTGGGTCATGTGCCAAATAAGTGGGGGATAGAGTGCCAGATAAGCGATGGAGTGTTTTGCGTAGTTAGGGATGGGTTTGCTATATTGGGTCTGCAGGGGAACATGGGTATGGATGGGTGGAGGTTTGATGCTGTTGGGTCACAAGGGCAGTGGGGGAAATGTCAGGTCCCTGGCATAGGAGAGGCTGAGGACTAGAGCAGGGAAGAGTCAAGGTTGGCAGTGGAGGAACTGTGCTGTGCCCAGAGTGGGCAAATCTGTGTCAGGTCCCCAGCAAGAGAAAAGGGTTCAGCGAGGTGGAAGATGTGGGTCAGGTTCTGAACAGGGGTAGAGAAAGTGTGAGGTCCGGAGCAGGGAAAAGGGATTGGGTCCGGTAGCGCGGAAAAAGGGACAATCAAATTTTGAGTGGGTCAGTGGTATCACTGGGCCTGACACAGTGAGTAGGTTGTCATTTCAAGTGGTAGAAGTTTTGGTATCTGCTGACTGTGAGTGTTGTGTCCCAGGGTGAAAACGTTTGTCAGGGTCAGGATGTGCAGAGTGTAATGGGTCTGTGGGAGGTTCCTTTTAAGGGGTGTGAAGTAAGTTGTGGGATCAATGGAATGGTCACACATGCATGACACGATTTGTCTAATTTATCCTGAATAATTATTTACTAATTTCTCTGAATTACCTAATTTAAATAAATACATTTGGAGAGTTCCAGGTGGAGGGGAGTTACCTATCAGAATTTTCAGTTTCCTAAGAGTTCCTTTGGAGTTTGCAATGATTGGGTTTCTGCAGGATCCCGATGTATGGCTCTCAATGGCACTTCTGAAACAACAACCTGGTCCTCAGAAAATCCAGGCCCATGTTTACAATTTTTTGTTTGTCATTTGTATAAATGATTTAGATGAAAATATAGAAGGCGCTGGTTAGTAAGTTTGCAGATGACATCAAGATTGGTGGTTTAGTGGACAGTGGAGAAGGTTATCTAAGATTACAAAGAGATCTTGATACAATTGGGTTATCAAGTCGAGGAGAGGCAGATGGAGTTTAATTTGGATAAATATGAGGTTTTGCATTTTGATAAACAAACAGGGGCCGAACTTATATTAGCGCCTTAGGAGTTCAGATATATGATTCTTTGGAATTTGCACTACCTATACTTAGGATGGTTTAGAAGGCATTTAGTGCACTTGCCTGCATTGTTCAGATCTTTTTGAGGTATGGAAGTTGGGATATATGTTGAGGTTGTACAGGACATTGGTGAGGCCACTTCTGGAGTACTGTCTGCAGTTCTAGTTGTCCTGCTATAGGAAGGATGTTTTCAAATAGAGAGGGTTCAGAAAAAAATCATCAGGAAGTTGCCATGAATGGAATGTTTGAGTTAAAGGGAGAGACTGGATAGGCTGGGACATCTTTCTCTGGATTGTAAGAGGTTGTGGGTGCCACTATAGAAGTTTTTTAAATCATGAGGGGTAGATAAGGCAAATAGCAGGTGTCTTTTCCTTATGGTGGGGGACTTCAGGATTACAGGGCATCTTATTAGATGAGGAGAAAGATTTAAAAAGGACACGAGGGACAGCCTTTTTCCACAGTGGTTCATGTGTGGAATCAACTTCCAGAGGAAGTGGTGGATATGGGTACAGTTAGCTAAGTACATGAATAAGAAAGGTTTAGAAGGATTTTTGTTAAGTGCAGGCAGGTGGGACTAGTTTAGTTTGGGATTATGTTCGCCATGGACTGGGTCTGTTTCCATGCTGTATGACTCTGACTCTATGATTCTATACAAAGCTAATAACTTAAGAAGTTCTAATGAACTAAGTAAAGTAGCTGGTACTATAAATCACAGCAAATTTAAACATGTTCAACATAGTCCCATCGACCAAATGGTGCCAACTATTCTTTTCAGCTAATGGTCTAACAATGTTTGTACCACTGCAAAGTCTCTTCAAAGGGTGCCCACTTTGAAGGAAGTTCTCTGTCTGTCTCCCTCAGATGTGTTTCACCTATCCCCACATCACCACCCTGTACCCCATCCCCTTTATCTGCAGCTCCCCTTACACCAACCCCCAGTTCTGAAGAAGGGGTACACCCAAAATGTCAACTTCTCCACCTCCTGATGCTGCCTGGCTTGTTGTGTTCTCCCAGCCTCCTCCTTGTCTACTTTGGATTCCAGCATCTGCAGTTTTTTTTTGTCTTTAATCTTCACGAGCCATTTTTATTTTCTCCACTTTCCTTCTGTTCAACACCGCAAATAGTTTTGATAATTACAAACTAGTAATAGATTCATTTGACACATGCACAATGTTGGCTTGGCTTCTATTCCTGTCATCATTTGTAGGTGTTTGAATAGAGAGAGGAAAAAAATACATCTGTGATTACTTCTGAGTGAAAAGCATTTTCTTTTAATATTATGCAGCTTGTATATATTAAAAGGGAGGTGGGTGTATGTAGGTTTGGAATTAAATTTAACTGAATCATTGTAAGATCTGGTGTGAATACTGAAGCAAATCAAGATAATATTATCTGACCTGGTTAACATCAATGTTTGCTTTTAAATGTCCAAATTCACAAGATGTATAAATCAACAACAACAAAAATTGCATTCAGAAAGCACCTGCCAAAATATGCCAGGCAGTTTCACAGGAGCATAACAAGATGGAAATTGATACCAAATAAAAGGAGACATTAAGATAAATGGCACTCGATGAGAGATAGAAATTAGAGGAGAAAACATTCATGGTGGCAGTGACATGGGAGGGAATGCAAGTATGGAGAAAGTTATTAATATATTGAGCATTCCTGCAAGAGACCAGCTAACATTTTGTATTACGAGATTGTAAACTCCTTCACGATGAACAGGTTTAAGAAGTCATTATACATGATACACAGAAACATGCTATCCCCTCCACTGTTTCATCCTGGTTGTAGGCAGTACATGTTTTTGTTTCAGTCAGCTGGATGGGTGACATACACTGAAATGTGTCACAATAAATTAACCATTAACTGAAAAGTCCAAGCTGATTTTAACAATATAATCAACCAATAGGCAGAATTTCTTGTGCTCAATAACACACAACCTGTAATTTTCTGATATACACATCTAGTGGTAGTGAATGCCTAGCCATTGGTCAATCCTGTAGATATCCTTTTTGCACACCCTCTAGAGCAGGAGTCCAGCAGTAGAATCCCTACCTCTTAGTCAGGAGCTGTGGCTTCAAGTTACAACTCAGACTTGATGAACACAGTTAAAAATCACACAATACCAGGTTATATCCAACAGGTTTAATTGGAAGCACACTAGCTTTCGGAGCGAAGCTCCTTCATCAGGTGATTGTCACAAGGAGCGTCACTCCAAAAGCTAGTGTGCTTCCAATTAAACCTGTTTGACTATAACCTGGTGTTGTGTGATTTTTAACTTTGTACACCCCAGTCCAACACCGGCATCTCCGAATCTTGATGGACACAGTGTGTCATGATTCATCCAAACAGGTTGAGAGTCAATCTGTAAATTCTTGGTAGTTAGGAAGAATGGGAGAAGTTCCTGACCAGCCAGAACCAAGTGGTAGCTGCAGCATAATGCCGCCCCCCCCCCCCCCCCGCCGCATTAAAAGTCTCCAAGTGCTGATTCTATGCCATGAGCAAGCATTGTCCTTGTTCCAAGGAACAAACATACACACACACACATTCTGCTCTCCTCCCACCACTATCTACAGACCACCCCTGGCTCAGACATTAGGCACAGTTTGATAAGAGCTAAGCTTTAGGAAATTCCAATCTTATTCACTTTAACTAATTCAAAAAGTATCATGTTTCCCAGCAGACAGTGACTGCCAGTTCCTAAGAAGGAGCCATTTTGGATCCAAAACATTAACTTTGGTTCTCCTTCTAGAGATGCTGCCAGAGTTTCTCCATCACTTTCTGTTTTTATTTCAAAACTTGAGTATTTGCAGTACTTCACTTTCACAGTTGTTGTTAACATTCTCTGTTTTACAACTGAGATTTTCCAGTTATAGAGTCATAGAGATGTACAGCATGGAAACAGACACTCCGTCCAACTCACCCATGCCCACCAGATATCCCAAGACAATCTAGTCCCACCTGCCAGCACCTGGCCCATATCCCTCCAAACTCTTCTTATTCACATACCCATCCAAATGCCTCTTAAATGTTGCAATTGTACCAGCCTCCACTACGTCCTCTGGCAGCTCATTCCATACACGTACCACTCTCTGCATGAAAAAGTTGCCCTTTAGGACTCTTTTATATCTTTCCCCTCTCAGCCTAAACCTATGCCCTCTAGTTCTGCACTCCCCCACCCCAGGGAAGAAACTTTGCCAATTTACCCTATCCATGCCCCTCATAATTTTGTAAACCTCTATAAGGTCACCCCTCAGCCTCCAACACTCATGGGAAAACAGTCCCAGCCTGTTCAGCCTCTCCCTATAGCTCAAATCCTCCAGACCTGGCAACATCCTTGTAAATCTTTTCTGAACCCTTTCAAGTTTCACAACATCTTTCTGAGAGGAAGGAGACCAGAATTGCACGCAATATTCTAACAGTGGCCTAACCAATGTCCTGTACAGCCGCAACATGACCTCCCAACTCCTGTAATCAATACTCTGACCAATAAAG
>NC_057744.1:18090104-18172092 GCF_004010195.1 Chiloscyllium plagiosum
CTGTCCTTCTTGTACAGGTCACTTCTACCCCAAAAGAGATTCCAATGATCCAAAAATGTGAATCCTTCTCCCATGCACCAGCTCCTCAGCCATACATTCATCTGCTCTATCCTCCTATTCCTGCCCTTAGTAGCTCGTAGCACTGGGAGTAATCCAGATATTACTACTCTTGAGGACCTCCTTTTTAAATTTCTGCCTCTCAGTAATCTCCCTTCAGAATCTCAACCTTTCCCTTCCTATATCGTTGGTTCCAATGTGGACAATGACCTCTTGCTAGCCCCTCTCCCCCGTGAGAACATTCTGCACCCTCTGAGACATCCTTGGTCCTGGCACCAGCGAAACAACACACCATTCTGCTTTTTTGCTGCTGCCCACAGAAACGTCTATTCTGCTTTTTTGCTGCTGCCCACAGAAACGTCTGTCAGTTCCTCGGACTGGAGAATCCCCTAATACAATTGATCTCTTGGAAGCCGATGTACCCCTCATTGCATTCGAGCCAGTCTTAATACCAGAAATTGGCTGTTCGTGCTACATTCCCCCTATCACCCTGTACATTTTCCAAAACAACATACCTGTTTGAAATGGGTATATCCACAAAAGACTTCTGCATTAGGTGCCTACCTCTCTTACCTTTCCTGGAGTCAACCCATCTCAGTGACTGTATCTGAGACTTTCCCCCCTTCCTATAACTGCCAAATTCCTCATCGCTTCTATCTGTCTCTCCAACCGATCCATTCGATCTGATAAGATTCGCATCCAACAGCATTTATGGCAGATATAATCTGCAGTAACCCTTAAACTCTCTTTAAACTCCCACATCTGACAAGAAGTACATATCACTGTACTAAAGACCATTTTTGCTCCTTCACAATCTACAGACCCAGAAAATTAACACCGTCCTATTCCTCTACAAGACACTGCCCCAGATTAAAATAATAGTTATGGCTTATATTTTAAGTTTAATCAAGAGGCATATCTCCAAAAACATATAATCAAGAAAGAACCCACTCTACTCACTACTGCAGCCTTTCTCTTGGACAGACTTAAAACAATGATTAACTTATCTGTTTCTGTGCTGTGAACTTCGCCCAAACAGGTTCCTCCAAGATTAGTTGTGAATTTCACTGTTTGTTAATTTTCCCAGATGCACTCCGATGTCCAGTGATACCTGAATTCAAAACAGCAAAGGCAGTAACTGTACAGTTGCCTTATTGCACTCAACATGTTCATCCAGAGTTTTCTTGTTCACATAATTGAGTTGAATTGATAGGTTAAGCATCACAGTAGAGTTTAGATCAGCGTGGTCCTGGAAAAGCACAGCAGGTCAGGCAGTATCCGAAGAGCAGGAAAATTGATGTTTTGGGCAAAAGCCCTTCATCATGAGGGGCATCCTAAGCTTTGGCCTAAGCATCATAGTAGTCTGGCTGACTGGTCAATCTCCAAAGATTGAGGCCAGCCCCAGTAATTCTGCACTATCAAGTCTTTATTTTTGGAGCAAAACAGGTTCTACACATAAACAGACTTTTAATATAGGGGTGTGGGGGATGGTGCTGTTATGCTGCAACTATCACATGGTTCAGGCTGGTCAGGAACCTCTCCCATTCTTCCAAACTACCAAGGTAATTATTGGAAGAATTTACAAACTAGGAGTAGTCCACTCAGCTTTTCGAACCTGTTTTGCCATTCATTAAGATCATAGCTGATCTGATTACTCTACCGTTGCACCTAGGCTTGATGACCTTTCATCCTTTGCTTGAGGAGAAAGTGAGGTCTGCAGATGCTGGAGATCAAAGTTGAAACTTTATTGCTGGAACAGCACAGCAGGTCAGGCAGCATCCAGGAAACAGGAGATTCGACGTTTCGGGCACAGGCCCTTCTTCAGGAAGGGCCTGTGCCCGAAACGTCGAATCTCCTGTTCCCTGGATGCTGCCTGACCTGCTGTGCTGTTCCAGCAATAAAGTTTCAACCTTCATCCTTTGCTTGTCAAACAGTTATCTATCACTGCCTTCAGACTATTCATTTCCTCCATCTCTTCAGGAAGGGAGTTTCAAAGACTCATGACACTCTGACAGAAAAGGTTTCCCCTTACCTCAGTCTTAAATTGATGACACCTTATTTTTAAACAAAGCCCCAAATTTACATTTGTTTTCCTTACAAAAAGAGATACTTAGATCATCAGATAACTGACAAGTATGGACTTGAATCATTGTTTGTAGAAGGAACCAGAAGTCATCCAACGTGGCACGGTGAGCAATGCAATTGACTATAAAATATGTGACTAAAATGTGCAGCCTGTAATGAAGCAATTTATATGAGCAATCTGTAAAAACAGGAATTGAACCCAAGACATGCATTTCTGTCCTTTATCATGTTTTCTTTCGATTCTGTATACTTTAACAATCTCATTGTGGTTTGTCAAGGTGAAAGATTGATCTGAGATTTTTTCAAGACTGGGAAAAGATTGTAAGTTACACTTAAAAGATCTTATCCATGGCTCCCAACCTCCCTTCTTTCCAACTCAGTGCCATTTCCACACCAACGTGTCATTGGAAATCCCATGTCAACTCAATGCCAAATCATGCCTTCATCCACCTTCATGGCACCTTATGTGCCCAAAACTAACCCAATGCAAACTCATAACTCCCCCAACTCCACTCCTAATGGTTACACAGTACACACTATATACAGAACTAATAAACTTTATAGCAATAAGGACATGAAACTGATTTAAAAACAATTAACTATAATTTTGAGCAAAAACTGGTGTTCCCACAGCATTAAAATTGTCTAACAGTATATTGAACTATCAATGACAACACATAATAGCTCTTAATCTTTTGCAAATAAGCCATTGACAAAAGAGATCTTAGAAGGAAAAATTGATCGTAACCTCAGAGATTTTTAATCAAGTAGAATCAGATAGCGAGGAACAGAGGGATATGGACCAAATAAGGTCAGAAGGTTTCGTTTGTAGTTTAGTTTAGGATCAGGCTTGGAGGGCCGAAGGGCCTGTTACTGTGCTGTACTTCTCTTTTGTTCCTCTGTTCTCGAGTCAACAATTTTTAGTACCTGTATAAACAAGGCCCACGCAGACATACTCTCTTTGGGAGAGTCTAGGCTGTCAGCTAAACCTCATTGTGCATGTTTGGTAAGTCTGACTCCATTCCACACCCCTCTTCCTGGACCAAAAATAACATGTAACGGAATACTTTATACCAAGAAAGTTCTGGTGCATCAGGAAACTTCCCAACTCAAACTACCTACCTCGGTAATGGAAAACAAGTCCAAAATGTTTATTATAATCTGTCCCAAGCATAAGTATATTCTTTTGGGATTTGAATTACCATGAGTGTCTGTAAATGTAATATCTGATTCCGTGTCTTGATCTTCCATTACAATGAAAGCAATGAACAACATCAATGATGATGTAGTCAGTTTCTATTAAACTATACAAGCATTTCTCAGACATTCTTCAAAGTTCAATTTAACCGAAGGCAATATCTTTTCATAACTGGCTAAAAAAAGCAAACAGATCATGTTGATTGCAGTGTTGCATTTATATTTCAAACCAATAGAGGAAACCAAAATCACAGCAATACCTATGGGTTATTAATTTCTGAATTGCACCCAAAATATAAACAGATGACTGGAGGGTTATCTACATCTAATGTAGTCTAAACCCAAGTGTCTGTCTAATAAAACTGGAACTTATTTCCTGAGAGCGAGAAATCACTCATTCCCAGGCAAAAAGAGTGGCCTAATTTATGTATCTGTAAATTCTCATAACATTTTCTTTTGGAAATGCAAATTTATTGCTCTTGATGCACAGGGCTGAAGACAAGATCTCAGTGAGAAGAGATTTCCTTCTGTGTCGCTAAACACTTAGCCATGCTGAATTTTCTCATTTAATAAGCAATAGCGTTGTTTTCAGAACTTGTGTGTTCTCCATTATTCCTAATCTAATTTCTTTTGATAAATTGGCAATTAGTACTGGATTTGCAAACTTAATTTTTGCAGTTATTTTCATAGCTAACTGAACTGTGTAGTTTTATTGCTTATTCCTTATAGCTGTTTGTAATACACAGATGCACAGAAATAGGAATTGTCTCTTCTGGTCACAGTTGGTTAGTGCAGTAATAAAACTAATCTGCACTGACAGTTGTTTTCTGCATTAGTTTCCTTCACCATTCTCCTGCCCCTCATTGTTCTGGACTTATGTATCTTTTCCCAAGAAACTGTAAAGGTTCTGGTCAAAAAGGAGGATTTGAGTTACTATAAATGTATCAAGGGATAGGTAGAGTAGACAGACCACAGTCCCCCTTCTATCCTCAAGAGCTACAAATGGTGGGACTGGATCAGGAAGTCATTCCCACTTTCATGTTATGAACCATACCCCATATGATTCTAATTCAAATTTGAACCTCTGGTGGTGATGAGTATATGGGAGGTATGTGCGAGAATGTGGCAGGGGAAGATTTACGTTGGTGATATCTTCCATCAAGGTGACCATACAGCAGGTATAGAAGGAACTCCTGGTCAAACAGTGGAGGCTGCTTATCATGGTGAAACCCCATTGCCTCATTATTTTTATGGTTCAACGATCTTACTGTCCCTCTTCCGACAACACTGCCTACATTCTCAATCACTGTCAGTCATCATCAAACCAGAGATGTCAGGCTCTTTCCATTTCACTCTACACTACATCCCGGATTTAACCTTGACGTACCCCTACTGGACCCAAATCTTGGTATAAGCTGCCATCCTCCTGCTCCCAACAGGAATTTAGTTGAGGACAGTTTTTGGATGGGCCTTTAATTGTGGAAATGTGATGGGCTAGAATCAAACTTGCAGTTTCTTGGATCGCGGTGCAGAGATGAAGGCAATGATCTGGCAAATGTGAGTTCAGCCTTAAATTGCCATATAATTGGCTCCTGTTTATAACCTGTTTAGATGCCAAAGATGTTCATTAAGACCTTTTACAACAAGTGAATGAGAGGGAGAGGGAGGGGGAGAGATGTCCCACTTTCAAGTTTAATTTAGTGTTCCATGGTCAAAGTACAGAGAAACGGGGTCCATGTGGATGGACATTTTGGATGGCATGGACTAGTGTGAGCTGAAGGGCCTGTCTCCATGCTGTCTGATTCTATGACTCGATGAGGAGTCAATGTCACTGTTTCACAGCTAATTTAAACAGCCTGCAACAATTGGCTTTATGTAGTTGTGTCTTAGGTCAGAGGTTTTCTTTATTTAACCCTGCATGTCCAGCCCTGACTCATCCTGGCCAACCTTGAACCTCTGTCTGAGGGTGTCATTCTCCTGCTCACCTCCCATGAGCCTCAGAGTTCCAACCTTTGACCTCAGGCACAATTCCACAAAGCTGGCCATTCCATGTCTCCTTTAAATAAACAGATCAGCATGGATTATAAAACATTCTTTGGGCATCTTTGATCTTGATAGCAAGCGTATCATCTAGGTGACAACTGGGAATGAAGGGAAATTGTATCTTTTGTGCTATCGAATAAACCAATAAGAAACTGGAGATAGTGGTTAAGAGATTGGGAGAAGCAAAATCCAGAATTTCCATGCAAATCAGAAATTGTAGTGGCGATGAAGAATGTCCTCTCTGCATCATTTAAACCCAAATGACCACAACCATCAGGCAAGGCAGGGATTTTCCTGCTCCTCGGATGCTGCCTGACCTGCTGTGCTTTTATAGCACCACTCTGATCTAATCTTCATTGGTGTTTTGTGTGAATTGTTTATCCAGCTGATCAGTAGCTGTTCTTGGTGCAATTTAAACTGAAAAGCTGATTTCATTGGCACAACCTTGTATTTTTCACCAAACTGTACCTCTAATGCCATCAGAATTACAAAGCCGATCTTGCCATGGGTTTCCCTCTACCCAGATGAGTTTTGAGGAGGTGAGGAATACTTTGCAGTCCCAAACATCAAAATGCTGCAGCGAGACTACTAGACAGTAACACTAATTATCATCAAGGCACAATTACATATTAGCTACATTTGCATTAACTTCTTAAATCAGAGCTGTACGATGGAATTTTCCAGACCCGTCCAGAGATTTTAAAAAGGCAAGCAGGGGAATGCAATTGCACATGAGGCAAAACAAAATCCGTTTTCTGAAAGCAAGTTCTTTCAGAAAGGTCAGGTTTCTTGACTGTCATTGTCAGGATCTTTCTTTGCATTAATTAGACATATCCTAAATACTCATTAACACCCCAGGCCCTGGGAATTACATCCAATTTTGTCAGTCAAAGACAGAAAACACAACCAATTCACAAACCTGATTATGTAAATATGAGATGTGAATTAGGTGAGGTAGGCACCCTCTTCCCAGCAATTGAGAGTGCAGCTTTTTTCCATCAAAATGTCTAAGCCTTTTCTTTCTGCATAAGCTTACAGTGTCAGGGATCAAGCCTCTCTATGCTGTTCCAATCATGAAAAGTTCCAGTCATATGCCAGTATAGCTTGTTTCTGCTGAAAATACTGAATGTTGAGTGTGAATCCTAACTAAGATAGTACACTGGGGCCTGGGTTCAAATTCCATCATGGCTGATGATAAAATTTAAATTCAGTACAACCTGGAATTAAAAACCTGATGTTTACCATGAAAACACTATCAGTTGGTATAAGCGCCCATCTGTTTCATTAATATCCTTTAGAACATAGAACAATACAGCACAAAATAGGTCCTTTGGCCCTCAATGTGTGCTGACCTGTGAACTAATATAAGCCCATCGCTTATGCAAGGACTGTTTAAATGCCCCGAATGTGGCTGAGTTAAGAACATTGGTAGGCAGGGCATTCCACGCCCTTACCACTCTGAGTAAAGAGGGGAAAGTGAGGACTGCAGATGCTGGAGATCAAAGCTGAAAATGTGTTGCTGGAAAAGCGCAGCAGGTCGGGCAGCATCCAAGGAGCAGGAGAATCGACGTTTTGGGCATGAGCTCTTCTTCAGGAATGAGGAAAGTGGCCGCCTACTTGCGGAACGTTTCAGAGAACATCTCTGGGACACCCGGACCAACCAACCCAACCACCCCGTGGCTCAACACTTCAACTCCCCCTCCAACTCCACCAAGGACATGCAGGTCCTTAGACTCCTCCATCGCCAGACCATAGCAACACAACGGCTGGAGAAAGAACGCCTCATCTTCCCCCAGGAACCCTCCAAACACAAGGGATGAACTCAGATTTCTCCAGTTTCCTCATTTCCCCACCTTGTCTTAGTCCCAACTCTCGAACTCAGCACCGCCTTCCTAACCTGCAATCTTCTTCCTGACCTCTCCGCCCCCAACCCCACTCCGGCCTATCACCCTCACCTTGACCTCCTTTCACCTATCGCATTTCCAATGCCCCTCCCCCAAGTCCCTCCTCCCTACCTTTTATCTTAGCCTGCTGGACACACTTTTCTCATTCTTGAAGAAGGTCTCATGCCCGAAACGTCGATTCTCCTGCTCCTTGGATGCTGCCTGACCTGCTGCGCTTTTCCAGCAACACATTTTCCACTTTGAGTAAAGAGCCTGTCTTAAATCTATCACCCCTCAATTTGCAGCTATGCCCCCTCATACAAGCTCATGTCATCATCCTCGGAAAAAGACTCTCACTGTCTACCCTATCTAATCCTCTGATCATCTTGTATGTTGCTATTAAATCTCCTCTTTACCTTCTTCTTTCTAATTAGATTAGACCCAAGTCCCTCAACCTTTCCTCATAAGACCTTCCCTCCAGACCAGGCAACATCCTGGTAAATCTCCTCTGCACCTTTTCCAACGCTTCCACATCCTTCCTGTAATGACCAGAACTGCATAAAATATTCCAAGTTAGGCTGCACTAGCATTTTGTAAAGTTGCAGCTTGACATCACTACTCCGGAACTCAATCCCTCTACTAATGAAACCTAACACACCGTATGCCTTCTTAACAGCACTATCAACCTGGGTGGCTACTTTCAGGAATCTATGTACACTGGCACCTGAAAGTAGCCACATTTATCTGCATTGAACTCCATTTGCCACCTCTCAGTCCAATTCTGCAGTTTATCCAAGTCCGACAACCTGCAACATTATTCCATGCTGTCCACTACTCCATCAACTTTAGTGTCATCTGCAAACTTACTAACTCATCTATCCATGTCTGTGTCTAAATCATTTATAAAAATGACAAACAGCAGTGGTCCCAAAACAGATCCTTGTGGCATACCACTTGTAACCAGACTCCAGGCTGAATATTTTCCATTAACTACCACTCTCTGCCTTCTTACAGAAAGCCAGTTTCTAATCCAAACTATTAAATCACCCTCAATCCCAAGCTCCACATTTTCTCTAAAAGCCTACCATGTGGAACCTTATCAATCTTAAATCTATCACCCCTCAATTTGCAGCTATGCCCCCTCATACAAGCTCATGTCATCATCCTCGGAAAAAGACTCTCACTGTCTACCCTATCTAATCCTCTGATCATCTTGTATGTTGCTATTAAATCTCCTCTTTACCTTCTTCTTTCTAATTAGATTAGACCCAAGTCCCTCAACCTTTCCTCATAAGACCTTCCCTCCAGACCAGGCAACATCCTGGTAAATCTCCTCTGCACCTTTTCCAACGCTTCCACATCCTTCCTGTAATGGGGCGACCAGAACTGCATAAAATATTCCAAGTTAGGCTGCACTAGCATTTTGTAAAGTTGCAGCTTGACATCACTACTCTGGAACTCAATCCCTCTACTAATGAAACCTAACACACCGTATGCCTTCTTAACAGCACTATCAACCTGGGTGGCTACTTTCAGGGATCTATGTACACTGGCACCTGAAAGTAGCCACATTTATCTGCATTGAACTCCATTTGCCACCTCTCAGTCCAATTCTGCAGGTTATCCAAGTCCTACAACCTGCAACATTATTCCATGCTGTCCACTACTCCATCAACTTTAGTGTCATCTGCAAACTTACTAACCCATCTATCTATGTCTGTGTCTAAATCATTTATAAAAATGCCAAAAGCAGTGGTCCCAAAACAGATCCTTGTGGCATACCACTTGTAACCAGACTCCAGGCTGAATATTTTCCATTAACTATCACTCTCTGCCTTCTTACAGAAAGCCAGTTTCTAATCCAAACTATTAAATCACCCTCAATCCCAAGCTCCACATTTTCTCTAAAAGCCTACTATGTGGAACCTTATCAAAGGCTTCACTGAAGTCCATGTACATCACATCAACCGCCCTACCCTCACTCACTTGCTTGGTCACCTTCTCAAGACACTCAATGAGGTTTGTCAGACATAACCTACCCTTGATGAAACCATGTTAACCATCTCCAATCAAATTGTTGCTTGCTAGATGATTATAAATCCTATCACTTATAATCCTTTCCAAAACTTTTCTAACAACAGACATAAGGCTCACTGGTCTACAATTACCTGGGTCATCTCTACTGCCCTTCTTGAACAAGGGCACAATATTTGTAATCCTCCAGTCCTCTGGTACTAAACCGGTAGACAATGATGACTCAAACATCAATGCCAAAGGCTCCAACACTCCTCCCTAGCTTCCCAGAGAATGCTTGGATAAATCCCATCTGGCTCAGGGGATTTATCTACTTTCACACCTTTTCAAATTGATAACACCTCCTCCTTACTACCCTCAATCCTTTCTAGTTTAAAAGCCCATATCTCAGTCTTCTCTTCTACAATATTCTCCTTTTTCTGAGTGAAAGTTGATGAGAAATATTCATTTAGCACCTCTCCGATCTCCACAGGGTCCACATACAACTTCCCACGTCTGTCTTTGACTGGCCCTATTCCTACTTTAGTCATCCTTTTGTTTCTCACATACCTATAGAAAGCTTTAGGGTTCTGCTTTATTCTACCTACTAAAGCCTGCTCATGTCCCCTCCTTGCTCTTCTTAACTCTCTCTTTAAATCCTTCCTAGCTAATCTGTAACTCTCCATCGCCTCATCTGAACCATCTTATCTCAATGTCACAGTCAGCCTCCCTTTTCCGCTTAAAAAGAGATACAATTTCCTTAGTAAACCACGGTTCCCTTACCTTATCACTTCCTCCCTGCCTGACAAGAACATACCTATCAAGGACACACACTATCTGTTCCTTAAACCAGCTCCACATTTCGTTTGTCCCCAACCTCTGCATTTTGCTACCCCATTCCATACCTTCTAAGACTTGCCTAATCTCATTATAATTGCCCTTCCACCATCTATAACTCTTGCCTTGTGGCATGTACTTACCCCTTTCCATCGCTAAACTAAGTGTAACTCTCTCCAAAGTGCTAACCTACCACTAAATCTGGTTCATTCCAAGTACCAGATCCAGTGTGGTCTCCCCTCTTGTCAACCCTTCGACATACTGTGTCAGGAAAACCTCCTGCACACATTGATGAAAAATTGATCCATCTGACATACTAGGGTTATAGCATTTCTAGTCAATGTTGGAGAAGTTAAGGTCCCCCATAATGACCACCCTGTTTCTTTCACTCCACCCTCAGAATCATTTTGCCAATCCTCTCCTCCACATCCCTGTTGTCAGAGGCTGATAAAAAAAAAAATTCCAAGCAGTGTGGCCAAACTCCAAGCTCCACTGTTTCTAACCTCAGTCCATATGACCTCAGTAGACCAGTCCTCGTCAAAAGTTATTTCAGTCACTGATTCCAGTTCCGAAGTTGCAATAATACATGGACCTTGGAAGTCTGCGCAGCAGCAAGAAAAATTGGAGGAAACATGGCTATATACTCTGGCAGAGTGACCCATATCATTCAGCCCCTTGCAACGGTGAACTGGAGCCACCGAGGAGCACTCATCTCCATTGTTACTTCAGTTCAGGCTGTCTTCATCAGTCAAGATGGCTATTTGGTGCCACCCTTCAATAAAAGTATCTCCCTACTCTCCCAGACAGCCTTAAGAAGAATCTCGAACAAGCCATCACTGAAGTTTGGTGCTGTGTTTTGCCTGGTCTCTGACACCTTAAAGGGTGGGTCGCAATGATGAGCTCAGCTTGAGTGACGTTCCTGGGATCTGAAGAAACTGAAGAGCCTTCTGAGGCTCATTTTATATACAGCTGATGGATGTTGGAGCCTTGAAGATTCTGGTTCAGTATTTATATGCACACGATCTGATAAGACTGATAAGACTGCAATCATGGGTGGAAGCTTGACACCACCACCCTTGTCTTCCGAAGCATATGACCTTCTCATTTTCTGGGCCCACTGTGATAGTTAGCCTCAGAAGAGGTAGTTAACCCAAACTGTACATTGTGTGAACTCAGTGATCTCTCCTGAAGGAAATCATACCCCAAGGCTGAGAAGATGGCCATTATTCTTCTGAAATTCACCAATGGCACTTGATATCCAGAAATGTTTGGAGGCACAGGAATCCGCAAAGGCAATGGGCCCTGACATCATTCCAGCTATAGTACGGAAGACTTGTACTCCAGAAATCATCGCTTTCCTGGCCAAGCTGTTCCAGTATAGTTACAACACTCTAATCTTCCTGACAATGTAAAATTTAGCTCACTGCTAAATCTGATGAGACCAAAGGAATCCCATTATATCCAAGATATGTTCTTAAGATCAATGCTAAAATGAAGTGTCTTTTGGTGAATTTACTGACCTTTGAGTATCAGTTGAGTACTGAGTATCAGTTGAGTACTGACCTTGAGTATGTGAATGAATGACAAGAAGCATTCATGTAGGTTAAATCACTTGGAAAGCTACTGTTCAACTTGCTCTCAAGTGCTGCATCTCCTACATTAGTAAATGTATAAATAGGATGATAATTGATGGACAGATTACTGTGGTTTCAAATGCAAGTCTGATAATTTACAAATAGGTTAGAGGTAAGCAATTAGACTGAAACCACTGGAATAATTAGATCATTTCATGTCATAGTCACTAAAAGTAAACATGTGAATTATGACAGTTTTCAAAGTTGTTTTATAGAACCCTTTGACGTTTCAGGCTTAAGCATACATATCCATGTAAAACTCAACCCTTTAATTCAACAGATATGGTTGACTTTTAGACAAGTAATGCTTTTGAGGATTTATTACGTGTTTAATTTGGGTTCAAATGAAATCCAAGAAACACCATCATGGAATAAAGTAAATATTTACAACACTAAAACAAAACATGATCTAATATTTATTTATTATATAACATTATGTATTTTATACATTTAAATTGAACTATTAATATTGTCAAGATACTTGGTTTTTTTGAATTTTTGGAGTTTTAAACACTTAGCGTCAAACCTACACTATGGCTGGAACTGTTCTAACCAATGGTCATAACATAAGTAAGTGCTCATTTACCCATTTGCATTTCTTCCAACAAACATCTGATGCTAGAATCTCTGTGGTGCCTCTGTTGAAAAAATCCAGGTAGGACATTGAGCTGGAGAGGTAAAGCCAGATTTCCCAAAATATGGCAACACCAGCTGACTGCTCTTTAAGGGCATTAGCAGACAACATTGGTGATTGTATCTGCAAGGTAATTTCATTTAAAACACTGCAGCATTTTTCATGTATGACATAGATTGTTTTCCCCCTGATTCTTTAATATCATTGTTATTTGATTTTTCGAATTACAAATAATTTTTCTTATCAATTTTAAACATTCAATGTTGTTTAATGATTCTAAGTACAGTCATAGAGTCATAAAGCATGGGTATAGATCCTTCAGTCCAACTCATCCATGCTGACCAAATTTCCCAAATTAAGTTAGTCCCATTTGCCTGCATGTGGTTTATGTCGCTCTAAACCTTTCCCATTCATGTGGCTGGATGGTTTGTTTGAAAAACAGAGTGACCTCAACAGTGTTGGTTCAATTCCTATCACAGGCTAAAATTACCACGAAAAAAATCTCCTTCTCAACCTTTTCCCTTGACTGAGGGTATTGGAGCCCTTGGGTTAAATCACCACCAGTTATGTCTTTCTTTAATGAGAGAGCAATTGTATGGTCTGGTAAGACTATGGTGACACCACAACAACTTGTCCAAATGTCTTTTAAATGTTGTAGCTGTACTGCATCTATCACTGCCTCTCCATACATGAAATACCCTCTGGTTGAAAATAGTTCCCCTTCAGGTTCCTTTTAAAACTTTCTTCCCTCACCTTAAAAATATGCCGTCTAATTCTAAACTCCCCTACCCTTGGGAAATGTTTTTTGCTATTCACCTTATCTACGTCCCTCGTGATTTTATAAACCTCAACAAGATCGCCCCTCAACCTTCAAGGCTCCAATGGAAAAAGTCCCAGTCTCTCCTTATAATTCAAACACTCCAGCCCTGGTAATATCCTTGTAAATCTTTTCTGTACCCTCTCCAATTTAGTAATATCAGTAGTCAACTGGTTTTCTGTGTAATGTCAATAACAATTCAGCCGTAACATTAAATGTAATGGTTCCTGAGCCAGGAAGGCCTATGATGCTATGACTGCTGTGGTGAAGGAATACACTCAGTACCTTGAAGATATGGGGAACCTGTCGCTTTGGGAGCAGAAGTTTTGGTGGTGAAGATGGCACAGTGATTCATGACTGCTTATATCAGGATTAGATACAAGATGCTAACAGTCATCAGACAATCTTAAATGGCCTCAGCAATCTTTAATTGAACTAAAAATGGATGCTAGTCTCAATTTGTAAAGAAACAATAAGGTTTTCTGTCAATGTTGTGAGGTTGCAATGATGGTTGCAGTCAGAGTGATACAGCATGGAAACAGACCCTTCAGTCCAACTCATCTATCCCAATCAAGTTTCCCAAACTAAACAAGTCCCATTAGCCTGCATTTGGTCCATATCCCTCTCAAACTTTTTTATTCACGTGGTTTGTTTAACTCAGTTGGTTAGATGGCTGGTCTGTAAAACAGTATGATCTCAACAATGTGAGTTCAATGCCCATCACTGGTTGAGGTTACCATGAAGGACTGAAGTGGAATCATTCAAAATAATATTTAACACTTAAAATTCATAAGAAAAGTAATTTACAGTTAGAATCAAATCATATTAAACCTTTAAAAGAATTGGGTGAAAATATCTGTCGAACATGAAAAATGCTACAGCATTTTCAATAAAATTACCTTGCAATTTCAATCCTCAATATAGTCTGTTAATGCCCTTCAGGAGCATTAATCAGGTGTTCTTGCATTTTGGTCAGCACTCTGCGTGCCGAAGTCAGCATACTGTGAAAATGGCAACATGATAACATTCAGGGTATACAGCATTCCAAGAGTAGTGAGATGGCAACTTTCAGTTTGAACTTGTGATAGGACAAGGTATTTTACAAAATTTATAATAGGTCACCCTTTAATATTTAGCAGTCATTGAAAAGCAATTGTGGGAACACAATGAGTTGGTAAGGGAGAAAGAAGTGATTGGTGTTTGGAGTGCTGAGTTTTTAACTGTCCTGCAGGGAAAGAGTTATCAGCAGTTGATGGTCCCATTGCTGATGGAACAAACTTAAGAAGAATTCTTGGCATTAGTAAGCAACCCAGAGTTGGAGTCAGGACTTGGAAGATGTCATGGAAAGATTCAGAAGCTGGTTTTGTGTTGCCAGCTGTTAGAGGCTTGGCGAAAGTATAAGCATTTGTACTTCAGTGCAACTGAGATGGAGGATATTGACAATCCCATACATTGTATTTGTTTCATACAGCTGAAAAGGTTACAGCTCAGGGAAAACCCAAAGACCTATCTGGCCTCATGAAGTTAGCTGTCAGTGAAGTCAGAGCTGTACTTATGATTAAGTACTGTAATAGAGTTTTCAGATTATAGGGAAACATGAACCTATGAAAGCAGGGTGATCAAGTAGAATAAGAACATTCATTGAACCAGATTTGGTCACTCATAGCCTGGGGAAAATGGCTGAAAAATCTATTAGATCTGTTTTGATCATATTTATTATTTGATGTGTGTTTTGGAGATTCAACCACAGTATGCTATCCATATTTAGTATGTGTTAATTCTGAGTGTTAGAAATATTTTGTACGTTTATTGTTTGTATTACTGTGCTAACTTGAGCTTTTGTTCATTCAAAGCTTCGGAATCTTGTGGCTTTATTGTAAGTCCTCAGGAACTCACCTTCTGTCTACATTAAATTTTTAAAAATCTATTGGTCCCTAAAGATTATTACATAATTCAATGCTCTCTTCTGGGATAGTAATAATTAAGGGGCAGTCTAGTCAAGAATCATAGGCAGCATCTAAAAGTCCTCAGTAGTAAATGATGTCCTCTAAACCTGTATCTGGAAAGATACAATAAAGCTATTTTCAGAGTCTGGTTAATACTTAGAAGTACTAGCTTTCGAAGAGTTGCTCATTCACAACCACCTGAAGAAGGAGCAGCGCTCCAAAAGCTAGTGCTTCCAAATAAACCTGTTGGACTATAACCTGGTGTGTGTGATTTTTAACTTTGTACACCCCTGTCCAACAGCGGCATCTCCAAATCATGGTTAATACTTGGCATCCAACAGCCTCTCTCTGCACATTCTGGACAGCAGCAATCCAGTGCAGATACATTTGCTGCTGGTCACACTTCTCATATAAATTAGACACAAGGAATTAGGTAAAAATGAGGACTGCAGATGCTGGAGATTAGAGTTGAGAGTGTGGTGCTGGAAAACGCAGCAGGTCAGGTAGCATCCAAGGATTAGAGTCAAAAGTGTGGTGCTGGAAAAGCAGGTCAGGAATTAGGGTTCCCCACTCCAAAACCATCTCCGTTACCCCATCATTGCCCAGTATTTCACTTTTTATCATGAGAGATCTTTTTGCTCTTTTCATTCCTTTGTGTGTTTCTTATCCATTGTAATATTGACCTCTATATTTAATTGCTCACTGTGTTCTGTTACATTTGACCGGATTTGTTCTAATTTTTGGTATTTATGTCTTATTTATATGTACACTGCTCCGCCTCAGATCATTTGCCTATTTGGGTTATGTAATTCATTTCTAGTTCTCACATTTATTTTTCCTGATTGAATGACATATTTGCAATAGCTTTATAAAGTTTTCTGAAAAATGTTATTCACAGAAGAATAAAGAAAAGGGATACAAACTCTTAATTATAGTATCTGAGAACACAAACTTTCACTTGGACAATTGAACTATAAATGTTTCAGCAGTATCTATCTCTAAAGTGAGTAACTGGCTTGCCTTTAAGAGAACAGGTTTCATGTCTTATTTCAGAAGGGAGTGAGGGACAGACAGAGAATTTACACATGTTAATGTCCAAAAGCAGGAGCAAGCAGGTGATATCTAGCTGTCTTGGTGATCGGCAGATTCTGGACCTCCTCATGTGCTCAACGAAGCATGTCTGCATCTGGACCCATGATGCACTCCTTTAATCCCTTCCTTCATTCATGACGCTAAGTCGCCTAAGAGCGAAGAATCTGTCCTTTCTGGAGCCGTCGAGTGCACAACAAACTGTTACAATTCTGGAAACTCTCACAGAAAGTGCAACCTGACCTGTCCGAGCAATAGAAATGTAACTTTCACATCCTACTGTCATCTGCACCATCTGATACAACCATGCACAGCAACACATCATTCCTGTATTTTGTTGCTGGTCTTCTAATATGGCGTCGAGACCCACATGCTCAACAGGTCTCCCATGACATCCTGAAGAGAGCTGAAAAGTTTTGATCGCATGAACATCTGCACACATACATAGTTGTGATATCCTCAGTATCTATTGGAATGAATATCTCTACATTCAAAGATCTCAGCCAAGGTATGTGAAAAATAAGATTTTGGGGTCAAAAATTGTGCGATTGAATTTTACACGAGATGGATTATTTTTTTACAAACATATACAGCACTTGCTCTACAATATCTATGGATTGTGGGTTTAAATAATGTATTCCAAAGACAAAAAGAAAGTGCTCAGCAGGTCTGACAGCAACTGTGGAGAGAAAAACAGAGGCAATGTTTGAGTCCAGTGGTACTCAGTGTTCTGATGGAAGCATCACTGAACTCAAAATGTTAACTCTGTTTTTCTCTCCACAGATGCTGCCAAACCTGCTGAGTTTCTTCAGTACTTTGTGACTTTGTTTCCAATCTCCAATGTCCATGGTCTTTGTTTTCTTTTTAATGTATTCCAGAGGTCTGGGACATACATTCTACTGACATAGGTTCAAATCCCTTCGAGTAGCTTAAGAAATTTAATTATTCTAACATAAATCCGTTTCAATAATAATGATCACGTATTACCAGATTGTCGAAAACTCCATTGGGTTCACTATCGTCCTTCAAAGGATAAAATCTGTTATCCTCATCCGTTCTGGCTTTTGTGCTTTGTAATGTCTAATGGTTTGTTTTCATCCACTTTTGATTATCCTTGTTTGATCACTGATCCTTATACATTGCTTGATTACTTAAGTCTGCAAGTATAAACAGTTCTGTGAGCTGGGCAAAGATAGTTATGTGAAATTTCTGTTGACTTTAAAGTCATAGAGTCATAGAGATGTAAGCATGGAAACAGACCCTTCCGTCCAACCCATCCATGCCAACCAGATATCCCAACTAGTCCCACCTGCCAGCACCCGGCCCATACAACATCCTTGTAAATCTTTTCTGAACCCTTTCAAGTTTCACAACATCTTTCCGATAGGAAGGAGACCAGAATTGCATGCAATATTCCAACAGTGGCCTAGCCAATGTCCTGTACAGCCGCAACATGACTTCCCAACTCCTGTACTCAATACTCTGACCAATAACGGAAAGCATACCAAGTGCCTTCTTCACTATCCTATCTACCTGTGACTCCACTTTCAAGGAGTTATGAACCTGCACTCCAAGGTCTCTTTGCTCAGCAACACTCCCTAGGACCTTACCATCAAGTGTATAAGTCCTGCTAAGATTTGCTTTCCCAAAATGCAGCACCTCGCATTTATCTGAATTAAACGTTATCTGCCACTTCTAAATGAACTGATACAATTTAGAACCATCCCAGCATTCCTCTAGAAAAACAAGTAGATAAGATGTCCAGTATAAGTCCTGCTAAGATTTGCTTTCCCAAAATGCAGCACCTCGCATTTATCTGAATTAAACTTTATCTGCCACTTCTAAATGAACTGATACGATTTAGAACCATCCCAGCATTCCTCTAGAAAAACAAGTAGATAAGATGTCCAGAAATTCAATCCAAGCATAACATAACTCCAGACCCACAACAACATAAATGACTGTTTATTGATCTCTGCACAGCACTGTCTTCAAAGGTATTTCGAATGTTTGCTAGGCGTATACTTGTTGTGTGAATAAACAAAACAAGAGTAAAGCTAATCTTTAATACGGTGACTGAATCAAATAGTTAACTCCTCTGCTGCTTGCAGCTGTCCTGCCAGGAAATCTGCTGCCATGGTATACCATACTTATCTATTTGTGACATTGTCACACACTCACCATTGCTCATCTACAAACTGCTCTGTGCTATCCATCATCCAACTGTACCAAGGTTGACCGCATGGACAACAACACATTGATATACAACTCGTGATTATTTAAACAACATGAAAATCCAAGTAAACCAATTAACTTTCAGGCTGTGTAGCAAATAAAATACTTGTGAAAGGTAGCCAGCTATATTTATGATGCTGCATGCTTCCTATTTATACGAAATCAGGGGTTTTCCAATTTGTGGGAAAGTATCTAGGCAATCTGAATCAAACAGATAAAACTTTCTGCTATTGACTGCCGCATTTTCTCAACCAGGGAACAAAAGATAGAAATATTTAACTAACAGAAATCTTCATGGTCATCCTAAGTAATATTTTAAACTTCATACTTTGCTATGTAATTTTAATTTCTTCAGCTGCTGTGATTTGAAACTGATGTCACTGGATCATCAACTTAAATCTTTTTGAATAATAGTCCAGTAACGTAACTACTGTACTAACATGCCTGTTCCCATACTTTTGTGAAAATATAATTTCACCAAAATGCCTTGCTACGGGACTCAGGCTTTGTTGGAAATAAATACCTTTAATATTTTTCACGCTGTTTTGCCTGCCTTTCTCATATCGCCATTCACAAAAAAACTTTCTTCAGCCGGTAGGATGATTCAGTGTAGAAAACAGACTTATGGTATTAAAAATTACACCATTAACAAAGTAAAATGTGGATAAATGAACAATTGGTTGGCCGAGAATTGCAGAGTTTTGCTTATGCTTTCTTTAGAGCACAATAAAAGCTGATTTCATAAATCTTCCCACTGTAATTCATTGGCACTTTTGGAGTACATCAATGTTGACAAGACCAAAGGAAAATCCTATCCCAATAATTAGATGGTTGAAATCTGTTTCCATCTATAACATAGATTCATGGATTGCTTTTATTGTACTGATTTGATAAGGGAAATATACTGGGATCTGGACATTACTACAAAGTTAAAATGTAACGTTTGGCTATTTGTCGCTCAATTCCAATCTCTATGCTGGAATAGAAGGTCAGAGAAGGGCCGATGATGGACAGCACCACAAAATTGCTGGTATTGAATGAAAATACCTTGGTTTATGAATCTTATAGAAGCACAACAAGAAGAGCAATTATGGTTTTATTCTGTATGAACAATTTACACCTTCGTACATAGCCCATATAACACATGGCACATACTTTGTGTACTATTTGTCTATCATCTAATGAAAAGATAAACATTAAGATCTTGAAAAACAAAACTTTAAAGACACAAATTGGATTTTTTTTCAAATTGATTTCCCAGAAACACAATAAAATAGCTCATTAAGTAGATGATCAAGACAAATGAGAAGCTGTATAGCTAACAGTGGGACTAAAAGCCAATTAGAAATCTATTGTTCTGGTAACACTGTTTCTGTGGAGTTGTATGATTTCTTACTGCTGCCTCTGTCTGCCCAATTTTTTTTTTTATCATGGTGATACATTCTGACAGAGCACTTAGAGAAAAGAAAACTTTGGAAAGCTTGTCCTTGTGAAATTTAAGTCACAACTTCCACAACAGGATGCAGCTGGCATAAACTGTTAGAATTTTAAAACAAGCTTCTATTTGTTTCCCATATGCTGAACTGAGCTCTCCTCTCTTTATTCATTTCCCATAGTCTCTCCCTTCCTGCTCATTCTCTCCCCTCTCTCTCATACCCTTTCTATTGTCTGAATACCTGTCATTTCTATTATGATCAAGTGACTTTTAGCTTCAACACCAAATAACTACAAAAAAATGAAGGCTGTACACCAAGAGGAGCCTGCAAAAATAAAATAAAAGACTTATGTTCATTTATAATGCCTTTCACATGTACCAGATGCCTTGATGTGGTTTAAAGACAATTAAATACTTTTGAAGTATATTCACCATTCTAATGTAGAAACCACTCTCGACAATATAAGCACAGCAAGTTCCCATTTTCAGGTATGTGATGAATGAGTAATGACCAAACAGTTTAGTTATACTGATTGAGGGATAAACATTGACAAGGATACCAGAGTTCACTCCCCTGCTTCAAAATAATGTCACAAGATCTAGTACATGTATCTATGAAAGTTGACAAGTTCTAATGTTAACATCTCACCCAATAGACAAGACCACCAACAGTGCAACACTGCTTCAGTACTCAGCTGGCTTGTTAACTTTGACTTTTATGGTCAAGTCCTAGAGTGAGCAGGAGAAAGTGAGGACTGCGGATGCTCGAGATCAGAGCTGAAAATGTGTTGCTGGAAAAGCGCAGCAGGTCAGGCAGCATCCAAGGAGCAGGAGAATCGATGTTTCGGGCTTGAGCCCTTCTCCTGAAGCCCTTCTTCAGGAGAAGGGCTCAAGCCCGAAACATCGATTCTCCTGCTCCTTGGATGCTGCCTGACCTGCTGCGCTTTTCCAGCAACACATTTTCAGCTCCTAGAGTGAGCAAACCTGCGATCTCAGTCTTCAGCTTGCACAGCAGTTTGGAATATATCACAACATGTAATCAACCCACTTTCCATGTGTCTCAGTTTTGTTATCACTAGCTGTATCTAACTCTCCAAAGGCAACAATTAATGGACCACCAGAAGCTTTATTGTATACATTTCTCTTTTGTGTCACAGAATTCAATGGTCTTATGGTTCATTATTATTATTTCATCCTTTCCAAATAAATCCATGCCAACTGCACCCTTAGCTGCATTCGACCCACCCCATCATAACCGTTGGCATTCATTCTTGTCAAAGGGCAGAATGTAATCCAAGAAGTGCCAATAGGAATTATGGCAGCCCAGTGTATTTAACTGCATGAGTAACCATATATTAGTCACCCAGCAGCCATCTAGAGGCATCCATCATTCTAGGGCACTCCATGTCCAAACAAGGGACCAGGCATCAAGTCATGACCACAACCCCATGTCTCCCTGTTTATGATCCCTGGAGATGTCCTCACAGTACGACTGCCAGCAGCCACTGCTCCTAGTGATTCTACTATCAGTAGACAGCTGCTTGCCTCGGACTGACTTGCAGCTCTCAGAGGGTGAGATGATTATTGCCAGGATCTGAAATGGCAGGGAAGGCCCTATACTGCACAGCTGACGTACTGAAAGACATTTAATTCATTTGGTTATTGTTGCAACCTCCCTCTCCACTCCCGCCACTTCAGAAACAAACAAATTTCCATCAGTTCCTCAACTATTAGGAATGATAAATTTCAAAAATTGTGTGTCGATCGGTAGGAAGGTCAAAATCCAGAGGCTGGACAGTTGAGGGCCAAATCATGCAACTTAAAGTGAATGGCTAAAGGACTAAACAAAACATGAAGTGAGGTTTTTTTGCTCACTGAATTCTTAGGATCTGGAATGCACTGAGAATGAAGACAGTTCAATCATGGTTGAAAAAAGGAACGAGCTTATTATCTGAAGAGATAAAAATTGTGCACTCTGTGGAGAAAGGTAGAATTTGTGGGACTCGATGATTTGTTCTTGTCGAGAGAGTGTGAACAGGAACACAATTGGCTGCATGTTTGCATCTGTGCTGTAAGCATTCCATAATTCTACTTTTGCAAGTAGAGCCACAATTTAACAGGGGGTTGTGGTGTAGTGGTAATGTCACCCCTGTAGTAATCGAGAACCCCAGACTAATGTTCTGAGTTTTGGGCTCAAATCTCTCAATGACAGATGGTGGAAATTTGAATTTAATACAGGACGTTGGTTAAGCCACGTTTGGAATATTGTGTGTAATTCCGGTCTCCCTCCTATAGGAAGGATGATGTAAAACCTGAAAGGGTTCAGAAAAGATTTACAAGAATGTTGCCAGGGTTGGACGGTTTGAGTTATAGGGAGAGGCTGAATAGGCTAGGAATGTCTTCCCTGGAGCATTGGAGGCTGAGGGGTGACGTTATAGAGGGGCATGGATAAGATAAATAGACAAGGTCTTTTCCTGATGTTAGGAGAGTCCAGAACTAGAAGCCAGACGTTTAAGGTGAGAGGGGAAAGATTTAAAAGGGACCTAAGGGGCAACTTTTTCATGCAGAAGGTGGTGCGCATATGGAGTATGCTACCAGAGGAGGTGGTGGAGGCTGGTACAACTACAGCGATTAAAAGGCATCTGAATGGGTATATGAATAGGAAGGGTTTCGAGAGATATGGGCCAAATGTTAGCAACTGAGACTAGATTAATTTAGGATATCTGGTCGGCATGGCTGAGTTGGACTGAAGGGTGTTTCCATGCTGTACATCTCTATGACTCTATGACAGCTGGTCTAATGCTGACCACCAAACAACTGGAGATTGTCATGAAAGCCCACTTGGCCCACTAATGTCCAGAAGAAAATCTGCCATCCTTATCTGGTCCCACATGTGATTCCAGACCCCCAGCAATGTAGTTGACTCTTAACTGCCCTCTGGGCAATTAAGGATTGGCAATAATTGCTGGCCTAGCCAATGACACTCACCTTGTGGTCGAATTAAAGAAATAGGCAGTAGTATGCTTACACTGATGAATCATTACAGTAAGCATTTCTGTCGAGCTTTTTTTGCTGAAACTGAATTAAATAGGAAGGAAGCACGTACCACTTAAATGAAGATCATAGAGTCATCGAGATGTACAGCACGGAAACAGACCCTTTGGACCAACTCGTCCATGGGTCTCAATAAGAACAAGGCATTGGTATAAAAACCTGAACCAATAACATGTTTGCTCATTGAGCACTGTTACTGATATATTAATATAGTTGTGAAATACATACAAAATAGATACCGAATGTTAGTTGAAATGTCCAATTCATCATTCAATCCCCACCACCAGAGAGTCTAACTGCTTCTTAGATAATTGCAGAGAATATGCTCGAGTATTCTATACTTTTTACATTTGTCACAAATGTGTCTTTTGTTGGTTTCATATTAGCTCCCTTCCTTAAATTGCCATGTTGTCACAGAATAATTTGAAGCAAAATTCCAGAATTATCTCCTATTTACTCTCAATATCATAGAGAACTGCCCCTTTGGGTACTGGTGAGATGTAGAATGCACATTGAAATGTTAAAGCTTTCCATTAATTTAGCCATCTCCCAAGTTGCCTGTTGGTTTGTGCTGGTTAAATCATGTTGCTCAGGGTTCTATCCTGCACAATGGAGAGGTGCGTATTCTTGTCTTTTCTGGCAGTTTGTGGTCGGTAATGGTTTTCCCTTCTCTAAAAGTGAAAGAAAGAAGGCAAACTGTATGTTGGCCTTCTTAGCAAGAAGATTCGAGTGCAGGAACAAGGATGATACAGGATATTGGTGCAATGATACAGGATATTGGTGAGCCCACACCTGAAACATTGTATGTAGTTTTGGTCTCCTTATCTGAGGAATGATGCCATTGCTTTAGAGAGTGCAGCAACGCTATACCAAATTGATTCCTGGGAACGAAATGACTGACTTATAAAGAGAAATTGGATCGATTAGGATTGTATTCACTGGAGTTTGGAAGAATGAGATGGGATCTCATAGAAACCTATGAAATTATAACAGGACAAGACAGGTTAGATGTAGGAAGGATGTTTCTGATGGTAGGGGTGCCAGATCCAGAGATCAGAGTTTAAGGATGAGGGGTAAACCTTCAGTACTAAGATAAGGAGAACTGTTTTTTCACTCAGAGAGTGGAGATCCTATGGAATTCACTACCATAGAACGTGGCTGAGGCCAAAACATTATGTATTTTCATGGAGGAGGTTGCCATAGCACTTATGGTTACAAGGATCAAGGCAGATATGGGGAGGACAGGATTAAGATATTGAGCTCGATAATCATCCATGATCATATGAATGTCAGAACAGGCTCAAGAGGTCTAATGGCCTGCTCCTGCTCCTATCTTCTGCGACTGCCTGACTCTGGTATGTTTCTGTAAACTCTTTTAATTGTACAATTGTACATAAGCCTGTTCTACACCTATTTCTCACTAGTGCATGCTTTCTTCAGAGTTCCTTGCACTTGACTTATGATGTACTGTTCCATCATGATTTACAGTACCATCTCATTATCATATGCTTTAATACAATGAAGGAACAATCATGACAACTGGCCATGTGGAATCTCCAAACCTGCATAATTCAAATCAAGAAGAGTAAGAAATCAAAAATTGCAGATAGGAGCCAAATTGTTGGGCCAACCTAGGCCAGATTGCCAAGGGTTAGAAACCACCGATACCCTTTGAGTTCAAAGGTAGTGTGCCCCAGAGTGATAGAGTTGTACAGCACAGAAACAGAGCCCTTGGTCCAACTCATCCATATATATTAGATGAGTCTAGTTCCATTTGCCAACAGTTGGCCCAAATCCCTCTAAAACCTTCCTATTCTTGTACCCATCCAGATGCCTGTTAAATGTTGGAATTTTACCACACTCCAATAATTCCTCTTGCAGCTCATTCCAGACACTTACCATTTTCTGTGTGAAAATGTTGCCCCATAGTTCCTCTCATCTTAAATTTTAAGGGAACTATATGGTAAATGGAAAAGTTGATGTATAGAGAGATCTGGGTGCTCAGGTCCATTGTACCCTGAAGGTGACAACGCAGGTCAATAGAATGATCAAAAAGCCATACGACATGCTTTCCTTCATGGACAGGATATTGAGTACAAGAGTTGGCAGAACATGATTAGATTCCTTACAGTGTGGAAATAGGCCCTTCGGCCTAACCAGTCCACATCGACCCTCTGAAGAGTAACCCATCCAGACCCATTCCCCTTTGACTAATGCACTAGCACTATGGGCAATTTAGCATGGCCAATTCACTTAACCTGCACATCTTTGGACTGTGGGAGGAAACCCACGCAGACACAGGGAGAATGTGCAAACTCCACACGGACAGTCGCCTGAGGCTGGAATCGAACCTGGGACCCTGGTGCTGTGAGGCAGCAATACTAACCACTGAGCCACCGTGCTGCCCATACTTGTATGAGACTTTGGTTCAGCCACATTTGAAATAATGCATACAGTTCTGATCGTCACATTACCAAAAGGATTAGATTAGATTACATTACAGTGTGGAAACAGGATCTAGAAGCTTTGGAGAAGGTGCAGAGGAGATTCACTAGGATGTTGCAAGGTATGGAGTGCACGAACTATGAAGAGAGTTGAGTAGATTGGATTATTTTCATTAGAAAGACAAAGGTTGAGGGGGGAACCTGATTGGGGTCTACAAAATCATGAGAGGTATAGACAGGGTGGATAGCAAGAAGCTTTTTCCCAGAGTTGGGGGGGGAGGTCTCAATTACTAGGGGTCATGAGTTCAGAGAGAGGGGAAAAGTTTAGGGGAGATATGCGTGGAAAGTTCTTTATGCACAGGTGGTGGGTGCCTGGAACACGTTGCCAGCGAAGGTGATGGAGTTGGACACAGTAATGTCATTTTAGATGTATCTAGACAGATCCATGAATGAGGTGGGAGCAAAGGGATACAGAACCTCAGAAAATAGGTGACAGGTTTAGATTGAGGATCTGGATCAGCGCAGGCTTGGAGGGCCGAAGGGCTTGTTCCTGTGCTGTAATTTTCTTTGTTCTTATGCCCTCTTGTTATGGGCTCCTCCCACCCTAGGAAAAAGACCTTGTCTATTTACCCTATCAATGCCCCTCATAATTTAATAAACCTCAATAAGGTCACTCCTCAGCCTCCGACACACCAAGGAAAATAGCCCCAGCCTATTTAGCCTCTCCCCATACCTCAAACCCAACTGTATCAACATCCTTGTAAATCTTTTGGGATCCCATTCTAGTTTCACAACATCCTTCCAATAGGAGCGAGACCAGAATTGCACACAGTATTCCAAAAGTGGCCTAAACAATGTCCTGTACAGCCGCAGCATGACCTCCGACCTCCTATTCTCAATTCATTGACCAATAAAAGCAAGCATACCAAACACCATCTTAACAATCATTTCTTCAGGTGAGTCCACTTTCAAAGAACTATGAATCTGCACTCCAAGCTCTCTTTGTTCAGTAACACTCTCCACAACCTTTACCATTATGTTCTAAGTCCTGCCCTGATTTGCCTTTCCAAAATGCAGCACATCATATTTATCTAAAATAAACTCCTCAGCTCATTGGCCCATCTGATCAAGATCCCATTGTACTGAGGTACCCTTCTTCGCTGTTCATTGCCCTCCCAATTTTGGTGTCATCCACAAACTTACTAACTATACCTCCGATGTTCACATCCAAATTATTTATATAAACTATGAAAAGCAGTACATGCAGCACCGTACTTTATGTGGCACACCACTGGTCACAGGCCTCCAGTCTGAAAAGCAACCCTCCACCAATAGCCTCTGTCTTCTATCTTCAAGCCAATTCTGTATCCAAATGGTTAGTTCTCCCTGTATTCCATGTGACCAAACCTTGCTAACCAGTCCACCATGAGGAACCTTATCGAACACCTTACTGACATCCATATGGATCAAGTCTACTGCTCTGCCCTCATCATCCTTTTCATTATTTCTTCTTCAAAAAACTCAATCAAATTAGTGAGACATGATTTTCCACACACAAAGCCATGTTGACTATCCCTAATCAGTCTTTGCCTTTCCAAATACATATAAATCCCATCCCTCAACAATTTGCCCACCACCAATGTCATGCTCACCGGTCTATAATTCCCTGGTTTTTCCTTACCACCTTTCTTAGATAGTGGCACCACACTAGCCAACCTCCAATCTTCCGACACCTCACTTGTGACTATCAATGATACAAATATCTCAGCAAGGGACCCAGCTATCACTTTTCTAGCTTTCCACAAAGTTCTAGGGTACACCTGATCAAGTCCTGGGGATTTATCGACCCTTATGCGTTTTAATCCATCCTGTACCTCCTTCTCTGTAATATGGACAGAGATTTTCATGATGTCGCTATTTATTTCCCCACGTTCTACGTCTTCCATATCCTTCTCTGTGAACACCGATGCAAAATACTCATTTAGTATCTCTGCCACCTCCGGTAGCTCCAAACATAGGTGGCCTTGCTGATTTTTAAGGGGCAAAAAATGTGGTGCTGGAAAAGCATAGCAGGTTAGGCAGCATCCTGCTGAGGAGGGGAACTTTAAGGGGCCCTATTCTCTCCTTAGTTACCCATTTCTCTTTAATGTATTTATAAAATCCCTTTGGATTCTCCTTAACTTTATTTGCCAAAGCTATCTCATGCCCACTTTTTGCCCTCCTGATTTCCGCTTTAAGTATAAGACTTCTCAGGAATCACTCAATTTCTGCTGTCTACACCTGACATATACTTCTTTCGTTTTCTTGACCAAAACCTCAATTTCTCTAGTTCTCCAGCATTCCCTTCATCTACCAGCCTTGCCCTTCACCCCAATAGCAACATACTGTCTCTGGGGTCTAGTTATCTGATTTTTGAAGGCTTCTCATTTTCCAATCATCCCTTTACCTGCAAACATCTGGTCCAATCAACATCTGAAAGTTCTTGCCAAAAACCATTAAAATTGGCCTTCCTCCAAGTTAGAACTTTAACTTTTAGATCCAGTCTTTAACTTTTCCATCACTGTTTTAAAACAAATAGAATTATGGTCACTGTTCCAAAGTCATCCCCCACTAAAACCTTAGTCACCTGTCCTGCCTTACTTCCCAAGAGTACCTCTCTATTAGTCTACCAGGTTGTTTCTTGTTTTATTCCTTTCAAGGCTGAAATTATTTAAATCTTCAGTGTTAGCACGTAACTTAGAATCTGAAAATAACTATTAGTCTTGTTACTCTTTCCTGCACTCATTCTAAGGCTTTAATATCAGCTTGGCATATGTTTGGCTTAAAACTGAACAGTGTAGACTGGTCTGACAAGATTCCAATGCTTTTTAACCCAACAATCCTCCAATGTGTGCTGTTCAAATCATGTAATACTGTATTTTATTTGGTTTGTTCATTGATGGTGTAATAATTGGTTATTCCAGGATTTTTCATGTCTCCATCCAAAGCCGTTTCAATCCCTTTCATGGAAAATGTCCATTGTTCGTTTTTATTTTCGTTTTTATATAGTCGGGAGCCAATGTTCTTCGCAGCTGTCAAGAGCGATCACAACAATATTATCTTCGGCCCCGACTGTAACAGAGCCTGCAGAAGCCACATTAGACTAAATAGCCACCTATGAGAGTGGAAGAGAGTCATCCTCATCTGCAAGGGATCGCCAATGATTGCAGTCAAAATAGCAGCATAATATATATCACCTTTTCCTGCCAATTTCTGGATCTCATTTGTGTGCTTGGTAGCCTTGAAATTGGAAGCTCAGGTATCCTAAGAATACAAGAAGCCCATTGAAATTGAAGTTTCCACGGTGAATCCTGAAGTGCCTGTGGGTGTATTGCATATTTTATGTATTGAAGACACGCACAGCATTTACAATGCTTTAAACTGTCCACTGTGTCATGCTTCTGGCAGCAAGCTTCTATCATCGTTTACTTTATCTGAGTCCACACCCAGCCTTAACCAATCAAGCATAATGAGCATCAATTCAAACTTAATCAAGTACAGAATAATTAAACATTACAGGGTGACCATGGAAGGTAAATATTGTTACACTCCTGAACCAACCTGTGCGCTTATTCAGGAAAAAATAAAGAACAATTTTCAGAAATGATTTTTTAAGTCTTTTCCTGTAGTTTCAAAAGAATCAATTACCTCTGCCCAACCTCCTGTAAAGCCCAATTTCCACTTGAGAATATTCATGTCGTGATGGTAATGAGGTCAGCCAGGTGGACCTCATAGAATGGGTTCCCTGATTGGGGCTGTTAATCTGGACCAATCAGGGAACTCATATACTGTCAGGTTCAGCTGGTTGGCCTCGTTACAATCACAACAATCTTTTCAGGTTTGTGAGATGATCCAAAAGTGTCATTATCTGTTGGACAATTACTGCTGAAGTCCATTTATGAAAATGTTCAATCCTCAGTATGCTTCCACAAGGCTTGTTTTACGTGTGCCTCACCCAATGGAAGGGATCATATAAAAACCTACTACTACACATTGCATTTCATCATGCTACGTTTCACCTCTTAACATGTTAGTTTCTTTGTATTTTTATGAGTTCCTTCGAGATATTGACTACCTCTTGAAAGTCACTTGCTCAATTTATTTGGCATTATGTAAGAACCACTTTCTGCTGGTAGCTGCCATGCTGTGGTAACAGCTGGTCTCTTTGGTCCACCCTCCTGGTTTTGTCGCTGACATCCAGGGAACATCGGTTCACTTCTTCTGAGACAAAAAGATGCACTAGGTCGCGACCGAGGTTCTGATTCTCCCAATTGAGGAGGGCAGTCAGTCGCTGGTGTGCGTTCGCACCCAGGTGGCGACTTTCTGCCTTCAGGCCTTGCAGCGATACCTTTACATTGTGCCTGTCCCCTGGCAACATATTTTTTCTGAGTTTTGAGAAGATTTGTAACTCAGGTTGAGGTTCTGGATGTAGGTTTGCTTGCTGACCTGGAAGGTTCATTTTCAGATGTTTTGTCACCATACTAGGTAACATCTTCAGTGAGCCTCCAGACAAAGCACTGCTGATGTTTCCTGCTTTCTATTTATACGTTTGGGTTTCTTTGGGTTGGTGATGTCATTTCCTGTGGTGATGTCATTTCCTAAGGTGATGTAATTTCCTGTTCTTTTTCTCAGAGGGTGGTAAATGGGGTCCAAGTAAATGTATTTTTTCCGCCTGGTGTGTAACCTCAAGTAAGACACGCAGCTCCTGTTCATCGACCGTGACGGTTTGGAGGTCAGTCTCAGGATGCTGCCTGTCTTTTACCAGGACCTGATCGCTGTCTGGAACATGGTCGAATTATGCACGCCTACCCTCCAGCAGGATTTGCGGCTGTCGTCAGGGAGCCGTTACTCAGGAATCCACATCTCCGTACTCGCTGGTTCGAGTAGCTGTCGGAGGGGAGGGCCGTGGCTGTGAGGGTGACCAGGGTCAGGGATGTGCTGGGTGGCGGGGTTCTGGGCTGGACGCTGCCGCAGGAGATAGCGAGCAGCGCAGCGGTAGACATCCGGTTCATTGCCACTGCCATTTGACGCCTTAAAACGGCGGTGCTTGGACTCGGCATAGTGCACCAGTTGGAGGATGCTCATGTGTGTGGCGGAATCCCATCTGCGCTCACCCCTGCCTAGATGGAATTTCACTTATGTCCCTTTTAGGGACATAAAATGGCTGGCCCTGTACCTCTTTTCCCTCATCCACCTCCCGAACACGCCTTGGCGTGCCCATTTACCACCGGGCAGTGAGGATCTCCAATGGAAGGCTCTCATAATGCAAGTCCTCCCCCTTTCTCTCGGGGATCTGAGTGGAGAGTGCTGCACATGGCAGTCCCCTGCAACCGCAGGTTATGGTGGTTCACGGACTCCCAGCCCAACTGTTTGTTCTGTGGTGCTGTGGAGTCCATGGACCATGTATACAATGGGTGTGGGTACTTGCACTCCCTTTGTGATTTTCTTAAAAACCTTCTCCTCTGTTTTTGGTTGCACTTCAGTCCCACTCTCCTAATCTTTGGGCACACGTTGCTGAGGGGAGAGGGTAGGTCAGAGGGTCGTGGGTCTGCTCGTGGGTCTGCTCCTGGGCCTGGCCAAACTGGCCATAAACAGGTCCAGGCAGCGCGCCGTAGAGGTGGTCGTTAGGGCCATCTGCCTGCCCCTCTTCCGCGGTTACATTAGAGTCAGGCTGTTCCTGGAAAAGGAGTATGCGATGTCTACCAACACCCTCGAGCTGTTCAGGGAGAGGTGGGCACTGCAGGGAGTGGAATGTTTTATTTCCCTCTCCAACTCTATTTTGATTTAGTCCCTGCCCTCCCCTTCACTGTTTGATCACACAACATTGCCCTTTGATGAGAAGGGCACTGCTTGTCACTGGCCACTCGGGTGTTTCCTTTCTTCCTGGTGGTGGTACCTAAATAAAAGATTTACACACTTGTTGTTCTTCACTGTGTCCGACACCTGCACACACATGACATGGGTGCGGGGGAAAAATAAGCCCTACTACTGTCAGGCGGTAGTGAGGGAATAAAAGAAATTCTTAAAAAAGGAGTTTCAGAGGTTTTTTTTCACTCTGAAAGCTGGCTCTGAGGGAGCTGGATCAGTAAGGAAAATAAAAGAACCACTTCCCATTGAAAAAGCTCAATCTCTCTTGTAAGTTGTCAACAGGAAGGTCCACACATTCCAATTACTCAACATTTTTGCCCATTGTAACTTCTCTAACCTTAATTATATCTGATACTTTTCAGCTTTAATTGTGTTATTAAATTATTTAATTATTCAATTACCAAGAGACATCAATATAGTCAGAATAAAACATCATACATTTTGAACTCAATAGTGCTGACGATATAAAGATTCTGCACAACAAAATTGCGCTGGAAAACTCTTCAGTTCAGTGAATAGAAAGTGATTGCTCCTTCTACCCCTTGCTGTTCATATTTCAGGCTGTCTGTCATTATGTGATAACTCTGCACACTAGGAAATCAGAGCATTCAATATACAACAGACACTCCATATTTCTGTTATCATCTCTGGCTGGGACTAATTATAGCAAAACCTTCAGTTCCTGTGCAAACGACTGAGCAGTTAGTGATAGCACGAACTTCAGCCAGTCCTGGTGCCACTTTGGAAAATCGTGAGCATTAATGTTTGAAACTCTTTCGTGGATGCTGTTCGTGGATGGTATAATTCTCCCAGAAAAGTGTCACTAAATGTTTCAGATCATTTTTCTTCAAAAGCAAGCTTAGAATATTCAAATAGCATTTCAACCAATTTTTGATTCATAACTTCATTGACTACTGCAGGTTTTTACTTTTGGTGTTATTAGCACCTGTTAATTTGGGCTATTTTATACCTTTTCATTGTTCAATTATTCTTAACCAGTCTCTGTCCGAACGTGTACCATTGTAAGAATATGATATGGTGTAATGAAAGGCCTTTAAATGTTGCCAATTTGGGTCCACAAGTAGAAATGGTTTAGCTGTTTTCACCCACCCTGTTGTGATCGTTCATGATGTGGCACTATCCTATTTAAATAGGTTGAAGTTTGCTTTATGTTCACATGACCTAATTCTCTAATATATTGAATCGCAATGGGCACACTATGAATGGTTCCAGACTCTGATGTGCGGGCAGTTCTATCAATCCACACGATACAAAAGGAAATGGTTCTGAAGGGTTTAATGCTCATATTGCTTTGACATCCAGAAGACAATAAGATAAAGGAGCAGAATTGGGCCATTTGGTCCACCAAGTTTGTTCAACCATTTGATCATGGTTGGTCTGTTTCTCAGCCCCACTCTCCTGCCTTCTCCCCATAAGCTTTGATCCCCTTCCTAATCAAGAGACTAACTATATCTGTCTTAAAGACGTCCTATGACTTGGCCACAACAACCTTATGAAGCAATAAGTTCCACAGATTCACCACCCTCTGGCTGAAGAAATTCCTCTTCATCTTAGTTCTGAAGGGTCATCCCTTCACTCCGAGGCTGTACCCTCGGGTCCTAGAGGAAACATCTTCTCGACAACTACTTTATCCAGGTCTCTCAATATTCTGTAAACTTCAATCAGTCCCCCTCCTCCCCACGCCTTATTCTTCTAAACTCTGAGTACAGACCTAGAGTTCTCAAACGGTCCTCAAATGAGAATCCCTTTATCCCCTGGATCATTCTTTTCACCTCCTCTGGACCCCCCTCCAATGGCAGCACATTTTTTCCTGAGACAGAAGGCCCAAAACTGCTCATCATATTCCAAATCCAGTCTGACCAGAGCCTTATACAGCCTCGACAGACCTGTATTTTAGCCCCCTTGCATTGCATTTGCCTTCCTAACTGCCAAATGAACTTAATTTTAAGAGAATCCTGAATTTCCAAGTCCCTTTTTCCTTCAGCTTTCTGAAGTGTGTCCCAGTTTAGAAAACAGTCGACTTCTTTATTCTGGCTACCAAAGTGATTAACCTCAACTTTCCTACATTATATTCCATCTCCCATTTCTTTGCCCATTGTCTTAGCCTGTCCAAGTCCTTCTGCAGTCTCACTGCTTCCTCAATACTACCTGTACCTCCACCTATCTTTGTGTTACCTGCAAACTTAGCAACAATGCCTTCAGCTTCTTCATCCAGGTCAATATTGTGAATAGTTGTAGACCCAACACCGGCCCCTATAAAATTCCACAAGTCACCAGCTGCCATCCTCCAAAAGACTCCTTTATCCCTACTCTCTTCCTTCTGCCAGTCAGCCAATCCTCTATCCATGCCAGTACCTTGCACCTAACACCATGGGCTCTTATTTAACAGCCTCCTGTTCAGCAGCTTGTCAAAGGCCTTCTGGAAATCCAAATAGATCACATCCACTGGCTCTCCTTTATCCACCTTACTCATTACCTCCTCAAACAATTGTAACAGGTTTGTCAGGCATGATCTCACCTTGACAAAGCTGTGCTGACTCAGCCCTAATTCACTATGCACTTCCATGTACTTTGCAATCTCATTTTTAATAGTGTACTCTAAAATCTTACCAATGACTCAGGTTAGGCGAACTGATCTATATTTTCCCTTTTGCTTCCCTCTCTTCTTAAACAGGATGTTACATTAGCCACGTTCCTATTCTTTGTGACTCGCCACCCCTGTCTCCACCCCCCTCCCCCCAGACACTGAAAATGTGTTGTGAAAGATCAATACAATACATTTAAAATCTCCTCAGCTGCCTACTTCCTAACTCTTGGATATAGTCCAGTTGGTGCAGGTTATTTGTCCATCTTCAGATCTTTTAGCTTCTCCAGCACCTTCGCATTAGTGATGATCATTACACTATGCCTCCTGACTCTTTTGAAGTTCTGGTACACTGCTGTTGTCTTCCATTATGAATACTGATGCAAAGTTCAGTTTTTCCATCATTCATATTCCCCAATACTACTTCCCCAGCCTCATTTTCCAGCAGTCCATTGTCCAATCTTGCCTATCTCTTACATTTTTATGTCTCTAAAATAAACTTGCAATCTTCCTTTATATTACTAGCTACTATTCCTATTTTTTTTACTATCAGCTTCAGTAAATATATGGAATTAAGAGTCTAATGATTTCCATGAATCCATTGTCAATTGTCAGAAAAAGTCATCTGATTCACTAAGGTCCTTAGGGAAGGAAACTGCCATCCTTACCTGGTCTGGCCTATACGTGACTCCAGACCCACAGCAATGTGGTTCATTCTTAACTGCCCTCTGGACAATTAGGGATATGCAATAAATGCTGGCCTAACCAGTGATGCCCTCGTCTCATGAATGATTTTTTTAAAATTACCATTAGTAGCCTTGTCCATTCTAAAGAAGTCATACAGTCTATTCTTGCTTTAGGAAGGGAACAGATGTATATCAGATCCTTAAGGTCTTAGCAATTATGCCAAGTTAAAATTATCTGAACTTATTGATATTAGGCAGTAAACCATCTATCTAAGGAAACTGCCTCATCTGTATTACTCTCAAGTGGTATATTTTCTACCACTGAAATGAGATAGATCCAAGGCAAAGGAAAAACAAATGAGGATAGGTGGCAGCGAACTGTCTCAGGCAGCCCTTACCCAGTGCCTCATGTTATGTGGAGCACAACGGTCATCTGGGAAAATGCCACGTGTTGCCCAAGATGATTCAAAATCACAGCTGACTGAACTGCCTTTACATGATTAACAGTGCAGCTTAAAGCTGCTTAATCTGATAGCTGCTGATAAATCTGGCTCTGTAAAGGCGTTTCTTTAACCAAAAATACACTAAATGCATAACATTTATAAAAATACATTTTATGTCAATTCAAAGTTAGCATTAAAGAAATGCAAAGTAAATCAGTGTTTTATAATATGCATATTATTTACTGCATTTACAATTATAGTTAATATTTTATAAGATTCATTAGATGTCAAGCATACAACTCGAGGGATTTTACCCAGTTTCCAACCCCTTGGTATTTAAGCACTGGCCTTTTTTATATTCCAAGGTTCTACTGATGCTAATAGAACTATTTATTTGGCATCAACCCTGCCCACTCATGGTGTAAGTGCTTTCAAACTTCTATTACATGGAGGTATTTACTTTCCTGCTGAAGCAATGGGGCAAATTATAACTTTCAAATTAAATCCATTCTAATAAGGTTCTACTGTTCAAACTATCAAATATATTTGAAATGCAAATACCACTCATTTTTCAGGTACAAGAATATTTGAATAATTATTTGCCATTCCAAATGCAAATTCTGAATGTTGTAAGAAATTATGTTAGTGGTAGCAGGAAAGCAGATTAAAAAATGAAATAGCTCAGTATGTGACTTGTCGTGGGATGGCTGATGTTGATGAGATGAAATATGGACACTTATACAAGATATGGTTTGATCATACACATCAAAAATATGTAGGCCATATTTAAGGCTGAAAATCTAAGACTCAAATACAGGCAGGTTCCTTTAGATGGAGCATCACTCTAACACAAAAAAAACAAATAAAAGTTAATAATGGCAAAATTGCTTCAAAGGTACAGCCAGATTATTTTACTGTGGCACGTATTGACAAGAAATTCAATGTGTTAATTCTGTTTTATTCTTTTTTTCCAGGCTAGATCTATGATCCTTTTTGCTGTTGCCAGGTAACAAAATGTATCTGTCTACTAAATGTGGGGCTTTGCATTTGTATCCGGCTGGTTGCGTGCATTAGAATCCTGGACCATATAATCTCAAGTTTGATGCTAATTGGTAATTGATCATACAATTGAAATTTAGTGTGAATCCCTATCATGAGATTAAAAAATAGAAGTAAGTTGAGAAAATTGAAGAACAGAATAGCAGATGATGGAGTGAACTGTGTAAAATAATTCCTACAATATTGAAGTGCAAAAGAAATGAAATAAATCCAGTAAAAACATTATCATATTAAACAATATGGCACATATAAAGATTGGTTTTCAATAGTGAATACTATTTTAATGTGCACTCGTTAAATTTAGCCAAGGCTCCCAGCCCGATAATGGTGGAATCTGTTATTAATGTTAGCTGTAAGGTTTCCTTTCATGTCCATCTGCCTCGTTCAGGTTTATCTTCATCAAATGTCTTCATAAATCTGTGAGGCAATGTTTTAGTGTCGACCAATGACTAAGGCAATTGTATTCTTGGTTAACTGTTCTAAATTTCTATTTGGGCAAAAAATATTAATATCCAGTTATTCTACATTCTGCCAGCTACAGTTATAGAACTCTTACCTTTACATCCTGTCTTACTTTAAGATATTTTGTCCTGAAGAGAATTAGATCAGGTGTTTGATGCTGTTCATTCTCCATGGCTCAGGCCATGCATTCCATTGTTCATGTTCCAAACTCTGGGCTATAAAATTGGTGTTGGATCCCTCAGCCATATTGAGAGTAGAGTTTTAGAACTATATCAATGATTAGATCTGACACCTTTTAGATACCCAGTGCCATTGACTAAAATTGGTTTTGACAACCAATTTACTTGGGCAGCATCTTTTGACAATTTTGGGTGACTCATCCAGTGGTGACAGATCTCCTGCTCTTTTGGCTTTCGGTCTGCTGCTTCCAGACAACAAAGAATCATCCCTGGCACCACTCATCCAAAGTAAAAATTAAACTTTCCCAGACTTTTCAGGTTATACAATGTTGAAATACCTACATGTCCTGCAATTGACAATGTTAATCCATGCTTGGGAGAATAATGTTTAATTGAACAGTCTGCATATCCTAATGTTTAAAAGAAAAGTTCTTCCTATGATTTTAACACTTACATATTCAGACTGTTATTAAATGTCTGTTGATGACACAATTATTCCATTAAATAATGAACCATCCTTTCAAGGATCAATAGCTTGTGCTTTGTAGATTCCATGACACCAATGCTTCACTAGTAAATCATAGAAAACAATGAAAGCTCACAATATCTCTTCAACTACTTAAAGACACAGATTTTTTTGTTGCATTTCCTTCCAAAGCGGTCACTTGTATTTTGTGACTATTACCTTTATTTCGATAAAAGATTTGTTGTACACCATTGTGGGTCATACTAATTCAATTATTTTGTTTTTCTTTTATTTCCATCTGTGCAACATTCCATTTGTCAATATATTTTATGCATCTGCTCAAATCAGCCATTTCAGCTTGGGATTTAATGGTAACATGTATAAAAGTACAAAAAATGGGGAGGCAGTGGCGTGGTGTATTATCTCTGGACTAGTAATCCAAATCCTATGCCAATGCTCTGGGGACAAGAGTTCAAACTCCACCATAACAGATGGTGAAATTTAAATTTAACAAAATCTGGAATTTGTTACTGTAGTGGTAACCACTGTTGGTTTTCACAAAAAACCCTTCTAGTTCACTAATGTACTTCAGAGAAAGTAATCTGCCATCCTTACCTCTATGTGACTCCAGACCCACAGGAGTGTTGACATTTCACTGCCCTGTGAGCAGTTAAGGATTTGTGATATTCAGCCTGCTCACATCATGTGATATTTTTAAGATGCATCATAAATTAATATGGATCTTGATAATTGAACTCTTGGGATCATGTTTTCCAAAATGGAATCTTCCAACACTCCAAACTGATTTGCCCACAATAAAATATTCCTGTCTGGGCTCTCTGCAGTGCCTTGCATTCTGGATCTCTTCCATAAAAGCAAATGATCTATCTAGTGATACATTCCACCCCAGTCTCAGATTTTAACGTTTCTCAGGTCTCTGACCAACTTCCATGACCAATTTGTAACAAGTGCTACAACCATAATAATGATATTTATCTTGGCACTTCTGCTTTTGTAATGACAATGTATTTCTCATTTGTAGGCAAATTTATCAACATTCTTCATCAATATTATTTTAATTAGTTGTTACTGTTGATCTACAAAATCTGTATACTCTGCAAAACTCTCTCTTTTATTTATCAAGTTAACAATAATAATGATTATTGGGCAGAGTGATCAGATAATACATCTTCCACCAGTGAAATGTTTTGTCTTATGGTAGCTGACTGTTGTAGAATAACAGATGGATCTTTCTTCCATGTGGTTCAAAAATCTATATAAAATGCAAATGTACACCATATTTCTTTCTAGATAATCTATTCAGCAAAGATTATGAACTCCAACAAACCAACTGCCAACATTACAATTTTCAAAACATGCAGACTTGATAAGAAATTGGCACTCTGTGAAAAATTAAAATAGCCAATCGCCAATAAATGCAATGTCCTGTGCTTGTTTGTCAATTGAAAAAAAAAGAAATAAATTAGACAATGCAAGACAAAGAAGAAAGTAAATATTTATGCAGTTAGACTCCAGATAAAGTCGTCACAGGACTTTATTACTGACTGTCAATACCTGCCAATATATCAGTGCTTGACTGATGCCACAAGAAACCTTCCTGTTTAGAAAGGGTATATTTTTACAAACTGTTTTGAGGTGTGCAGATTAGTTTAATGTATGAAAAAAACCCGCTCCTTACCTCTCCACCAAAACGCAACATCCTCCGTCACAGTTTGATTCACTCCCTTAGCCATTTTCATGCACTTTTAATCTTTTATGCCTTAAATCTTCTTAAGATGTTCTCCATAGATAAGCCACTTCTTTAAAAAAAAATTACTCTCCAGTGGGGGCAGACTTGCCTTTCTTACATTTTGACAAATAATTATGTGCAAAGCATAGTGGAAATACACAGCTAGACTTTCAGCAACTGTGAAGAGAAAAGATAGGTCAACATTATTCTAATGGTGGCACCCAAAACTAGAGATGAGAAGATAAATACAAGGAAACCTCGATTATCCCGACAGAGGGGTGTACCCTAAATCCCACCCTTCCCCAGATAATCTCTCCAACATTGTCCTGTACAAGAGCAGGGGTGGAACCTGTCAAAAAGTTGCAGTAAGACGTTGTGTGTGTGTGGCTGTGGCTGCGAGTGTGTGTGCGTGTGTATTTGGAGACTTATCCTACAAAGGCAACTGCAGCAACCTTGTTGTTGGTGTCCAGTCCGGCTGCCCATGAGAGGGTACGGGTGTGTATGGGTTTGGGGGCAGGGCAGTGTTGTGTGGGCATTGCACAGGGTTGGGGCCAGGGGAGGTTGGGGCCTCAAACGCTGTGCGCTTCTGAAGTCTCCTGAACTGGGAGCAGACTTTAAAAACTCCGAGCCTCAGAGGAAAGGCATTTAATTGATTAACCAATTAATCAATTATCCAAACTAAATAGTGCCCGTCTATCACATTTGGATAATCAAGGTTTCCTTGTATTTATCTTCTCATCTCTAGTTCTGGGTGTCACCAATTGAATAATGTTGACCTATCTTTTCTCTTCACCGTTGCTGAAAGTCTAACTGTGTATTTCCAAATTTCTGCTTTTCACATCAATTCTATGCAGCTGCAGTATTTTTTTAAAAAGCCAAAAAAATTGACAGTTTTTCTTTCTTCAGATAAATCATGCAAATTAGAAATAGTCCACAATATCTTATTCAGTCTAGCAATTTTATTTCATAATAATACATTCTGGAACTGTTCCCAGTCTTTAATAACTGAAAGCATGAATGACTGCAATAGGAAAATTTGCTTTACAACTAAAAGTTGCATGCCAGGGTCTAATGATGTGCAGGGGAATTAAAGCATTGTAGAAATTAAGTTGATAGGATAGGTAGTGGCAAATGGAATTTAATATGCATAAACACAAATTAATGTACAGTGGTGCAGATTAATTGGCGTGTTTGTACATGCTACATGAATGCCAAGAGAAAAGGCGTAGAAAAATAATTTGCATATGAAGACAAATATCCAGCCAATGCAAACTTTTTATTTACATAATTGTGTATTCAGATGGACATCCGATCAGCTAGAAAAAGTTAAAATAACACTGTGTAATTTCATCAACAAGGTTATTCTTGGAATATTAAATTAAGTTTTCCACCTGAGTTCCCCTCATACAGAATTTTGTCTGCCAAGGTCACAGATCAGGATTTCATACACATATGGTCCTGTGGCTTTGTGTCCATTAGTTTCCTCAGATATAGAAGCATGGGTTACATAATCAACATTTGCATTCCTGGCAAGAGACACTTCATGTCAGAAGCACGCAAGTGAAAAATAAGTAACATTACATACAACACAGATCCCTTTTTTTTTAGATTAGATTACTTACAGTGTGGAAACAGGCCCTTCGGCCCAACATTCCTGGCAAGAGACACTTCATGTCAGAAGCACGCAAGTGAAAAATAAGTAACATTACATACAACACAGATCTCTTTTCTTCTCCAGGACATTGATGCACTTGAAGATGGAGAGCAAAAATGGTGACAGTGAATCAGATTCATCAAGAAAAAAGGAAGTAAAAATGGCACCAGTATTTAAAATACTGAAAACTATTGACAGTGTTATCAGTTTAATAAAAACCATGAAGCCAAGAGGTCTTTGGTATTTCATGTAAAGGTTTCTAGGTGGCATGGATTTCAAATAAAATAAGCTCCTGTTATGCTGATGAAATTGTTCCTGAATGAAATTGATGAGGCATTTTAATTAACACATTCAGAATAGGTAAGCATAAGATGAACATAACCTTTAAATAACAATATAACTGCCATCCTGTTGGCACCAAAGAAATACTTTCTGGAACGCAGCCATTCAGGGCTGAGTAAGATCACTTGGAAAATTAGGTTCTTGTTCTGGATAATAATATTGTATATTGTTAATGGATTACGTTTGTTTCTGGTATGCAGAAGTTTAATCTGTATGTTGGTCTCTTCTCTCAGGCAGTCGAATATTTTGTTTAATCATAGAAGTTCTCCACAGTGTATTGGGAGGATTGAGGCTGATAGCTAATCTCATTCTATAGGATGACAGGTTTTCCTGCACTATCATCCCAAACTCAACTCAATAATTACCTACCTTTCCTGATGGTGTCCCACTCATCCAATATTAGTCTGATTCAACCCCTCGAGATAGCCGGAAGAATTCACCTTTACCCAGATATCCTAGAATGGATTGTAATTCTTGTCTCTGCCATTTTAAAAAGTCTGTTGTACACCTGGATAAGCATTGTCTCTGCAGAGCTGTCCTGCACAGATCATGACATTTTCCCCAGACATGACCGATATGGGAATTTTCAGAGGGCTAGCCATAACACCAGACCTTTACAGCATGTTGCACCTCTGACTAGTGCAGTCTCAGCTATCTGGTGGAATGCCCAGTAGTGTAGAAAGAAAGTCAAGACCTTCTTGGATCCACCAAGATAAGACTGATTATCTACTCTGTGGTACCTCACACCCGTTCTATCTATACTACTGCACCTACTTTCCACAGAGGCCCATGCTCTACCATTCCCATTACTGAATGCAACTTCTCTGCTCATTCTCAATTAACCAAATCCCCACATCATAAACTTTGTGCTGCCTACTGAAGTACTCTGGGCTCCACAACACTTCCTCCCTGCCTATTCTGCCAACGTCCATTGCTGTTAAAGCGCCCTTTTCTCTCCAAACAGGAGGAAAGCAGCCCATAACAGAGCAGAAGGCTGGAAGGCTGCCTGACATTCAGCTCCTCCCCCCTTATGATGAGAGGATCTAGACTCTAACCCACACGTGACCATGGCCAGGTCCCTGGGTGGGTAAAAGAGGCTGCCCTTGACTTACTGTACTGGGATACTCTGACCACAGGACGTCTCCGTTGATGCGACTGAGGATTATTGACAATGAGGACAAGCTGCCTGGCTTTGCATCTGCACTAACAGCAAGGCAAGACAGTAATCATGCCAGCCTTGTAATACTGGCTGAGAGGGCATTACACAAAAAGATGAGGTGAAGATGTGATCATCCGGGTAGGTTCAAAGTAAATGGGTACTAAGACAGTAACCAAGCAGCCCTGAGATGCAGCCTGGCCCAATCTGTCAGCGAGCTATCTGTTGTTGTGTGGCAATGTCCTCCCAGAAGCTCTGCAATAAAAGTTTGTGCTGTGCCTCAAGGTGCAGCCTTAAAGTACAGAAGCATCCTGGAAGTGGATTAGAGATGTGCCATGACACTGAGGAGAGGCTGGCAATTGTCCGATGTGGTACATTCTGTGTTACCCTTGGAGTGTGCTCCAAGCTGCTGCTGCTGGGTGTCCAAGATGGAAGTCTGGAGGGGCAGGCAGCAAGCTGGAATTGCTAGTATCTACATCAACTTTCAGGGTTGAGAATTCTCATCTAGTCTCCTCACAGTGGTTGGTGGGGCAGCATGATAGGGCATTACATTAAATTAAAGAATAATAATCTGCAGTTAATTGGATTAACAAGCAATATTCCCCTCTTATAATGTTCAGAGATGTGTAGGTTAGGTGCATTAGTCAAAGCTAAATGTAGAAAAATAGGGTAGGGGAATGGGTCTGCATGGGTCTTCAGAGGGTCGGTGTGAACTTGGGCCAAATGGCTGATTTCCACACTGTAGGGATTCTATGAAAATTTCTATGAATAATCAGCATATGTCCTCTTATATTGCAAGAACAAGGATGACTTTCTTCCACTCTGGTTCAATAGACTCTGGTCACATCCATTTGTGATCTGCAGACTCTGCCACATACAGGGCAGATGAAATGGTTGGATAGATGAGATGTTTGGAGTGTTGTGTGCCTTTTGCAACATTTTGGCTTTTTCTCTGTGTTCCTAATGGAGGCTATCAATGTGTTTATTGCCTTCCCAAAATGAGCACTGTCTATTTTGGTAGTCACAAGCCAGGGATCTCACTCGCTGTCAAAGATGTTTGAGGACATCTCTAAAAATGTTTCCTCTTCTGTGAGTTTGTGACCAATCTTCAAGTGGAACAGTTCCTTTGGGAATGTGGTGTCAGGCATGTGAGTGATATATCCTGCCCTGGGAGCTCGTTTTGACTACTAAGCTTTCAATGCTGGGCATGTTTACTTGGGACAAGATGCTACTGTTAGACAATCTTGTTTGCTAATGGATTTGGAAGATCTTGCAAAGTGACCACTGATCTTATGTCTCCAATTTTTTGAGGTGCTTGTTGCAGGTAATCCAATTCTCTGAAGTGTGTAGGAGTGTTTCATAATTTCCAGGAACTCACTATCAATCTCAATCAATGTTGGGATAGGAGCAGGGCAAGCACTGGACTGTGGGAACTGCATGCAGGAGGGTATAATGTTTTTTTGAATGTTTGTAAAAGGCATATTTTCTCAATTGACTGGACAATGACCAGGAGCTCAGTTTCTGAGTTAATGCCCACATAAGGACAATCTGATAGTGGATTATCTGTACACGGTGAAACCAAAATAAAAAACCCATCTCATAGAAGCAAAATGCTTCAAAATCAGAAAACAACTGTATTAACATTGCTTATTCCATCTTACTGAGAGTGAGTTTGATATTCGCTATTTGATAGACCATTAGTTTGTAATACCATTGTAGATAATGTGATGATCCTGTGGCTTCAAGAAGTTATTTTATTCTGGTTTCTTTTATAATAGAGATTAAATGGGTGATACTGAGTAGTCTGTGAGGCTTTATTTTTCTTTAAATGTTGGAACAATAGAAGCAGCCTGAATGGGTGTGGTCGATCTCCCACAGAACTCGAGATTTTAGGTTTACCTTTCAGCAGTTGGGGTCATGAAGTACAAGCTATTTTGTCCCTCTCTCAACCTCTCTTGGTTACAGCCAAAAGCTGGGGGTTCTGTACCTGCTACATGATTTGCATGTGAGACAATCTATGTTCTGAACTTGCCTTTTGCCAACGGGTGTGTTTATGGGACGTTACTATTGGAACAGTTAAATAGAGGTAGTAACTGGGTCTATGATTCTGTTAAGTTTACCAATAGAATTAAGTTATTGCAATTCCTTTTTGTTGTATTTTAACTATCGTGGATCAATAAAGTGTGTTTTGCTTTAAATCCAGTATTTTGACCCCAATGAATTGAATCTGGAACACACCACCTTATATTTACCTTTTAGGGTCTAGACTATCTTCCGAATATTCTGAGAGGGCTAGGTCTGATCCATAATAATATTTTTAATCAATCTGTTCAGATACGCTATAATATACCTCTGGATCAAATGGGTCTTGAACGTGGTCCTTCTCAACCAGAGATAGGAACACTACCGCTACACCACAATTGCATTATGGTTGATAACCTTGTAATGAACAGCCATGAGTAAAGCATAGAGAAGATGTTTCCACTAGTAGGACAGACTAGGACTCAAGGGCACAGCCTCAGAGTGAAGGAAGGACTCTTTAGGACTGAGATGAGGAGGAATTTCTTCAGCCAAAAGGTGATCAGTTTGTGGAACTTATGTCTGCAGAGGGCTATGGAGGCCAAGTCATTGAATGTGTTTAAGACAGGGATGGATAGGTTCTTGATTGGTATGGGGACCAAGGGTTACAGGGAGAAGGCAGGAGAATGGGATTGAATAACATATCAGCCATGATTGAACGGCAGTGATGGGCTGAATGGCCTAATTCTGCTCCAATGTCTTATGATGTTATGGTTGAAATGCAAAGCCACTTATATGCAAGACTTTATCTTTTTCATTTCAGTCTCAATCAAATAGCCAAAATGTTAAAGTTAATGTTAAAGTAATTCTGTGCTGCTTTTTATGCTATCAATTTTCTACCCTTTATTCTTGAAACTGCTTAATATTGTCAGGACATGATGTCATTTGTGTCAGGTCTTCTATAGTATCTGGTCCAAGTGACCATCCTTCATATATGAGCTTTGACAGCAAACGGTGTCAAATTATTTGAAAATATTGGAGTTCATTGGAACTTCTGTCCTAAGTACGCTTACAGGTTAGATTCCTTGAGTGGCAAGATGGATCTCTGCCTCGTAAAATCAAGGCAGGATAGTCAATGATGTTGTATCAACCAATTCCATGGCAATAGTAGTACTTCAGCGTTTTGAACAGTCAAAATGAATAGGGGTTGAGGAGTGAGGTGTAAGTCTGCCATCCTTACCCTTTTCTGGATTTGCATGTGACTCCAGATCCCCATAAATGGGGTTGACTCTTAAGTGCTCTCTGAAATGCCCTGGCATTCAGTTCAAAGGAAAGTAGGGACAGGTAACAAATATTGATCTTGTCAATGACACCTATTTCCCATGAAAGAATAAATTTAAAACTAATCCCATTCCTGATGAAGGGCTTATGCCTGAAATGTTGACCTTCTTGCTCCTCGGATGCTGCCTGACTGGTTGTTTTCCAATGCCACAATTCTTGACTCTGCCTCCAAATGTATGCTTAATGGGGAGGGAGAAAACTGATAAATAAAAGGTGGGGGAGAGAGAAAGCATAAAACATTGGCAGGACTTTCTTTGAGAGCCCAACACCAGGATCAAATCTGGGTCATGGCTTTTTTTATTATTCAAGATGATTGTCCAAAGAAAGGTCAGTAAAGGCCAGGGATGCTCCTGCCACCGAAGTAGAAAAGCAAATGGTTATTGACACTGAAGGGTCAATATTAAGCCAACCAAGACTGAGAGAGCACAGCATTTAGGGGCAAATGAGATGGAGGTATCCCTAAAAATGTCCATAGCGACCAAACTAACTTTGTGGAGGAGAAAGCCATCATGGGGTGGCCTGCAATTGTGGTCACCTCTGAATCCTGGCAGAATGGAGTAGTGAGGGTGTGGGTCTTAAATGTCCAACACCAAAAGGCTATCTCCCTTCATTGGCTCTGTTTGGTTACCTGATGGCACCCTTGTGTCAACTAAAAAATTTGGTTCAACCATGTAGCCTTAAAAAGACTTTAAATTGCCATTATTGGCCAATGACCTCTTGTGGGGGAAATGTTTGAGCAGCTGTTTTTACATAGATAAAACACCAGAACACAATGCACCCATATGAAATGTACATCAATGGTGTCTGAGTGATCAAGCTACAAGTATGATATATTTTAAAGTGCATACCAATAATATTAACATATTTGGAGTCATTAGTTTTTGTGAATCTTTTAGCTCCGACCAGTTGGGTTGCCATAAGTCTTTGTGATGATGTATTGCTGTGTGCCTTTGCTCTCACTGCCCCTTTAGTGCTACTAATGGATTTTCTATGGGATTATCCATATAAATGGGAGACTTATAACAAGGGAATTGACAGCAGCAGGATGGTTGGGAAGTTAAGTTGCACCAGAGCTGTGTGCCTATTCAGCCTCATGCCTGTCAACAAATGTCTCATTTTGCAGAGAATTAGTGCAAGTAAAGCTGTTAAAGTGGGCTATAATAGAAGACTTGACTATTTACAATCACAGTATCCCATTTTTTTTCCCAATGGTACTGCATGTAAAGGGACAAAGCAATCAATATTCCACTTCGTCTAATTGGTTACCTCTGTCAAAATAACATCAACCATATCAGCTGACAGTGTTATACTTACCCGGCACTGACTGCAGGGATGTCTTCGAAACCTTCAGGGCAGCACAAAGTCAGAAACAAAGTTGCATCAGACTGAAACAGGTGGGTTTTCAGGTGCCAACAGGGCCGCGACTCGTTGAAGGACTCAATATAAGAAGTGTAGTCCTGGAGGTTATCTTCAGATTGCTACCTCTAGTACAGTCTACAATTTTCAAAGTCAGACCTGGGATGAGGGAACAGGGAGCTCCCTTATCTCTAACGATTGACCTGTAAGTTCCTGCTGATGCTTGACACTGTAAATTAGGCACCAAGTCTGCCAGTACCTTTTCGAGGGCAATTAAGGATAGACAATAAATGCTGACCAAGCTAGAGATGCCCACATCACATGAAAGAATAAAAGAAGTAATCTATATTTTAAAATATCACAGTTGAAGCATTTATCTGGGAGTCTGATTCCCAATGCCAATTTAAAAAGACTATGTCCTTAAACCTATCCTTTACCTCTCAATATGTTATAATACTGACCCATGGGGATGGTGCTCTGGGATGGATGATGTTTCCCTGCTTGAGACCATTTCATATAGCATCACTTGTAATTCAGCAGCTCTCTAACAGCAGGTCACTCATTCACACACTTGCAAACTCGTTCCTACAGATGCTATCCCATTTCATTTCTCGTTCTCTTTCCTTCAATTTTGCTCATGACCTTTTAGCACTCAGTCCTTCAATCTTATCAAAAACTCTCAAGTATTGAGATGCCTTTTCAGTTTTTGCAAATGTCAGAATTATTCCTTTCCATTCTACTCCCACAATTGTACAATTATGCACCAATTCAGATCTGCAACTTGAGTTGTGAATAATAATGTAGTTAGCTGACTTATGAAAGATGGACTCTTATTGATATGCTGCCCTTATGGCTACTGATTGAGAATAACATATGGAAAAAGGCCCCAATTTACCAAATTTGAGACTTACTGGTCCATGTGGTGTAGTGTTTTATTTGATATTACTTTTACCCAAATCACCACGGAAAAGCTTCATGTTTAACACACTCCTGACCTTAAGGCAAAGATAGTAATTGGTTCCTCTTCTCAAGAACTTTATTTTAAAATGCTTGGTGCAGGCATTTTTAAAAAATGCTCTTGGGTGTTTCTTGTAAGGCCAGCATTTAATACATATCTTGAGTGGCTAGAAAGGCCACTGTTAATCTCAGTGCCAGTCAAAGGTTAATTTATTCTTTATCACATATTATGTATAAAAAAAGTACTAATTCTTCCAATGTCAGTCTATGTTACAACACCTGCCACTAGCAAGGACAAGCTGTGCACTGACTCGACAATTCCTGCTCACTTGTCATGCTGCATCACCATTAGTTTCTGTTGCAGAGAAGGTTTTGTTCCTGCCACCTCCTCTGTGCTTAAAACTGCATTCAGTTTATGTGCTTAAGTGCTTTCTTTTGTCAGATTGGAAGACCTTTATGCAGACACAATTCTCTTGAGCTTCTCGTAATGGGGATTGATTTAGGCCAACACCTGCCTTTTTTTACATGCATGTTTGCAGACAGCTTCTTGTTTAAATGATAATAATTCAACATGCTATACAAGTATCATCAAATTCAAAGTATTTGAATTTGGCTTGATTACTTCTTGCAATATTTTTAGATACTGTACAGTAATTTGTTTCTTGATGTATTGATTAACCTTGTTACCATTTGTAGAAAAGAGGGATGATCATTGCAGTGCAGCACACACACAACCAGTTGGAGAACAGACCTTTCTGCTGATAGCACTTTAAAGCACAGATGGAAGTGAGAACAACCCAGAGAGAAAGCACTGAGTGGAAGATTGAGGGAGAGATCAGCAGCAAGTTTCAGAAGAAAATAAATCGAGTGGAAAAGGTTCTTTAAGATACAGTCTACAAGTTTGTTTATATAAAAGAAGTCCAGTTCTCCTAAACATTATCCGAGAGGTCTAAGATTTGTGGATTCTTGATCTCGTGATTATAAGTAGGAAAACTCAATATAAGCTACAGGATGGACAGGCTTGAACGGTGTGTTAACTACAAATACAAAAATACATCAGCTCACCAGAGGTACAGCTCTGAGATCAGCTTTAGCTCTGTAATTTTCAGACAGGCACCAAGGAAGATAATCAAAGCCATGTTGAACAATGAATCTGACCACGATTACTTTTTGTGAGATGGATAGATTTAGATATGACATTTTGCAGACGAGGTGAGAGCATTGAACACGATATTTGCTGAGGCTCATATAACTCTGTATACTGAAGGTCGTCGACCATGTGCTCTATTGCTCATTTATTGATTCATGTTAACTAATGCTTCACTGTGGGAATGAAAATCAAGACATTTGTAGCCATTTAAAAACATAACAGGAGACTCAAATATTTACAGATCACTGTCACCAAGCCAATCGAAATCATAACGATGAAGAAGCCTTCCCAAGTGGAACAATTTGGCGTGGTGATGGCACAATGGCAATATCACTAGACTATTAATCCAAAAATTCAAGTAATTAGATTCCCTACAGTGTGGAAACAGGCCCTTCGGCCCAACCAGTCCACACAGACCCTCTGGACAGTAACCCACCCAGACCCATTTCTGTCTGACTAATGCACTTAACACTATGGACAACTTAGCATGGCCAATTCACCTAAACCTGCGCATCTTTGGACTGTAGGACAAAACCGGAGTAAACCCATGCAGACACAGGGAGAATGTGCAAACTCCACACAGACACTCACCTGATGCTGAAACCGAACCTAAGACCCTGTTACTGTGAGGCAGCAGTGCTAACCACTGAGCCACCATGCCACCTGCAAATGTTCTGGGGATCTGATTTAAATACTGCCATGGTAGATGATGAAATTTGAATTCAATAAAAATCTACAAGTACAAGTCTAATAATGACAATAAGTCCACTGCCAATTGTCAAGAAAAAAACCATCCTGTTGGGAAAGGAAATCTGCCATCCTTAACTGGTCAGGCCTACATATGACTCCAGACTCACTGCAATGTGGTTAATTGCCCTCTGAAATGGGAAAACAGACTATTCAGTTGTTACAATCACTGCATGAGTTCAAAACAAACTATTAAAACGGATGGATCATCTGGCATCGACCTAGACACCAAAAATGACAACAACAAAAACAACTGTGAGAACGTTGTAAGGTCCTCCACACTAACATCTGGGGTCCAGTGTCAAAATTGAGAGAACTGTCTCGCAGACTAACCATGCGACATACTCATGTAGTCATAGTCACAGAATTGTACTTTATAGTCAATGTCCAAGTCGCCACCACCATCATCCCCCCAATATGTCCTGTCCAACCACAGGACCGACCCAGTCGAGGTTGGACAGAGTTGCCTGGGGGTCCTCAAAATTGTCTCTGAGCAACATGAATTTCAATGGTATCAGGATACATATGGACAAGGAAACTTCTTTACGATTACTACATACCATCCTCCTTCGATTGACGAATCAGTGCTCCTCCATTTTGAACAAAACGTGAAGGAAGCATAGAGGGTGGCAAAGATGCAGAATGTGCTCTGGGAGCGGGCAGACTTCAGGAGTGCCTCAGCAGCAGCATTACTGATCGAGCTGGTTGAGACCTAAAGGACATAGCTGATAGACTGTGTCTGTGGCAGAAGGTAAGGGAATCAACAAAAGGGAAAATCATAGTTGTCCTTATCCTTACCAATCTTCCTGCCACAAATGCATCTGTGCATGACAGAATTGGTAAGAGTACCCACCAGATAGTATGTGTGGAGATGAAGTCCCACCTTCACTTTGAGAATATCCTCCATTGTGTCATGTTTCACTGTCACTATGCTAAACGGGACAGACTTTGAACAGAGCTAGCAACTTAAAACTAGGCATCCATGAGGTACTGTGAACCATTATCAGAAGCAGAATGTACTCTAACACAAACTGCAACCTCATGACCTGGCATAACCTCACTCAACGATAGCCATCAAGCCAGGGGATTAAGCCTGGTTCAATGGAGGGTAGGAAAGCAATACCAGACATAGTTTTAAAAAGTCAATCTAATGAACTTACCAAACAGGACAACTTGCATGCCTAACAGCATCAGGAGCAAGTGACCGACAGAGCTAAGTGATCCTGCAAACAATGGATCAGTACTGAGCTCCGCAGTCCTGCCACATCCAGCTCACTGGAGGAGGAGGAGGCTTCACAAATATCCCCATCCTCAATGATGGAGGTGCCGAGCACATCCATTCAAAAGACAAGGCTGAAGTATTTGCAACACTGTTAAGGAAAAGTGGTAGATTTGTTTGTCGAGCTAATGTGTTTTTTGTAGAAGTTTCATCACCCCGCTAGGTGACATCATCAGTGCGCCTCCAATGAAGTATTGGTGGTCTGTCCCACCTGGTATTTATGTGTCTTTGTTTTCTGGTACTTCCAGTTCTGTATCTGAGTGGTTTATACATGGGGTCCAAACTGGATCCACATTATCACCCGTCTATTCATTGTGTTTATTGTAAGACTTGTCACAAACCCGGAAAGTAATTTTTTATATAGATTCTTACAGCACAAAGACAGGCCCTTTGGCCCAAGTTGGTCCATGCTCACTAAAATGTTCATCTATGCTAAGGAGGAGAAAGTGAGGTCTGCAGATGCTGGAGATCAAAGTTGAAATTTTATTGCTGGAACAGCACAGCAGGTCAGGCAGCATCCAGGGAACAGGAGATTCGACGTTTCGGGCACAGGCCCTTCTTCATCTATGCTAACCCTATTTCCCTGCACTTGGCCCATATTTTTCTAATCCTTTCCTATTGGGGTATTTGTCCAAATGACTTTTAAATGTTGTTTATGACTTGCCTCAACCATTTCCACTGGCAGCTCATTCCATATGTGTACCATCCTCTGTGTAAAAATAATTGCCCCCCCAGGTTCACTTTTATTCTTTCCCCTCTAACCTTAAACTGATGCCCTCTAGTCCTCAATTCTCCAACCTTGGGAAAAAGACTGAGTACATTCACACTATCCGTGCCTCTCATGCTCTTACACACTTCTATAAGGTCCTCCCTCAGTCTCCTATGCTCTAAAGAAAAACATCCTAGCTTGTCCAACCTCTCCCTATAACTCAGCTCATTGGATCCAGGCAACATCATGTAAATTTCTTCTGCACTCTTTCCAGTTTAGTAACATCCTTCCCCTAATAAGGTGACCGAAACTGAACACAATACTCCAAGTGCAGTCTCACCAAGTCCTGTACAACTGCAACATAACTTCCCAATTTCTATACTCAATGCCTTGACCAGTGTGCAAAAAGCCTTCTTCACTGCCTTGTCTATCTGTGACTCCACTTTCAGAGAATTGTGAACCTGAACCCCAAGATCCCTCTGTTTCACTACACTCCTTCAGGCCTGACCATTCACCATGAAACTCCTACTTTCCAAAATGCAAAACCTCACACTTATCTATATTAAACTCCATTTGCCATTTCTTGGCCTACTTCCCCAGCTGATCAAGGTCCTGCTACAATTTCTGATAATCTTCCACACTGTCCACGATACCACCTATTTTAATATCATCAGCAAACTTACTAATCATGCCTTGTACATTCCCATCCATATCATTGATATAGATAACAAACATTATTGGGCCCAGCACTGACTGCTGAGGCACACTAGTCACAGGCCTCCAGTCTGACAAGCATCCTTCCACTAATACCACCTGCTTCCCACCATCAAGCCAATTTTGTAACCAATTTGCCAGCTCACCCTGGATTCCATGCAAACCAACCTTCCAGAGCAGCCTACTATGTGGAACCTTATCAAAAGCCTTACTGAAATCCGTATAGACTACATCTACCGCCCTGCCCTCATCAAACATCCTGGTCACTTCACCAAAGAGCTTAAACAAATTTGTGAGGCATGATCTCCCACTCACAAAGCCATGCCAATTACACCTAATCAAACTCTGTCTTTCCAAATGAATGTATATCTTATCCCTCAGAATCTTCTCAAATAACTTCCCCATGACAGATGTTAAACTTACTGGTCTATAGTTCCCAGGCTTTTCTTTGCAGTCCTTCTTGAATAATGGCACAATATTCACTACCCTCCAGTCTTCTGGGACCTCATCCATGGCTAATGATGATGCAGAAATATCAGCTAAGGCCCCCACAATTTTTTCTCTCGACTCTTACAGTGTTCTTGGGTATATCTGGTCATGATCAGGAGATTTATCCACCTTGTTACATTCTAATACAGCCAACACCTCTTCCACTGGGATATGGACTGTCCCCAAGATATCACCACTAACTTCCCCAAGATCACAAATCTTCATGTTTTTCTCCATGATTGCCAACACCTGCAGGGTGCTGCCTTGGTGAACTGTAGATCTTCAATGTTGATTTCCTTCATCACTTTGGGCTTTTCTTTCTGGATCTTTAGATTAATCAGGCTGTCTTTCTGCTGTTTCTTTCGGGGAATGAAAGGCTCCAATACAGCTACAACACTGGCATCTCTCCAACACTGTGGAAGATTACCCTGTACACAAAAAGCAGGACAAATCCAAACTAGCTAATACCACCCATCACTCTACATTCGATTGTCTTCAAAATGTTGGAAGTTGTTATCAATAATGCTATCAAATAGAACCTTCTTAGCTTTAAACCACTCTAACTTCTACCTTTTGTCATTCATTGGCATTACAATCACTGAGTACGCTATTATCAACATCCAGTAAGCTAACATTAACCAGAAACTAAAAACTGGACTAGCTATATAAATATCTTGCTGCAAGAGTGGATCGGAGGTTAGGAATACCATGGTGAGTAACTCACCTCCTGACTCCTCTGCTTCTTGTGTTTCCACCATCTACAAGGCACAAGTGAAGAATATGATGGAGTACACCCTAGATGCCTGAATGAAGGCAAAATAGTGTGGGTGCTAAAGATTTGAAACAAGCACAGAGAATGCTGGAGAAACTCAACAGGTCTGGTAGCATTTGTGGAGATAGAAAAACAGAGTTAATATTTTGAGTCTGATTTGACTCTTCTCCAGAACACTCAAGAACTACTTAGGTAAAATTAGCTGTTTGCTTGGCACCAATTCTACAAACATTCCAGCACCGATGTTCAGGAGCAGCAGTATGTATAATCTACACGATGCTCTGCAGAAATTTACCAAAGATCCTTCGGCAGCATTTTTCAACACCACAGACTGCAAGTTGCCCCCAAGCCATTCACTATCGTGACTTGAAATATATCACCATTCCTTCAGTGACAATGGGTCCAAAACCTAGAATTCCCTCCCAAAATGCATTTTGGGTTGACCTATTGTACAGGGACTGCAACAAGGGTTCAACAAGGCAGCTCACCACCACCTTCTCAAGGACAACTAAGGATCAGCAATACATGCTGGCCAGCCAGCAATGCCAATGTCACATAAGTGAATAAAAGAAAATTGATTTATAGTAACATACTTTGAGAAAAAATTATAACTTGAAATATCATCAGACATGCGCACCCTACAGAATAATTCTTTCAGGAGAAAGTGAGGACTGCAGATGCTGGAGATCAAGAACTCCCGGCACCCTCCTCTGCAACCGCAAGAAATGCAAAACTTGCGCCCACACCTCCCCCCTCACTTTCCTCCAAGGCCCCAAGGGATCCTTCCATATCCATCACCAATTCACCTGCAGCTCCACACACATCATTTACTGCATCTGCTGCACCCGATGTGGCCTCCTCTACATTGGGGAGACAGGCTGCCTACTTGTGGAATGTTTCAGGGAACACCTCTGGGACACCCGCACCAACCAACCCAACCGCCCCGTGGCTGAACACTTTAACTCCCCCTCCCACTCCGCCAAGGACATGCAGTTCCTTGGCCTCCTCCATCGCCAGACCATGGCACTCTCTGCCCCCAACCCCTCTACAGCCTATCACCCTCACCTTAACCTCCTTCCACCTATCGCATTCCTAACGCCTCTCCCCCAAGTCTCTCCTCCCTACCTTTTATCTTAGCCTGCTTGGCACACTCTCCTCATTCCTGAAAAAGGGCTTATGCCCGAAACGTCGAATCTCCTGCTCCTTTGATGCTGCTTGACCTGCTGCGCTTTTCCAGAAACACATTTTTCAGAATAATTCTTTTGTTTGACATGTAGTGAGAGAAACCTTTAACATTCACAGAACTTTTGAGAAATGTATAATATCCCGTATTAATTGAAAATAAAGTGAAGCTGTTGAATTTGGTATGTGTCATTCTCAAAGAACAAAAATATCCGGTCATTTTTGTCATATCAAAATAGATAGGAATTACATCCAGCCACCCTCCACTTCCTATACATATATATATCCATATTCTGCAGGAGCTATCAGATCCCTTTATTATTGACAGTGCCACCATGTTTTAATTTGGACTTTAAGAGCTAACACAGAATTGAATCAATGGAGGTTGACAGACCTGAACAGTAAATTGACAAATGGTGTGTTATTTTCAGGCCCTGAGAACAGTGGAGCTATGATTGATGTTTGAGGTCCCTTAATAAAATCAATGACAAATCAAACCTTCTTTTTACATACATCTGATTATTACTGTCTATACTTAAGAATGACAAGGCACCAGGACTGGATAAGATGCATCCAAGGATATAGAAGGAAGTGAGAGTTGAAATTGCAGAGGGATTGGTCATAAGCGTTGAGTCTTCTTTAGTTTCAGTGGTGGTGCTAGAGGACTGGAGAATTGCAAACATTACGTCCTTTTTCCTACAATTACAGAACCGTTAGTTTGGCTTTGACGATTTGGGAAACATTTAGAAACAATAATTCAGAGTAGACTTAATAATCACGTAGACAAATGTAGGTTATTAAGAAGTCAGCAAGGTTTTATTAAGGGGAAATCATGTGGTTTTAAAGGTATTCCTTCATGGGATATGGGTGTCATTGGTGAGGATACATTACCTATCCCTAATTGCACTGGTGAAGGCGGTGGGGAGCTGCTTTCTTCAACTGCTGCAGTGCTGGAATATGGGGACACTCAGAGTGTTGTTTGAAGAGCAAAATCCAGGACGTTGACCTAGTGACCATGAAGGCGCAGCAATAAATTTCCAAGTCGGGATGGGATGTAGCTTGACAATGAGCTTTCACTTGGTGGTCTTCCTATGCATCTGCTGCCCCTCTCATTCCAAGTGATAAAGTTTGTAGTTTTGAAGGTTCACTTAACTTGTTTATTGAAAAGGTGACACAAAGTGTTGGGTGATTAATGTTGTTGATGTGGTTTCTATAAACTTCAAAAAGATGATTGATATAATTCTGTACAGCAGAATTGTGAGCAGTAGTGAGAACTTATGGAATAAAAGTGACAATCTCAAACTGGATAGAAAGTTGCCTGAGTAACAGGAAATAGAGTAATGCTTAATAGGTATTTTCAGACTGGAGGAAGATTTATAGTTGTCCAAGTGTCAATATTGGAACCCTTGTATATTACTGACATAGACCTTGGTGCACACGACATCATTGCAAAGTTGCGGATTATACAAACTATGAAACACTGTAAAGTGTGAATATAACAGTGTATAATTTGAAAAGGATATGGACAAGTTGGTGGAGTGGGAAAGTAGATGGGAGATGAAGTTCAGTGATGTATGAGGTGATACATTTTTGTAGAAAAAACACAGAGAGATAAGATAAAAGGTGCTAATCTAACGGGTGTGCAGGAGCAGAGAGATCTGGATATATATGTGTATTAGCCATTAAACATGGCAGGACAGATGGAGAGAGTAGTTAGTAAAGCTTACAGTGTTCCTGGCTTCATTAAAGGAGGCATTGAATACAAGGGCAAGGTTATTATGGTGAACTCTTTAAAACACTAATTAGACCTGAGCTGGATTATTGTACAGTGCTGGTGCCAAATTTCAGGAAAGATGAGAACACACTGCAGAGAGTGTAAAAGAGGTATACAGGAATGGTTCTGGAGATGATAACTTCAGTTGTGAAAGTAGTCCAGGTTGCCCCATGTAGACCGCACAAGAAGACAGTTCCCATTGCCCCTCAAGATCAGGCAGTGTCACCCCAGTCAAAACAGGCTGTGTTTTTCATGTACTTTTCAACTTTATGTCAATTGCTCATTGTCATGTGCAATTAACCCTTAATGATTAACCTTTCATTGTGTTGTTTGAAGATATCATTGTTGCCCACACTACAACCTTGTGGTCACTCTCTCCACGACCAATTCCTGGTATAGAATTTGAACCTGGCACTGCAGGTCAGAGGTATTAGTGCTATCAAAAGAAACACAAGACCTCCCTATGACAAGATTGCTTATAGTTGGGAAGTAGACTGCCAATTCAAATTGCTTGTTTCATGCTATTGCCCCTAAGTAAAATAATAACACTTGGTTTTGACGGCAGTAGTTTCAAACACTGCTTAGGCTCAAATGTCTTTTGGTTTGAAGTCATATCTCCTCTACAGTGGAGCAGTTAGATGATAAAGACACATTAAAAACAAACAGACTAGTAAATCACTCAATCATACATGTTACATTTAGTGATAAACCTGTGTTTCAGACTGGTTTTTTACTCAGTGGTAGAATATTACAGCTTTCTTTGATGCCTAAAATGCAATGCCATTGGATGCATTGGGATTGAGTTATGGATGGGTAAAAAAAGGTCCCTGGAATGGGAATTTTAAATTTACCCCTTCATTTCTGACCCACACCATTTTTCCTCATCAGGAAATGTGTCAGATTATGATTCTGCATACATGTTTCATGTTGTAAGGGCCATTAATCATGAAGGCTCGGGGCAAATTTGAATTTTATTCTCCATGCTATTTTTGTTTTAACAGGAATGATATGGAAGCATGTGTAATGGTCTACAGGTCAGTTCAAAAGCTGTTGTAAATGTCCCTCAAATCTCGTATACATCATCCAAACTCCCTTACATCCCAATGCTCTGGCCATGGCCTCACATTTTTTTTAGATTAGAATACTTACAGTGTGGAAACAGGCCCTTCGGCCCAACACGTCCACACCGACCCTCCGAAGAGCAACCCACCCAGACCCATTCCCCTACATTTACCCCTTCAGCTAACACCACGGGCAATTTAGCATGGCCAATTCACCTAACCTGCACATTTTTGGATTGTGGGAGGAAACCGGAGCACTCGGAGGAAACCCCCGCAGACACGGGGAGAATGTGCAAACTCCGCACAGACAGTTGCCAAGGCGGGAATTGAACCCGGGTCTCTGGTGCTGTGAGGCAACAGTGCTAATCACTGTGCCACCCAAATGTCTGCTATACATCCTCTAATCATATTCTCCCTGCATTTCCATGCCGTGTCCATGGTGCCTCATATCCCCTGTGTACCCTGCAATCCTCTTGCATTACCATGTCCTGTCTATGGCATCTCATATACCTCCATTGTTCTCATGATCTCCATAAAATTAAGTTGGTACTCATTATATGGAAAACCAGTGATCAATATGATAATAGTGAGAAGTCTCTGAAATGCTTCAGCAAAAGTCAATATAAACAAATAGACTTTGAAAATCTCCTTTGCAAAAACCTGCTGCTCTTGCAACTCATAAAACTGTGAACTAACCATAACCATTGATAGTATCAATGAACAACTCTTCAATCACTTAATGCCTACTACTCTTGTCCAAATAAACAAACAGACATTGATAAAACATCAAAGAAAGAAAGCTTTTTACATATTGGAGGGCATGATGTAACAGAAGGAATGTGGTAATGAAAGGAATATGTGGACTCATGGAAGTGACCTGAGGGGGCCTAGAGGGGCCTTAGCAGATATAACAGGGAATGAGGGAATGTGGGGAATGAAGGAAATTGCCTCCTGCCTAAAACCTTAAATGTATGTTCTTAGTGCATGTACCATCAGCCAGTAAGAACACCATTTTATGGTCTACTTTATCCAAACCTGTCTTAATCAAATGCATTTTCATCAAAGGGCCCTTTGATCTGCTCTGCTTCAAGCAGGACAATTCCAGCTTCTTCAAACTAACCTTGTGTCTAAAATCTTCCATTCCTGGAACAATTAAATATTCTTTATATCTTCTCAAGATCTTCTCTGCATCTTTACTACTAGGAATGAGAAAATTTAGATTCAATGAAAAATGAGAGAAATTGTGCTTATTATCCTTACAGCAACAAATTAAAGAGGTAAGCTTATTGAGATGTTCAAAATTATGAACAATTTTGACAGGCTAAAGAAGGATATTCTGTTTCCTCTGGCTGATATGTCAGTAACTAAAGGTCACAATTTTAAGACTGTCAGCAAGACAGCTAGGAATGAAATAACGAGAAAATTCTTTGTGCAGAGAGTTGTTAGGATTTAGAACACACACTCTGGGAGAATGGTGGGGGTGGATTCCATATACGATTTCAAAGAGAGCAGGATATATATTTCAAAGTCATGATCTTAATGGGCTACAGATATAGGGCTGGAGAATGGGAGTAATTAGTTGCTCTTTCAGGAGTTAGTACATGCATAATGGTTTGAATAGCCTCCTTCTATAATTATAAAAGGCTTTAGTTCTATGAATCCTCACATTGATCCTAAACACGGTGATCAGAATGGGATACAATTCTTCAGTTGTAGTCCAACCAGAGCTTTAAAAAGGATCAGCTTAACTTTCCTGTCTTTGTAACTAATACCTCTATTTATGAAGCCAAAGATCCAATATGCACCTCCCCAGCTGACAGTGGAGATGGATTATTGAATATATGAAAGGCTGACTGAGGCACAGTTTTGACTGACAAGGGAGACAACAGTAATTGAGGATGGACAGGAAAGTAGAGTTAAGGACATTATCATATCAATATTGTTCTTATTGGCTAGAGGAATGAGCTCAAGAGGCTGAATGACCTTGTCACGTTCCTTTTTATTATATATTTATGTCCTCATTTCTGCTAATTGCTTTCTCAATATCGTCTGACACCTTCAAAGATTTATGCACATGCACCTCCAGGTTCTTGTGTCCCTGTACGCTCTTTAACATTGTGCAATGATGAATATTGCCTCTGCCTATCCTTTCCACCGAAAGACATCATTTCTAGATTAAAGTCCATCTGCCTTTTGTCTGCTGAAACTGCTAGCATGTTTATGTCCTGTTGCGGTCGATTAATATAATCCTTTCAGTTTGCTACTCTCCAGGTTTGACAGTATTGGCAAAGTTTAAAGTTTTACCCTGTATTCCAATATCCAATTACTTCATTTGTATCAAAAAGATTCTGGTCCAAGCACTGACCCTTGGCGAATATCACAGCCTACCATCCTCCTGTTCTGAAGGTAACCAATCACCATGGGCTGCAGCTTTGAGTTCTATTTTCCATTTTCTATCTAACTGATACTGACTATCTTGGCCCATGAGCCACAAGTTTCTTACCAATTTTCATTTGCACAGTCAGTCTGACACTGGAACATAAAATAGGTCAGGAATAAACATTTCTCTTGTTTGAGCTTTCTTCCTCTCTCTCTCTCTCTCCTTTATTTAAACTGTGAAGTTACATTTACCACTCTCCAATCTGCTGACACTGTTCCAGAATTTACAGCATTTTGGAAGATGACAACCAACACCTTTAGTAGCCTGGAAAGTAGATTATTAAGCCTTAGGTATTTATTACCTTTCAGTTCCATTAATTTCTCTTTTTTTTTCCAAATACCAATTTTCTTCAATTTTTCCCTTATAAAGGACTTTTGCTTCCCTAGCACTATTATGTCTTCTTTCATGAAGACAAAACATGAGCAGCTGTTTAATTGTTCTGCCATCTCATTGTTCTCCATTATCAATTTTCTCATTTCGAACTAAAGTGGTGTACATTTGTCTTCCCTAACCTTTTTCTTTTGACATGCTTATAGAAACTTTACAGTCGAGCTTCATGGTCCTTGCAAATTTATTTTCGTACCCTTTAATTCTCTTCTAAATCAATTTCTTATTTCTCCTTCGAAGAATGCTAAACTGCTCCCAATCCTCAGGCTTGCTATCTTTCTCACTTTCCATGATTTCCCTTTGGTTTCAGTACCATCCCTTTTTTTGTTAACCATGGTTTGGGCACTTTTCTCATTGTGTTCTTTTGCCTAAAAGGAATGTATAACTGTTGCAATACATGCATTGATTCCTTAAAATATTTGCCATTGTCTATTCACTGCCATGATGTTTAATGAAGTTACCCAGATTATCACAGCCAACTCACCCTCATACCTCTATAGTTTCCTTTAGGACTATAGTTTTAGATTAAACAACTTCACGTGTTATCCCAATGTAGAAATCTATCATAATGTAGTCACTTTTTTCTAAAAGGACCTCACACAGGTTATTAATTAACCCCTTCTCCTTGCACAAAACCAAATCTAGGATACCTGTTCCACAGCTGATCCCTCAATGTACTGGTCTGAAAGGATCCATCTTATACACGCTTCAGGAATTTATCTGTCACAGCATTATTGCTAATCTGGTTTGCGCAGTCTATATATAGATTACTGCAGCTTATGATTACTTGGTGCATGCATCTCTAATATCCTGCTTAATGTCACTCCCAAATCATCACTACCTTGTGGAGGCTTGGACAAGTCCTTTTGCTTGTTCACTTGGGTGAAATAGATGGGTGAGAGAAGTTGAGTGGACATGATCATGCAATAGTGACAGTTGTAGTCCACAAACCTTGGTGAGATGAGTGTGCTATAGCAGATCTTGAGTGAGTGATAATCATATGACTGTGATGTAGCAAACAGAAGATGGTGTCACTTATCATTGCAAAGCACCAAAGATTATGACATTCCTCTTGCATTGTTAGTCATCCAGCTTCACCTAGGACATAGCATTGACTCCAGCGCTATCTGGGTCTACTAGTTGAGACTGGTGATGTGACTTCCTTTAGCAGCCAGCAGAAAAGAGCAGCCTTCTCTTCACCACCCTATCCACCAATATCTCTAGGTCACTATCTGTGGAGTGGGGAGCAAGCTTGCTTTCTGCACTATGTCCTCAGTGACAAGGCCAGGTATTCTGGAATAGAGGGAGCGGCACCAACGACATAAGGTACTGAGTATCATGGTAAATGACAGTAGCCCATTCACTAAAACCCATGCTGTTTACATTCAGGAACAGGCAAATCAGCTACATAAGAGGCTTGGGCTCCAGCCCAAAACGTTGATTTTCCTGCTCCTCGGATGCGGCCTGACCTACTGTGCTTTTCCAGCAACACACTCACAGCTTTGACAAAGTTTCAGCATAAATTTCCACATAAGTGCAACAAGGAAATTTTAGGCTTAGATATTCAAAGCCAGTTGAGTGCATGTTCATTTATGTACAATTGCAATAAAAGTACTGATTAAGTATTTAAAAACTCCAAATGGTTAATTCAGTGTAAAATGTTTACCATAAATGAAAATGTATTGCACCTCTGTAAGTATCAGTCCATGTTACTACTGCCAGTCATTAAAATGACAAGACTGTGCTGTGACTCTACAATTTATGGTCTGTTGTCGTGCTGCTTTACAATTATTCCTTCACTGCTGCAGAAATGATCTGTCCTGACCCTCCCTCTGCACAAACTGCTGTCTCGTTCATGTTCTCTGCTGCCACCTTTTGGTAGATTAGCTCAAAACTATAAATAGATCTTTCATCATTCCTGCCTGTGATGCCAGCAAACCATTGCAATGGGTTTATATGGAAACTGAAGACAAACAAAAGACATTGGAGCTATTTGTGGTCCTTTATTTGGTATTTAAAACTATTTTTACCCAGCAATCAATGAAGAGAAAAGCTGCAGCTATCCCTGAGACAATTTCATTAGCGTGAAAGACAATAGACCAGTGTGCCTGACAGAAAGATAATCAGTTCACTATTTCTCATGTTCCAGCTTGGGAATCAATTTGGTTTTCTATTGCAGCGAAGGCCGACAAATATTTTCCTCTTGATTAATGGCACAATGCTTATGTTTGCTGTGTTTTCTTTGTGCCATTCTAAACGGCTTTTGCAAATGTCTGAAACAATGACAGAGCACAGCTTATTTAATTATTCATTTCTTGTGATTTATGAATATGCCGCTTAACTTAGTGCATTTTTAAAATCAGGCAAAAATACGGTTCTTAATGGGATTAATGAATCCTCAATGGAATTGTGAGATCTCAAGTTTTTGAAATTCAGTGCTTTCTAAGATTGCAACGTTGTTGGCAGCATTGAAGGACAAACATGATGCACCTACATAATCCTTTACTAATCTTCAAGGAGTTCATTAATCGCCTAACTGAAATAAATTATGCAAATGGGATGAGAGAACACAATGCAACTTCAAGTTTGCCGATGACTCAAATTAAACGGCATTAGGATTTGTGATAAGGATGCAAGAAAAATTTAAAGGTGACTTAGTCAAGTTGAGTGAATCCATGTCAGATGCAATACAACGTGGCTAATTGTGAAGTTATACACTTTGGTGAGAAAAACAGAAAGGTTGAGCACTTTATAAATTATGGTATATTCGGAAGTGTGGATGTATAAATGGATATGGATGTCCTTGTACAGTGCTCAACAAATGGATTTAGGCAGCAAGTAATTTGGAAGGCAAATTGTATGTTGGCATCATTGCAAGAAAACTTGCATTCAGAACTAAGGATATCTTCATGCAGTAATATAGGGCCTTGGTAAGATGAAATCTGCTTTATAGTGTTCTGTTTGGTTCTCTCTATACTTGTCATGGAGGGAATGCAACAGAGGTTCACCATACTGATACGGGGGGCAGCAATACAATCCAATGAGGAAAGATTGGATCGACTGCACCTGTATTTACTAGAATTCAGAGGAATGAGAGGGGATTAGATTGGAACATATAAAATTCTAACATGGCTAGACAGACTAGGTGCAGGGAGGATATTTTCACTGGTTAGGGAGTCGAGAACCAGATATAAGGTAGAGTACTTAGGACTGAATTGAGGAAACATTTCTTCACTTGGAATTCTCCAAGTCACTGAATATAATCAAGGAAGAGATAGATGATTTGTTTTAGATTTTAAAGGCATCCAAAGGTATGGGAAGAAATCGAGAATAAAGCATTCAGATAGAGGATCAGCCATAATCATATTGAATGATAGAACAGGCTCAAGGGACTCATGATCTATTTCTCTCATGGTGTTCTTCCTCATCTGTACGTAAGGATACTAGTGAGAGTGGGTCATGTCTTTTTGTGGCTAGCTAATGTTCATGTTTCTTGGTGGCTAGTTTTCTGCCTGTTTGTCCAATGTAGTCTTTGTTACAGTTCTTGCAAGGTTTTTTTTGTAAATGACATTAATTTTGCTTGTTACAGATCAGGAAGGACACCACTTTGGCTGGGACAGCACATCCATCCTAGGACAAGCCAAACAGAGACCATGCACAAGAATTCCTAGAAGCATGGCATTCCAACCAGAAATCTATCAACAAACGCATCAACTTGGAACCCATTTATCACCTCCTGAGAAAAAGAATAGGAAATGACATTACCACAGGAAATGATGTCACCACAGGAAATTGTATCACCAACTCAAGGAAATCTAAACACATAAATAGAAAGTGGGCCATACTACAGTGCTTCATCCGGAGGCTAGCTGACGATGTTACCTAGTATGGTGACAAAATGTCTGAAAATGAACCTTGCAGTTCAGCAAGCAAACCTACATCCAGAACCTCAACCTGAACTACAAATCTTCTCAAAATCCCCAGCATCTTGATTGGTATATGAATAGGAAGGGTTTAAAAGGATATAGGCCAAGTGCTGGCAAATGGGACTAGATTAGGGTTAGGATATCTGGTCAGCATGGACGAGTTGTACAGAAGGGTCTGTTTCCATACTATACATCTCTATGACTCTATTTCCCTCAATGATATTGATGACAGCATATGCAGAATGGAGTAATACAAGGAACTGCGAATGCTAAAGATCTGAAACAAGAACAGAAAGTGCTGGAGAAACTCAGTAGGTCTGCCACATCGGTGGAGAGCAAGCATAGTCAATGCTTTGAGTCCAGAACTGGGCTTCTGTTCTGAAATGGTCACTTAATTTAAAATGTTAATTCTGCATTCTCCCCACAGACCCCAAACCTGCTGAGTTTCTCCAGTAATTTTGGTAAATGCAAAGAGTGCTTCATTAATGAAATGAACTAATATCCCACTATTGGGGCCAGGAATCCCACATGAGCCTTTTTTACCCTCCAGCTTCATCAGGGGATGCGTCACCTTGGTCAGGAAACTGATACAAGGCCCCTTCCACCATGGAGTGGCATCAACGGGCCATCATGTGGAGGTAATTGCCTTGTGATATGAGAGCTGGACTGTTAATCCAGAGACCCCAGGTAATTTTCTGGGGAACTCAGGTTCGAATCCCACCACAGTAGATAGTAGAATTTGAATTCAATAAAAATTTGGAATTACGAGTCCAATGATGACCATGATTCTATTGTTGATTGTCAGAAAAACCCCATCTGGTTCCTTAATGCCCTTTTGGGAAGGAAACTGGCCATCCTTATCTGGACTGGCCTACAATGTGACTCCAGACCCACAGCAATGTGATTGACTCTTAACTGCCCTCTGGGCAATTAGGGATGGATAATAAATATTAGCTAGTAACCCCCTCACCCCATGCATGAATAAAAAAAAACAGATATGCATTCTGATGTGAATGCTAAGAAAAACTAGAATATTCTTAACTATGTTTGGCTACTATGCTTAAAGATGTAATATTGTACAGGTAGCAGAAAAAAAACTGCATTTTATTCATTTTCCCATCCCTATTAATTAAAAGGTTGAGTGGTGTCTATGTCCTCTCAGTACTGAGGGGTGATTTGATGTGTAGAGTTCAGGAATTACATTTATGACCTTTTGTATACATATCACAGTGGCTGTCATGAACATTTGGTGGCCACAGCATTGAGAAGCTACAGTAACATTTGTTAGGGTCACTAGTATTGCTTTTACGTTAGTAGATTCTGAATTGTAATATTGATTATCCCATCCTTGAGGTATGGACCATTGTAGATGAGACGTTTTTATGAGGTCCCAAATGAAGGAGTTGGTTGCAGGTTTGGGAGAATAGGAAAAGAAACGGTAGCACTATCCAAGAAAGAGCAGAAAACAGTCAGTATCCCTCCCTCTAAAAGAACAGATTCCATTACTTTTGTTCACTCTTTGGCAAATCTGATCATTTTATATTTGCCTATTTAATAATAGTGATGATGTTACACTTTAGAGTAACTAATTAGGCTCGAAGCATTTTTCAATGCATTGACAATGTGAGATAGCACCGAATAAATAAAAGCTGTTACTTCTTAATTTCCTGAGGCTTAGAACTACCGGAGAATGTAATCACAGTATATGACTTCTAAATGCCATTTGTATGCTTTTAATTCTTTTTAATCATAATTTTCCCATATGGTGCAAGGAAAGGAAATGAACTTAGCAAATTATGTGATTGTTCATGTGCTACACTCGAACTGCAATTATACTAATTTGCCAGGGAGTTTTTGGATTATTTACCGAAGCAAACAGTGCATTCCACTTTGCTGCTAAACTGCATTACCACACTTCAAAAACACCTAAATGACTGATTAAAATGTCTTGTGGCCATGAAAAGTGTGATTTGAATGCAAATATTTATTTTCTTTGGATGTCCTGAGAAGTGTTTTGGGCACCATTCAATTCGTTGAGCTGTTCGACATCCAAACTACAAGGCACCTCCTGGGCACATTCCTTAGTGTAGGCCTTAACCTAAGATAGTGATTTTCCTGAGCAGATAGAGCTTTGCTGTCTGGAGTACCCTGTGATTGACAGCTCAGTGTGCAGAGATTTCAATTCTCAAATTATATTGGCAATCTACAGACCATCCAGGGTTACGGAGTCTGAAATTCATGGCCTACTGCCAAGATGCTGTCTGTATTTTAAAATCTTGGGTCAGCTTAACCAGCATGCAATGGGAAGAGAGAGTTTTCAGGATTATGCTTATATTAAAAAAAATCAAATTGCTTTCGTCTTTTAAATATCAAAAAGTCCAGGGAAATGTAAGTATCGTCGTTAAGTGGTGTGCTGTTTGGACATCTAAGTTATGTAAATAATGCTGTTTATTGTTTTCACTGCTTAGATTACATACAGTGTGAAAACAGGCCCTTCGGCCCAACAAATCCACACCGACCCGCCAAAGCGCACCTACCCAGACCCATTCCCCTACACCTAACACTACGGGCAATTTAGCATGGCCAATTCACCTGAGCTACACAGTTTTGGACTGTGGGAGGAAACCCAAGCACCCGGAGGAAACCCATGCAGACACGGGGAGAATGTACAAACTCCAACACAGACAGTCACCTGAGGCGGGAATTGAACCCGGGTCTCTGGCGATGTGAGGCAGCAGTGCTAACCACTGTGCCACCGTGCCGCCCACATTGCTGTGTCTTGACACTGCTGTGTCTTGAGTTATTAAAGTTATTCACTCAATATTTGTAAAGAAAAGAGAATTAAAAGTTAAATGTGTTTCAATATGGGTGTGAATGATGGATTATGGATGGTGTGTTATTCACCAATATAGAGGCCAGCACTTCTAATGATGAGGGACATAAAACTCTCTTCTTGAAGTGACTAGTGATACTGAACTTGATTTTTTAAAAAGTGCCATAACAAAAGATTTATGGAAGTAATAGCTGAAACGGCTAATTTATGAGAAACATAGGACTGAATGTCATGGTTTCATTTTGGCTAAGTCCTTAAGGGAACCTCGCTGCAAGCAAGTATTCTCGCCTCGTCTTTTCAAATTTGTCACAGTCGTTGCCAAACCCAACTCTGTGGTATCCATCATGTCAATTTTTTCCCCACCTTACTGAAGAATTTGCCACTCAGCAGACATCAAGCCGAAGGCAATATCACTTGAGTCGGTGCCATCTTTAAAAGGCCAATCAGGTGTGCATTGACATTCAGAAGCTGCCCTGCTCTCTCAAAGAAAGATGGTTGAGAAGGGGAAGTTGGCACCATGTTTTTCTGACAGGAAGCTGGAGGTCTGCATCAATAGGCTGGAGTCCTTCTGAGGAGGCTGTGCCATGCGATAATGCCAACCTGATTCAAGGTCATGACTTGGAACAGTGCCATCTCAAACATGCAAAACAGTCACCTGCAGCTTCAAAAGAAGGTCAATCACCTGACTGGCTCCATCAGGTTAAGGGTCAATCTCGAGTCTCTGGTAACTCATATTCACTCTATCTCTGCCACTGGACCTACCTTCCAACAAGGTTTATGCTCTAACACTTTCTCTGTTGCATTCGTTGCATGTAGTGTCTTCCCTCACACACTGTCATTGTCCAAAAGCCTCTTCAGTGCAATAAATTATATCAACGTGTGTCTTCTTGGTTGGTGGCTGTCATAACAACAGGCCCAGCACCCTTAGGGAATGCTAGAGGTACACACAGATTTGCACTCCTTCAGTCCTTACATTGGTCCCCTGGATCAAAGATATGGTGACAGTGGAGTGAGGAATGTTGACCTCCAAACAAGGTGTCACTCACAAGGAGACAGGGCAGTGCCAGAAGGCACACAGCCAGAAGAGGAAGCACCAACAAACTCCACAGCAGTTTCCACTCACAACAACGCAGAAGTGGTCCCCACTCCACTCACCCTCAGGAGGCAGAGCTGAGGAGGTTCAACTTGCCTCCATTTTATGAATAATTGACAACTGTTTTGTAAATGCTTGTGTTTTCACCGTTCATGTGTATGTTAGTTTCTGTGTTAGCTTAAAGCATGTTATTGCACCTTCCTGCATCACTTCATCAAAGTGAGGATCCTGCCCCCACGGTTTAGTGGTCAGTGCTGAGTGCCTACTTCATCACATGGGAGCATGGGGAACAAAGTGTGAACAAGGCCAGCAACACCTTCGGCATTCTTCGTTCAACCTCCCTTCTATTCAGCTGGCTGTGCGTGTGAAAATGTATCTCTCAGTGACATCCCCAGCAATGGCTGTGCCAGGGATGTGCAACACCAAGAGGGTCATTGCTGTAGGTTGGCCAGGAACCAGGCACCTTGAATGCCTATGTCCCCAACAGAGAGGGGATTTTTTAAGCAATTTTCTTTTCCTGCAAAAACCCTATGATCCCTGGCTGCTGCAGCCCCTTCATCACATGTCTGGTCACTTATCCAGCTGTCTATCAGAGTGCTTGCAGCCATGTTCCTTCCCATTACGCATTTTCTATTTCCAAAGGATGGAAGGATACAGTGACTGCTCCTCTGCCAGTGAATTCCAGCCTCAGCCTGAACGTGCCAGGGAGAGATCAGACATCTATGTCCCCTATTTCATAACCCATCCCATAACTCCATAGGCCTTTTGCTTGCCAACTGTCTACATACCCTTCCCACCCAGCCCCTGGCATACTGGGTGACTATGCCCAATGTGATCATACACTTGATTCCCCCATCCATTTGATGTCAGGTTGCTTCTTACTGTGGGTGACACCCCACCCCTCTCGCATTGCCCCTTTCCCAGCCCTGCTTTGCTGTATATCTGACCCCCGATGTTTCGCCTCTCCACAAGGGGTTCCTGTCCTTGCCCAGAACTTGAAGGTCTCAGTCACGATGATCAATCTATCAAGATGCAGTCTGGCAGTGACGGCTGCCCTTTCCCATTAACAAACCAAACCACCCCTTTTTCCTTTGGATAGACCAACTGTGTCTCAACCTTGAGTGACCTGACCAAGCAGCAGCAGCTGGGAAAGAGCCAAGACCTCTGACTGGTGAGTACACATGTCCAGGGCTATGATAGGTCTCCCTTCCCCAGACTGGAAGCAAAGGATTGAGTGTAACCTGCTCATTGGATCAGACAGGCATGGATCCCTGAGCGGACATCAGGCTGTGGCAGGTCCCCTGGGACTACCAAAGGAGGCTACCTTTACTAATGGTGCAAGGTCTCCCTGACTGATAGCTGCCCCCCACGGTCTTCACAACCAAACCTGACATCTTGATCCATGCTGATTGCTTGGCGCTGATGCAATGTGTTTTAGCAGAAAAGTTGTGGCACATGACAAGTGTGACATTGCCGTGGTACACTGATGTACATCTGATGGACATCCTCTTGTCTGAGGACGGCTGGCTAGTGTGGCAAGCTGCCTGGTTGAGTCATTGTACTAATTGGCACTGCAAGGCAAAGCATTCATGCTGCAGGCATGTCAGTGGGTGCGAAGTGAATGCCAGTTGGTGCTAAGATAGGAAGCAAATCAGTCTTGATATGCAGCAGGGTCAAAAGCCGTGAGCTGAGCACCTGTGTGCCAATTGTGTGCACTACAGCTTTTCAGTCTTATTTGCTGATGTGCCCTGCAATGCTAATCTGTTACCCTACAGATGGTTTAAACCAAAAATTAGCCTTAATTTTGTAAAGTCAAAACTTGTCTCACATATACACACACACACACACACACACACATCTCCCCCACCCATGGTCTCGGGAAAAAGTTGTGCATTGGAGAGCTACTGGCCAATCTGAGACTGTTAAACAAGGCCACTTTTGCCTGACTCCAGCCCACACTGTAAAAGCTGCCGGGTTACTGACCTGGTGTGGGCCTCTCTGTCTTGCTCCAAATAATGGCGGGGGTGGAATAAGGCATTGAATTGGTCAGCAATTGGCCAAAGTGGGGGTTCGGCCAGCTTCATATCTCCCTCACCTATATTAGAATGCAAGAGAGGTCAGGGGTGAGGGGTCAGCGAAGGCCATATGCTGCTATTTATGGTCTCCCAGCTTCAATTACTCTAGAGTGGGACTGTAAAATCCTGATGAAAGGCTGTTGCCCGAAATGTTGATTCTCCTGCTCCTCGGATGCTGCTTGACCTGCTGTGCCTTTCCAGCGCCACACTCTCAACTCTGATCTCCAGCATCCGTAGTCCTCACTTTCTCCCTGTAAAATCCAGCTCATGGTTAAGACAATCTCTCGGGGTATGTGGAAGTACAGATGGGGAATAACATATAATCTATCAATCCATGTTGATTTTACATTTAACTTCACCTGTATAACCATGAATTAATTCAATCTCAACCGGACTGAAAATAAAAGTAAGCAAAAGGTGTAAAACAAAACAAGTGGGTTGAGCATCATTGTATAAAAATGATTAATCTTTCTATTTCCTTTTCCTCTGGGCAAGTTACGCAGATCAGATTTAATTATCATTTATCAACATGTAACATACCTTCAGATCTTAGGCTGCTATTGCATGTGAACTGTTGCTGTGGTAACCGGAGAGGCTTATGACCCTGCAGTTCTCTGCTGAGGTTCGGTGTGTTCCTGCTGCCCTCCATCAAGGTGTTTCTCTGTCAAGACTTAACGCTGTGCAAATCTCGTTGTGTATCTTATCTGTACTTGCTTTACATTTGATGGGCTACAAACTTGTGTCATCATCAACTACATTCAGTTTGTGTTTGGGTCCACTGGGAATGTGAGCATTACTATGCAAGGAACATGACTAACGAGAGACAGCCTAAACGTTGATTGGAAGCCAAGCTCAAAAGTAAATGCCAAATGTTTAAAGATTGCACCTGCACATGGAGACCTCTACTGCTTGAAAAGCTAACTACGTCAGCTTTGAATTGGAGATTAAAGTGACATTCTGCTTCTTTAGCGTAAACTGTATTTACAAGCTCTGACAATGCTTCATTTATCTTATACACTTGTACTAGTTAACCTTCAAGTATTAGAAACAATGTAACAGCCTTCCTGAAATTTGTTGGACAGATTCATAGGCTGTTTTTCATTTGTTCACAGGATGAGAGTATCACTGGCTGGGCAGCATTTATTGCCCATCCCTAATTGCCCAGAGGGTAGTTAAGAGTCAAATATTGCTGTGGGTCTGGAGTCACATGTAGGCCAGATAATGATAGCAATTTCCTTCCCTAAAGGACATTAGTGAGTCAGATGGGCTTTTCCGACAATGGATTCACGGTTGTCGTTAGACTCTTAATTCCATATTTTTATTGAATTCAAATTCCACCATTTGCTGTGGCAGGATTTAACCCTGGGTCCTGAGAACATTAGCTGGGTCTCTGGATGAACAGTCCAGCGATAATGGACTAGGGCCATCACCTCCCCTGAAGACAATGGAAGGTGGGGACTGTAGTGTTGAGCTCTGCAGTTTCTTTACCCATCCAAATATATCTATCTCTGTCTCTCTCCAGTGTTACTGGGGAGTCCAATTTAAATGGACAAACATGGCTGGATTTACCAAGACACAGAAACCCTAAATAGAGACAGGAGTTCCTGCCCCTTGTAGATACATTTATTTTGCAACATTCCCTATTGACCTGTAGGAGCAGGTGGAACCTGACCTCTCTTCAGTTGTTCACGGCTCCTGCTCCCTGCTACGATCAGCTGATTTGACTCCACAATTTCTGGCCTTGCCCCAATTCCCTCTCCAGTCCCAAACCCTCACCATTACTGAGTTCCCTCCTTAACGCCCAACTCTGTTCTGTTCCAAGTGCCAGGGATCTTCCCAAACTGTGCCTGACAGTGGTGATGTGTCAATTGCTTTCCAAGCCTCTCCATGAACTTGTACTCATTGCTAATTTGGGAAGTGAAGAAAATCATACTGAGGTACCAGTATCCCTGGAATTGATTCATAGCTATCTTCCATCCAGCCACCTGCCAGCCTCCATTTCCAAACTTGCCCTTCCTCCCCTCCCTGCCTTCCTATCAGTTCTTAGGCCAAAGTTGCTGGAAGACTTTAAAACTGTAGCTAAGCAACACATTAATTTACAGCCTCTGTTGACTAGCTTGTTGTGACTTGGAGATGCCGGTGTTGGACTGGAGTGTACAAAGTTAAAAATCACACAACACCAGGTTATAGTCCAATAGGTTTAATTGGAAGCAGACTAGCTTTCGGAGTGCTGCTCCTTCATCACAACCACCATCACAACTATAACCTGGTGTTGTGTGATTTTTAACTTTGTTGTGACAATTGTCTTCTAATCTTTGAAAAACACAACGGGAGATTTCAGCAATGTCACAAATGTGACATCTCATTCACGCACCGAGATTCCTACTACACCACCACCCACCCTATTCCCAAGTAATTATTATGTTATTATTAGGATTACTGGAAGAGTTAGATTCTTATCAAGCTTTAATAAACTGAGTCAAAGGTATTGGGATGATTACCATACTTAAAGATAGTAAGAGGCTATACACAACATTGTCTGTTTCCAGAGTCTCTCTGTCATGTGATCAAACACATTGTTACTGATGTAGGCTATTTATATTTTTGAGTCATAACCCTTTACTCGACAATTATTACATTCAAATTTATAGCTGGACAACTTAACATATTTTAGAAATTAGCTGACAATTACATTGTCATTTTAAAATGTACTTAACCTTCATCACTGAGGTTTTGTTTAATTACCAAATCATTGTTGTTAACTCACATATTTTCAATCCCTTTCTCCCTAATGTTGAAAACCGAATCCTGCTTCAGTCACAATATTAGAATAAGCAGTATGGCTTGCCTCTGCCACCTGCAATTTCAACTTCTAAATCATTCTGTCACTTGAGGTACTCATGGATGCTCTGGTCTTTTCTAATATAATTGCAGTATCTAACTTGGCTTTTGCCATTCTATGTATTTAAATGCTTTGAAAGAACATTATTTAAACGAATATAATGCTATTAATATTCCATTAAATCAAGTGTGTATAAAATAACATAATTATAGTTGAATAAAGTTAAATCATACCTTGCCTAATCAGCTTAAAATGTATTGTGACTTCCTTCACAGTGAAAACTAATAAATCTCTCCAGTTACATTGTTTACAGTTATTTTACATTTGACAAAATGTAATAGTGTAAACTTCAGAACTGTTCTTGGATTGAAAGAATCAAAAAAGATAGACTGTTACACATGAAAGAAGCAGCAACAACTCTTCTGGAATAAACTATTAAGAGATCAGGACAAACTGATGGAGGGCTATGCCCAAAACGTTGACCCTCCTGCTCTTCTGATGCTGCTTGACCTGCTGTGCTTTTTCCAGCTCCACACTTTATTGGCCCAAATTTATACAAGTATTGAAAGGAATTAGCCATGTCTGGGAAAAGAGAGAGTTAAAGCTACATGAACAGGACTGCTTTGACATTGGCTTGTTAACTGACTGCTTTATTCTATGAGGACAGCTGATTGTCCCGCAGAAGATTTTAAGGAGTTAATCACAGGAAAGTTGTGCCCTCATACAGTCAGTGCCAAATGTAACAAGGAACAGGGAAGCAACTACTAATGAGAAGGCAAGCTGAGAACTTGCAATATTGTGGATGGAAGAATATAAGTAATCATCAATAATATCACAACAAAGACCTGAAGGATAAAAATCTGCATAAGAATTCAACTCCAGAACCCCTTATTAGCAGCATTTTGAAGAAAAACATTGTACAAGAATTGAACCCTGGACACTTTCAGAGACAGACACTATTGGATGGAATTGTAGCTAAGTTCCACCATCGATCGGGTAATCTCCAAGTTGAGCTGCAAAGCTTAACTTGTTTACTTGAGGGGTCTTAATTTGGTTCTCATATGCAATAAAGTTTGAATAATCTTTTCAGTAGTTGATGGTGAGATTTCTTAATAAGTAGCCGAATTAAAAGTAACTTGTGCTGATTTACCCGCAACAAAAATATGGATGCGTTGTAGAGCAAAATGACAATTTTTCTTCATCATAACTTATAGAACATATTCAGTCCATCTGAAATTGTGAGAAATGTCAGTCTTCAGTTCAGCAAGTCTACTTCAAACACTTAGTCTCATTAAGTTAATATAAGAGATATTACAGTTGGAGTCAAATAAACATGCAACGCAATCAGAAACCAACTTTCTTTCAATTCATTCACAGCTGTAGGTGACCTTGAGTCAGAGTTGGACTGCATGGAAACAGACCCTTCAGTCCAACTCATCCATGCTGATCAAGTTTCCTAAACTAAACCAGTCCCACTTGCCTGCATTTGGCCCATATCCCTGTAAACTGTTCTATTCAGTTACCTAACCAATTGTCTTTTAAATAGTGTAACTCTACCTGCATCTATTATTTCCTCTGGCAGATTATTCCACATATGAACCAGCTTCTGTGTGAAAATGTATCCCCTCAGGTCCCTTCTAAATCTTTCTCCTCTCACCTTAAAAATATGCCCCATAGTTTTGAATTCACCCCATCCTAGGGAAAAGACCTTTGTTATTCACCCTATCTATGCCCCTCATGATTTTATAACCCTCTATAAGGTCACCATCCTTCAATCTCCTACACTTCAGGCAAAAAGTCCCAGCCTATTTTATAACTCAAGTTCCTCCAATCTTGGCAACATCCTGATAAATCTTTTCAGAACCCTCTCCCATTTAATAATGTCCTTCCTAGAGCTGGGCAATCAGAACAGTACACAGGAGTGGCCTTAACAAAGTCTTGAACAACCTCATGATGTCCTAACTCCTGTAGTCAATGGCCTGAGCAATGAAGGCAAGTGTGCTAAACACCTTCTTAGTCACCCTATCTACCTGTGATGCCACTTTCAAAGAACTACGTACCTGAACATCTAAGTCTCTCTGTTTGACAACACTACCCAGAGTCCTACCATTAACAGTACAGGACAGTACAGTACAGTTATTTATATTACCAAAATACAATACTTGTACTTAGCTGAAGTAAACTCCATCTGCCACTCCTCATCCTATTGGCCCAATTCATCAACATCCCATCGTAAACTTAGATAACCTTTGTCACTATCAACTACACATGGTGAAGCATGGTGGCTCAGTGGTTAGCCTCACAGCATCTGTGACCTGGGTTCGATTCCTGCCTTGGGCAACTAGCTGTGTGGAGTTTGCACATTCTCCCTGTGTCTGTGGGGGTTTCCTCCAGGTGCTCTGGTTTCCTCTCACAGTCACAAAGATGTGTGCGTCAGGTGAATTAGCCGTGCTAAATTACCCTTAGCATTAGGTGCATTAGTGAGGAGTAAATATTGGTTAGGGGAATGGGTCTGGATAGGTCCACTGTCCGTGCGCAGACTCATGTGCATATGTGAACAGTTCGAATGGGCCTCGGGGGCCAAGGTAAACCGAGGCAAGAGCGAGGCCATGCTCTTCAGGAACTGGGCCGACCAATCTTCGATCCCCTTCTCCGTCAGGACCGACCACCTGAAGGTGCTAGGTATTTGGTTCAGGGGGGCTGGGGTGTGCGCCAAGTATTGGGAGGAGCGTATCAGCAAAGTGAGGCAGAAGCTGGGCAGATGGAAGCTACGGTCGCTCTCCATCGCGGGAAAAAACCTGGTCATCAGGTGTGAGGCACATTATACGTGGTACAGGTCTGGCCTATTTCCAGAACCTGTGCCGCTGTAGTCACCCGGGCCATCTTCCAGTTTATATGGAGGTTAAAGATGGACCGGGTCCGAAGGGACTCGCTGTACAAAGATCTGGGCAACAGGGGAAAAAATACACCCAATGCCACCCTCACCCTGATGGCCACCTTTGTGTGTGGCTGCATCAAGCTGTGCGTGGATCCCCGGTACGCAAACACCAAGTGTCACTACGTACTGAGGTTCTACCTGTCCCCGGTGTTGCGAAGGATGGGCCTGGCTTCGCTGCCGTGGAACGCTTTGAGTAGTTGGACCATTCCGTATCACCTGTCCTTCGTGGAGAAGTTTATGAAGAAAAACACCTTTGACCAAAAGTCCATCAGGAAGTGGTCAGCACGTAGTGTCTTTGAGACCCTTCGGGAAAAGGAGAGGGCGGATCCTATCGAGTGGTTCCCTGAGCAGACTGTCAAAGCCATTTGGCAGAATGCCTCATCGCCAGAACTTTCCAACAAGCACCAAGACATGGCTTGGTTGGTGGTGAGAAGGGCTCTGCCTGTGAGATCCTTTATGCACGCCCGGACTCTCAGCCGCACCTCACGCTGCCCTCGAAGCGGCTGCGGGGGGGGGTGAGACTGTCACACACCTCCTTCTGGAATGTGCCTACGCAGAAGAAGTCTGGAGAGGAATGCAGTGGTGTTTGTCGAGGTTCGTCCCGAGCAGCGCCGTGACGCGGGACTCCGCGCTCTACGGCTTGTTCCCCGGGACGCACACCGAGTCGAACATCAACTGTGCCTGGAGGATCATCAACTCAGTGAAGGACGCTCTCTGGGCGGTCCGAAACCTGTTGATCTTCCAGCTGAAGGAGTTGACCCCGACTGAGTGTTGCAGACTGGCACATTCCAAGGTCCAGGACTACGTGTTGAGGGACGCTTGGGGCAGCTGCCAACAAGGCGCAGTGGGGAAAGACCACCGTGTAACATCTGCCTGCCTAAAGAAGAACAGGGGGCCCGTGCAGTCATTTGGGCTCTGTTGACGCCTCAGCTAAAAATGTAATCGTACCGACCTGTAAATAGGAATGATTACTCTGTTTCGGTATGCAAACAAATGGAATGTTTACATATGTATGGCATGTCCAACTGTACAGACCATGAAAGTATTTTATGAATAAAGTATATTTTTGAAAAACAAATGGGTCTGGATAGGTTGCTCTTCAAAGGGTTGGTGTGGCTAAATGGCCTGTTTCCACACTGTAGGAATTCTAATCATTCCATACCACCAGGACACTCAGGAAGATGGTGATAAACTGCCTTCTTGAATCTGACCAAATGGCATATTAACAGATTTAAGAGGGCAAGTAAGAGTCAAAAATATTACAGGGAATCTGGAATCACACACTGAGCAGATCAGGTAAATACAGCAGATTTCGTTTCCTAAACAACATTAATGAACTAGTTGAGTCCTTGTGTTAATCTGGAAGCTTCATGATCATTATTACAGATATTTTAAATTAATTGAATATTTCCTAACGGCTACAGTGGGATTTGAATTTATGTCTCCAGGTCATTTTTACAGGACTCGGGATTACTATTAGTCGATTATCATGTTCACAATTGTCACTATTAGGAACAAAGGAATACTAGGATTCAAAACAAGCCTCAGCATTCAATACAATCATGGCCAATTAAACATTTCAATATCTTTTACCCACCTCACCTCCATACAAATTACATGGGCTAGTTAGGCATTATTATTAAGACTAATGGGTGAAATGAGATGTCAGACCACATCAGGATTCCTTGATACTTCACCCAAGACTCTGTGACATCATCACACTGGGTAGAGTCTAATGCAATCTCCAACTTTAATCCTTTCAGAAACATCATTGCATACAACTGGGTCAGTAAAGTGTGTGATACAGAGGCCATAGAGTCAAAGTCATGCTACAAAGCTAATCCTGCTCCTCGGCTGCTGACTGACCTGTTGTGCTTTTCCAGCTCCACACTTTTCAACACTGACTCTCCAGCATCTGCATTCCTCACTCTCTCCTAATTTTGTGGGATTGTGCAAAATAGGAATTTCCAATTAGCCTCTTGGTCTCATTAGACCATGACAGCCAGCGCAGCTGCTAAATGAAGAGGCAGATTATCCAGTCAGTGCCAATGCACAGGGTGGCACAATGGCTCAGTGGTTAACAATGGTACCTCATAATGCCAGGGAGCTGGATTAGATTCCATCCTCAGGCAACTGTCTTTGTAGAGTTTGGTCATTCTCCCTGTGTCTGTGTGGGTTTCCTCCAGGTGCTCTGGTTTCCTCCCACAATCCAAAGATGTGCAGCTTAAATGAATTGGCCATGCTAAATTGCCCATAGTGTCCAGGGACTTGTAGGTTAGGGGTAAATGTTGAGTAATAGGGGAGGGGAATGGGTCTGGGAGGGTTGGTGTGGACTCATTTGGCCAAAGGGCCTGCTTCCACACTATAGGGACTCTAATGCTCTGTACTCAAGGTTTTCTGCATACAGACAGAATTGACTACTTACAGTCAGCTCTTCCCATCTTGGTTCAGTTAGAAATGGATCAGCACAGGATCTCCCAGGAAAGTCCAAGGAAGAAGAGGATATACTCCCTTTTACAGCATCTGCAGCTATTGTTATAAAAGTCTCAAGTCTGTTAATTAGAGTGAGTAAGTGAGTGAGTCAGTCAGTGAATGAGTCAGTCAGTGAGGTCAGAGATTGAGTGAGGTGAGAGAGCAAGAGAGACAGAGTGAGAGACAGACAGAGAGATCAGAGATTCCATGCCAAGCTTTCTCCAGATAATGAGCCTTGAACTCTGGAAATACAAAAACAAAATGCACAAGACAAATGGGGTTTGGTTCAGCCTTAAACTCATTAGGATAAAATAAAGAACTGTGGATGCTGGAAATATGAACTTCTCAAGTTCTGAAGATGAGTCCTACTGAATGCACTTTATCCATTCCTATCTCTCCATGAACTGACTGCACTCCATGCTCTCAGAGTTTGTAACCCTGACTTTGTAATCAAGCCTGCTGACAAGGGTGGTGCTGTTGTTGCTTGATGTACTGACTGCTACATTTTAGAGGCTGAGCACTAGCTCTCGGATACCTTCTCCCATCTCCCTCAAGCCAGACCTTTTTGTCTACAACAGTCACTGATCTTATTTCATCTGGTGATCTTCCCTCCCCAGCTGCCTCCAAGCTTATAGCCCCCTATCGCACACAGCTTTGTTCCCTCTGTTCGCCTTCCATTCATGTGTCTGACAAATATGCCTCAAATGTGCCTGCTTCCACCACCTGCCAGTGGTGGTGCATTGCAAGCATCCATCACCCTCTGGGTGAAACATTTTCATGCACTTCTCCCCTAAACTTTCCCTCTCTCACCTTGAACCTGTACTCTATTGCAATTGACCTTTCCACCTTTTGGAAGAAGCCTCTGACTATCCACCTTATCTATACCTTTCAAAATTTTGTAGAGCTCTAGAAGGCCGCGCCTTAGCTTCTGTCTTTCCAGTGAAAACAATCCAGGTTTATCCAACTCTCCTCATACCTAATATCCTCTAGACCAGGCAACATCCTGGTAAACCTTAGAATAGAGTCATAGAATCCTTACATTGTGGAAACAGGCCATTTGGCCCAACAAGTCCACACCAACCCTCCGAAGAGTGACCTATCCTCCCACCCTATTGCTCTACATTTCCCTGACTAATGCACCTACCCACACATCCCTAAACACTATGGGCAATTAAGCAATGCCAATTCACATCTTTCGACTTTGGGAGGAAACCGGAGCACCCGGATGAAACCCGCGCAGAGAACGTGCAAACTCCACACAGACAGTTGCCCGAGGCTGGAATTGAACCTGTGTCTCTGGTGCTGTGAGGCAACAGTGCTAACCATTGAGCCATTGTGCCATCTCTGCCCTCTCTCCAAAGCATCTACATCCTTCTGGTAGTGTGGTGACCAGAATTGCACATAATGTCCAAATGTGGCCTCCCTATAGCTTTATACAGCTGTAACTTGCATTTGATGCCCCAGTCGATGTAGTGAAGCATGCTGTATGCCTTCTTGACCACTGTATCCACCTGAGTTGCCACTTTCAGGGATCTGTGGACCTATATGATCGGACCCCTCTGTATGTTAATGCTCCTAAGCGTTCTGCCATTTATTGTATATTTCACACCTGAATTTGATCTTCTACACGATCAAATTACATTTGTCTGGATTAAACTTCACCTGCCATTTTTCTGCTGTAATCCTGTAGGATGTCCTCCCTCAACACAGCTGTGATATGCTCCCTAACCAGTAATGCTACTCTCCCACCACTCTTGCTTCCTCCTCTGTCTTCTCCAAAACATTGATATCCTGTCCCTCTTTTGACCATGTCTCTGTGATAGCAACAACAGCACAATTGCATGCATTAATCCAGGCTCTAAATTCATCCATTTTACCTGTTATACTTCTTTCATTGAAGCAGATACAACGTCACCTGCCACTTCATCACCCCACCATGTTCCCTGGCCAACATCTCTGTCTCAGGCTCGCTGTAATGCTTCAGTGAAGCACCAGTGCAAGCTGGAAGAACAACATCTCATTTTCAAAGACCCTGCAGCCTTCTGGACTCAATATCGAGTTCAATAATTTTACAGCCTGAGCACCTTCTCCCATCTCCTTACCCAGTGCCCACACACCAGACTTCATCATCAAAGGACTGTTTCTACAACCAACCCATTGTCAGCCACTAATGGTTCCCATTAGCAGCTACTGATTTCCTGCATTAAGCTTTACCCATTCCTTTGTCTGACCAAATGTTCCTCGCTGTCTCTCTCTGTCTCTCTGGGATCCATCTACACCAATCATTTACTTCTCGCTCTCCCCATCCCATTGTTAGCATGTAGACCAGCATTTTCATAGCTGCAATCAGCTCTGAAAAAGGGTTACTGGGCCCTAAATGTTAATTCCGCTTTCACTCTGCATATGCTGCCAGACTTGCTGAGTCTCTCCAGCAATTTCTGTTTTGGTTCTTAAATTCATTATTTTGTTAAATCCATAAAGCCATAGTTCAAACCCTTTTTTTAATTTCAAAAATACACTTTATTCATAAAATGATCTACAAGAGCATAACAAGGTTCTAAATCATATCTGGAGAAATTAAAAAGTTACGCAACACCAGGTTATAGTCCAATAGATTTATTTGAAAGTACAAGCTTTTGCAGCGCTGTTCCTTTGTCAGGTAGCTACTGGGGTAGGATCATAGGTCACAGAATTTATAGTAAAAGATCAAAGTGGAAATACTGAACAAACTTAATAATAATCTTTAAGTCTTTAATCACTTAGAATGGGGATGCAGGTTTCAAGTGATAAATATGTAAATCCCTGAACTTCATTCAAGTCACAGTCCTGAGATAACTTAAAACTTATTTTAAAAAATGGTGACATTTCAGCTCAGACAATGCATTCAAAATGTACCGTCTTTGCAGAGGGTAATAATAGCAAACAATACATTGGAAAGCTGACGTTGCTCAGATCTTCTCTACAGTTGAAAAAAAATATTTTCCAGGTAACTATTTATGTTCATTCTGAGCTACTGAGGGTCTGTCAACTGAATGGACTTTTACCATATGCTTTTCAAACCTCATTATGATTTGAATGAAGTTTACAATCATCTGCCTGGCTGGTTGTCACTGATGTCAATTGTGGGCCTAAATTTGGAGATGACGCTTGCTTCATCTTCTGACTGCAGTGTCAACTCCTCAATGCTGTCGTCCTCTCTTGAGTCCCAGTCAAACTATCAAACATTAGATTAGATTAGATTACTTACAGTGTGGAAACAGGCCCTTCGGCCCAACAAGTCCACACCGCCCCGCCAAAGCGCAACCCACCCATACCCCTAC
>NC_057744.1:18172267-18193469 GCF_004010195.1 Chiloscyllium plagiosum
ATTTTCCAGGTAACTATTTATGTTCATTCTGAGCTACTGAGGGTCTGTCAACTGAATGGACTTTTACCATATGCTTTTCAAACCTCATTATGATTTGAATGAAGTTTACAATCATCTGCCTGGCTGGTTGTCACTGATGTCAATTGTGGGCCTAAATTTGGAGATGACGCTTGCTTCATCTTCTGACTGCAGTGTCCACTCCTCAATGCTGTCGTCCTCTCTTGAGTCCCAGTCAAACTATCAAACATCTTGGCCTGAGTTGTAGCTTCAGTTAACAGCCTGCTTAATTACTGGCCTTTTACACACCTTCATTTTGGTCATTCTGTCTCCTGTGCTTCTCAGCACAGCAAGGTCAAAAGCATTTGCTAATCACTTCCCACACTGTGCCCACAGCAGAAAGATAACCTCACTTTCTCCACAACAGAAAGGTAACACAATTTCAGCTATTGCAATGGACACTTTGCTTATAGCTTGTTCAGGTATCAATGATCCTTCCTTTCTTGACAGGATCTGATAGTAATGCATAATTGCAATTAACTTGCAGCATTGTCCAGATATTTAGGTTCTTCGGTTAGCTATTTCTTTCAGTGTGTTGAGGTTAACTGTTTTATGTGTGTGGATAGCCGAATGGCAGGATTTTAAGTAATATTTTTATGTGACATTCTTAAAATTTTTCAAGGGTCACTGATTTTTAATGTGGGCTATGTTTGTTTTTTTTTACACTTTTTCATTCTCACTAACTCTTTCATTAGATGAGATGCAATCAGATAATAACAATTGGCAGAATCTTCCCAGGCCCTAAACAATGTGGGCATTGGCAGGAAGGCTAGGAAGCTCACATGAGATCAATAGTAAGGAGATTCCCAACATTGAGAGCAAAATGTTCTATATTCCCAAGAAGCTTTAAATATGGAGACAAGATTCTCACTAGTGGGAGGTGAGAGGTCTATTTACAAGTATTAGCATGCATTAATATTCTCATTATGTCATCATCTCACCTCATTGTTATGCAAGTTCACATTATACCATCCATGAGATAAGACAGTTCTCTACATGGCAGTCATAGAGATAACGTGACAGCTACATTTCACTGCCAGCTCCTCTAGGCTTTCATATTGGACTCCAGGCACCAATATCTCAGGGTACATTCTAATGACCCCAAGCAACTTCCAAACACCGGGACATTCAGGTCCCTGCCAGCAAAGCTGGGTGCCAATTTCCCTCTGCCCAACAAGTCATGTCTGTAAAATTAACAGAAATCATGCAAAAAAGCTGCAAACTGCCAGCTTTTGACCAGGTGCAAGATTGGGTTCAAAAGATGGTCTGGGACCAGGAACCCTGAGATGTCCTGGCATTAGCCATTCTGTCTGTTACTCATACCCACTACCTGTGATTACCTATCATTACCTCAACATTCTCCCACTCTCCCCACCCCAACAACACCCTTTCTTCATCTGTAGCACCCCCTAACCCCATATCCAGTCCTGAAGAAGGATTATACCTGAAACGTGGACTTCTCTACCTCCTGGTGCTGCCTGGCTTGCTGTATTCTTCCAGCCTACTGTTTGTCTACTTAGCTATTGCTTCAGTAGTTGACAAGCAGGAGGACATGACAAGTGGGGGCCATAGAGGCATGGTACATAGATAATGATGTGAGTTTGGGAAGTCAGCATGAGAAAACTCAGGAGGACACATGGAGAGAAATATTCCATAAAACTGACACTTTGCCTATTCCTGGTATAATTCAGACTAATACCTTCTGTATCTGTGGATGGTGTATTTGGAATGACAAAGCAGAATTAGAAGAATTCATTAACATTCTATGTAATTTGGAATTCTCAGGTAAAAGTTCATCTGCACTCCATATTTATTGAACGTGGGTAAATGGGCAAGTGATTACGTGGATGGGTGAATCAATGGATAGTTGGTTCAGGAGGCTGATTGGGTTGGGGAATGTTTGGAGGAGTTGGGGCACATATTCTGGTTGGGGTAGCATTGAGAGAGAAGCTCAGGTCAGCTCAAGTTTGGTAATCAAGGGAGAGCATTGCGTTGGTCGGAGTAGTTAGGTTTGGTTCTAGGAGCTAGTGCTGGTATTCAGTTCAGTTTTGCTGGCTAATCTTTGAGTTAGACCAGATATTAATCAGTGTAATAGTTCCAAAGTAAGCATCTAGATAAATCTTGCCCTAAGTTCAGGGATGCAGAGGTTCCAAGCATCACAAATCATCCCACTAGAAGTTTAAAACTTCCTGAGCAAATGCAGTGTATATGTGTATGCACCAGCACTGCTGCAGGGTGCAGATACAAATCAGAGACTTAAATCCCGTTTTTTTTTAAGATTAAATTTCCTACAGTGTGGAAGGCCCTTCGGCCCAACATGTCCAAACCGACCCTCCACAGAGTAATCCACCCCCCCTCTGACTAATGCACCTAACAACTATGGACAATTTAGCATGGCCAGTTCACCTGACCTGCACATCTTCGCTGCTCTGAATATCAGATTTTTTTTTAAAATTCATTAATGGGATGTGGGTACTGCTGTTTGGGCTAGAATTTATTGGCCATCCCTAGTTGCCCTTGAACACGTGGTAATGCACTGCCTTTTTGAATCACTGCTGTCCATATAATGTAAGCAGGCCCATGTACCATTAAAGAGGGAGTTCCAGGACTTTGGCCCAGCAACACTGAAAGAATGATGATGTGTTCCCAAGTCAGGATGGTGAGTGGCTTGGAGGGGAACTTGCAGGTGGTGGTGTTACCATGTATATGTCATTCTTGTCCTTCTAGATGGCAGTGGTCATCCGTTTGGAACCTTAGTGAAGTTCTACAGTCCACTTTGTGTCATGGTGGAGAGAATGGATGTTTGTGAATGTGGTGCCAATTCAAGTGGCCTCTTTGATCTTGATGGTGTCAAACATCTGGGGTGTTGTTAGAGTTGCGTTCATCAGGGCACGTGGGGAATATTCTATCACACCTGTGCCATGTCAATGGTGAACAGGCTTTAGGGAATCAGGAGATGAGCTACTTGCTTCTATGACCCTGAGCCTCAGACTTGCACTTGGGCAGAAAGATTTGGGCAAAAGTGATTATTTTAGATTATTATTAGATTTTTACTGTATAAATCATCAAAGCCATATTAAGATGGTTGGAGTTTAAGATAAGAATAATAAACACACTTTGCAAAATCTGGCTAAATTTTCCACTTCCCATTTTCTATTCTATTTGGTAGATGCACTGCAAACAGACTTTATCAAATTCAGAGTAACAGAGAACAAATGAGTTTAAACTCAGGATGACTTAGGGATTTATACTAATTTAATGACAAATCTATCTAATTTTTGAAAGCAAAGTAAAATTAATCTGAAGTATTCATTCCATGACTTATCTACTTATATGCTCAGAAAAGTAAACACTATATCTGACATGCAAATCCAAATCTAAATGGATTCCTCAAATTTCATTCAATGTGATAGTACTGCAGACTTCTATAAATAAGGTACTTAGAGAACCTTAGGCTAGAATTGCAATTACTTAAAGCAGCCCAATTTCCTGTCATACTGTGTTGCACACAGTCTTCACAAGCTCCTTCTGGTACCCCCTATGTTGTCAAGATGCACAGATGGCTGTCTGATCAACTATTGGCCTGTGTAGAATAGTAGAATGTAACTTTGCCTCTTCTGTTGCTGTTAATTTCACAACAGTGGGGCTCTGCCACCCAGCTAGGAGGCACTCCCAGGAAATATATTTCTACTGGCAGTATTGTGTGCCAGACATGTCCAGAAATGAGGCTGGTGTATAAGGTCAGGCTGCACTGAAACTTTTTACTTCCTGTGGAACAATTTCTGACAAAATTCTGAAAGTTTACATTCAAATGTTTAATAAAAATAACTTGCAGAATTGTTAGTGTTATAGTGTGAAGAACTTGGCAGTCACTATTCCCACAGTAAGCTCATACAAACAGCAATGCGATGATGACAAGACAATCCGCTTCAGTGAATTTGACTGATAAATATTGGCTAGACCACAGAGAAGAGCTCCCCTGCTTACAACTGAATAGCCTCAGGAGATGTTTCACAACCACCACAAACTGAGGCTTGGTTTAACATCTCATCTGTCATTGTGACAGTGGGGCATTTCTTCAGAACTGCAATTGAGTGACAATCGAGAATTTTATTCTCAGGTCATTCCCATGGGACTTGAACCTGCCACCTTCTGCCTCCATGGCTGCGGTTCACCTCATGAGAGGCTAAATGGTGTATTTTCAATGTCAGATGCATTGTTGGGCACCAAGGAAAGACCTTTACAGAGAAAACTGCATCAGTTACAACAAACAGCAAGATGACATATTCTGCTGCCAAACCATACAGACATCTCTCAATGAGTCTTATTAATTGGGCCATAGATTCTCTTTTAATGGTACAATGCAGAGAAGACATTGGCTTGAATGTATTTATGAGTGCTGTGGGTGCTTAAATCTGGAAGAAAAGCAGAAAACGGTGGAAATACTCAGTAGGTCAGGCAACATCTGTGGAGACAAAGGAAAAAAAAACAGGGTTAATGGCCTGGACTCCCTTCCTCAAGGTGAGGAGCATGCTTGGCCTGAGGGACTAGAGAGAAAGTGTGAACCAGGACACAGCCTTCAGTTTGGTCAGGTTGGGCAGAGGAGGGGTGCTCCTAACAGTTAGGCCTGGAATGTCTAAAAGGTCTAAAAATGCTGAGGGATTTCATGGAAATTATGACAAAACTAGAAAGTCCCTCAGTCCACACCCTTAACCCTCATATATTCTCACCACCACCCCTCCCTTTCCCACTCCCATCTCATGCCTCCTGAACAACCCATTTAGTGCCTCATGCCGCTCAAGTCAAGGAATGCTCCTCATGACTCACCTATCGAGGTACTACTCAAACCTCTTAGACCCATTCTGCTTGATCCAAATCCAAGCTATTGGAGTTCCAGATCAATGTACACACAATAGAATGCAAAGAACAATTGAAACGCATGGTGACCATGGTTGAAAGGGTAGTGTTGTCAGGTAGGTGAGGGATTATGGGGTCACGTCAGCTGGGAGGAGTAGGTGGAAGGATGAGCCAAGAGTTGGTATCAGGTAAGTAGATGAGGGTTGAAGGGTTGGGTTGAAAGTTGTAGAGTGAGAATTGTCAGGAGATTGGCAGGGTGTAGCTGGAGGGTGGAGTGGGGTCAGTGGTGAGTTAGGAGTAAAGTTTGATAGTTATCCAAGAGTTAGAGTACATTTTTAATCCTCTAATATTTCCTGAGTAACAACAAAGCTGAACTGAGTCAGAACCCTCCAAACTCTCTGACGATAAGGGACTGTTCAGAGCTTCCAGACATCAAGTAACTGCTGCAAATTACTTTCAACTTCCTTAACGATTACTGCAGAGTCAAGTACATTGAAACTTCTGCATAGTCCTGATGTGCAATTCATCCTACAAAAATGACTATCTGGCCATCAGTGTTTCTGGGCCATTCATTAATGCGGACACCAGAGGCTGATCTTTGATGAGATGAATGACTGTCAGGTAGATTGTAAATATTCAATAGGCTATCACACAGTCTTGCTTACACCAGTCCATATTTTAAAGGCATCTATCTCAAATCTCCTATTCAAGACAGTGGTGAACATATCACCATGAAGCAACTGGAGGATTATGATACTTGGAGCTCAAGCCACAGAGTCCTCTAATTACTGAGCCAAATGTTTTATTCAGGTCAGTGAAGCATTCCCAGAGTGGTTCTTAATACTCATCTTGGATTTGTCTGGCAATTGTCATGATAGTGGTAAAATATGGACTTCCATCACAGAGGAATTGCTGCAGAACCCCAGTAAGTCTGGCAACAGCTGTGGAGTGAAAACAGAGTGACCATTTAGAGTCCAGTGACTCTTCTTCAGAAGCAGACTGCTTTCTCTCCACAGATGGTGTCAGACCTGTTGAGTTTCTCCAGCAATTTCCATTTTTGATTTAGATCTTCAACAACTGAAACTCTTTGTTTTATTTTAGTTTCCAACTAGAATGATCTGATTTTAATAGCTGAAACTTCTCATGGATTGAAATGGTTTTAAAAGTACAAATGCTGATCTAAATTGGCTGCATCAATCCACCTGACCACAGAATAAGGCAAGTTCAGGAAACTAAGTTGGAGGAAAATAATTGTCTAAATTACGATCAGCATTTTATCGAAAGACAATTTAATCTGTCAACTATGTCAGGCCTCAAAAAACTTGCATCTTCTGTTGTAATTTACAGTTATGAGAAGTTGCATATATTTGACATGAAATAGTAGCCTGCAGCTATCAACTTTGGAAAGACAGTTTAGCTAGACTGAGAAATATATAAATGAATGAGTTGGAGATGCTAGTGTTGGACTGGGGTGGACAAAGTTAAAAATCACACAACACCAGGTTATCGTCCAACAGATTTATTTAGAAGCACTAGCTTTCAGAGCGCTGTTCCTTCATCATGTGGTTGTGAAGGTTAAGATCATGCTCACAGAATTTATGGACAAATGAGTATAGTGTCATAGAAATGTGATACAGTCAACAATCCTAAAACTTTCATCTTTTATAATGGGATATGTTGGTTTCTGTTCTTCGATATGTAAATCCTAGAACTTCTTTTAAATTACATTCTCAAGAAGCTTTTTAAAGAAGACATGTGAAATCTATCTGTGCCCTAATGCCAGGTCGACTGACAAGCCCTCTGTATAGTTGTGTGTGTGATGCAGTGGGGTCACCTGTAGTGTGACATGAACCCAAGATCCTGGTTGAGGCCATCCTCATGGTTACTGAACTTGGCTATCAACTTCTGCTCGGAAACTTTGCGGTTTTGCTTATCCAAAGTCTGCTTTGGAGGATGGTCACCCAAAGGTCTGAGGCCGCATGTCCAGGACCGTTGAAGTGTCCCACGACAGGGAGCGAACACTCCTGCCTGGTGATTGTTGTACAGTGTCCATTCATCTGTTGTCATAGCGTCTGCTCAGTCTCACCAATGTACATTGCCTCAGGCCATCCTTGCCTGCAGTGTATAAGATAGACCACACTAGTTGAGTCACATGAGTACTTGCTGCGTACATGATGGGAAGTGTCTCCACATGTAATGGTGGTATCCAAGTCTATACTCAGACACATCTTGCAATGGCAGTGGCAGGGTTGTACGGTGTTGTTGTCCTGAAGGCTAGGCAATTTGCAACGAATCAAGATCTGTTTAAGGTTTGGTGGTTGCTTAAAGGTGAGAAGTGGAGGCGTGGGGAAGGTCTTGACGAGATGCTCATCCTCATCGATATTGTGTTGCAGTCTGCGGAGAACATGGCATCGTCGTTCGGCTCCTGGGAAGTACTGGACAATGAAGGGGACCATGTCAGTCACAGTCAGCGTCAGTAGTTGTTTGGCAGTAGCTGTGGTGTTAGGTTGAAATTTAACACACTAATGACCCTGATGAGTTCAAAACAGTGTAGTCTTTAATTTGCCTGTCTGTACTAGGTACTTTGTCAACATTTTAACCATATTTGTGTTATATATTCGATGTCACGTTTCATTATTTTTCTTGGGTTTAATGAGTGATAAAACTCCTTTTCTTATCCCCTGCAAGAAAACCTTGAAATTGACTCTTTAATTTTGAACTAGTGCTACATTTTGATTAAAGTGTGATAACTGTGTATTAAAAAGAAATAAAATCTTGGTGGCAAGAGGCTGAGAGAAAGGGGTGGAGTTTCAATCCCTACCCAATCTCACTTGTTTGTAATGCAACAAGGATCAAACTGGAAGCTCCTTTGGCAGGTTTGAAGACCCACTGGGTCTCTGCAATTATTCCCTCAATCGTTGGACATAGGCATTTTAGGAGAACATGTGTCATAATTTTCCCTTCTAAGGATACATGGAAATGCTCCAATCATTTCTGTAGCGTCTCCCTTCTTGAAAATAGATACATTTTTTGCATTCTTGAAGTAGAGGAGTTTTATTTTAAATGTCTTCTAAAATCTGTGGGATGAGTGGGGAATGGAGTCTTGATGTGAGGAAAATCCAACTAGCTTTGATACCTCATTTGAAACACGAGTTGGGCTACAGTAATAGACAACAACAAGCAACACCATGGGTGGCACGGTGGCTCAGTGGTTAGCACTGCTGCCTCACAGCGCCCCGGGACATGGGTTTGATTCCCGTCTCACGGAATCAAACCCTGGGAATCGAACTGTCTGTGTGAAGTTTCTCCAGTGTCTACGCGGGTTTCCTCCAGGTGCTCCGGTTTCCTCCTGCAATCCAAAGATGTGCAGGTCAGGTGAATTGGCCATGCTAAATTACCCGTAGTGTTAGGGGTATATATAGGGTGGGGGAATGGGTCTAGGTGGGTTACTCTTTGGAGGGTCGGTATGGACTTGTTGGGCTGAAGGGCATGTTACCCTACTGTAGGTAATCTCATCTCAAAAGATCCAAGACAAACTGAAAGCCACAGGTAATCAACAATATTTATTAATTTAGGCACTCTGGGCAGGCAGTTCAAAGATGACCAAAAGAAAATGCATCTTCAATTAAGCAATAGCGACCTTGTTTCACTAAATCTCTTTGAGATGATCTTGTATGTGTTTATTAATGGTCTGTTGTGAAGCTTCTAATGCTCAATGAGGATAAGCTCTCTTCATTTAATTGCACTGTTCACTCATGATTGTCAGTTTTGAAGGTCATGGACATCAAGTACTTGTAGCATGTATAGTGGAACCTGTTTACTATCTCAAACTTGTATTACTCTGCTGCTTATTACCAGAAACTTTCAAACCTTCTTCCTGCTTTTGTTTATTTTTGTACAGTTTATGCAATTTCATCTTATCGAGCGTTCACTATTGTATTTCATTTCGAGGTTACACTACTGAGTATAACTGAAGTTAAACCGTTTTGCCCTAAATTTAGTAAAAGTCTTTCAAACAGTTCCACATGGGATTCTCACCCTGGTCTAGGTTCAGGATTCCAGAGGTGGAAGACCACTTAACAAGACAGTCCCTTATTATAAACTTTCAGAATTGACACTACTTGCTGATGAAACTTTACCATGATTGCAAAAAAGGTCAAGTTTGATTCAAGGAAATGTTCATTTCTCTCAACCACTCAACTTCATTTAAATTTCATTTATCATTATGCTGTTACAAATGATAACTTGTCCTCTCCTTACCATTCCCCGGTACCATCTCCATCACTACCAAAACAATTTGCAATTATGTAACATTTTTACTGTAGTGAACCACCCCGAAGTCCTTCACCAGCCTTCGTCCCAAGCTATGGGGAACATAAGTTTATGGACTCACGCCTGAAGTCAAGAAGACACCTCAAGACTGATAGAGAGGAAATAAAACCAATTTTATTCGTTCTTGGGAAAAATTGTCATCTCATTTATCATGCGGCATCAGTTATACTTGGCTTTGCGTTTCGATAAATGAGATCATTCTGTTTTCAGCATATCACATGCTTCTGATTTATGATGTGGAGGAGCCGGTGTTGACTGGGGTGTACAAAGTTAAAAATCACACAGCACCGGGTTATAGTCCAACAGGTTTATTTAGAAGTACAAGCTTTCAGAGCACCTCATCGGGTAGCTAGTTTTGGGTCTAAGCTTTTCCATTATAACCCTTCATCAGACCAACTACCTGATGAAGGAGCAGCATTCCGAGAGTGTGTACTTCCAAATAAACCTGTTGAACTATGACCTGGTGTTGTGTGTTTTTTAGCATCTGATTTAGTCAGAGTTTCCGACATGGTAAATAAGCATAAATACTAACTCAATTTTGGAGCCCCATTTCAATATTCTTATTTCCTTTCCATGGTCTAAAACAATTATTTCTGATACTTATTTATGGAGACAATGTATATCAGTCAAAATTGGATTTTCAGACTTTTTAATCATACCATTTACAACCTTCATGAAATGTGATGGTGCAGAGGAAGAGAGGATTTAAATAAACCAAAACGAGAACAAAAGTTATTAAAATTGATTTGCATCCTTATAATGATGATTAAAAATCAGGTTACAGAACTAACTAACTAACTGTGCCTTTATCAAGGTGTTACAGTACATCTACAGCATTGACACCTACAAAGTGGAAAATTATGTCGGTATCTTATGTCCACAAAACAAGATTAAACTAATCCAGCAATTGCTGCTTCATCGGTCTGCTCATAACTGTCAGAAAAGTGATGGAAGATGTCATTAATAGTGATAGCAAGTGGCACTTACTGTTTAATAACCCCTCAGCAACCTCTCCCTGATTGCTCTTAGTTGTATTCACGTTACACTCTAGCTCTTCCCCAGTCTATATAATTACTGACCTGCTGCTCTGCTTCCCCACCCCCCCAACCCCACTCCCCGCTGCCACACTAGGTTAAACTCTCCTGAGTGGCACTATCAAACCTCACTGCAAGGATATCAGTGCTCTCATTTTTATATAAGTCTCACCTTCCCTAGAAAACATCTCAATGAAGCATATATCTGAGCCGTCTCTCCTACATGAGCTCTTTAGCCACATGTTCAATTGTATTCTGTCTCTGTTCCTAGCTTCAGTAGCACATGGAATTGGTAATGATTCTGAGATTATTTCCCTAGATGTCCTGCTTTTCGGTTCACTCTCTGGAATGGACATTGCAGGACTTTGTCACTCTACCTATCATTATGAACAAAAATTTCTATCTGTTTATCCTTCTGTTTCAGGATGCCCTGCACCTGCTCAGAGACACCCATGACCCTGGCACCAGAGAGGCAATATACAACCCTGAGGTCTCTCTTGCGGCCACAGAAGCACCTCTGTGTGCCCCTGACAAGTGAATCTTCAATTAGTATTACTCTACTATGTCCCTCCCCTCTATACAGCAGGGCCAGCTGAGGTGCCACTACTTTAGTGCTGCTGCTGTCACCTGATGGGTCATTCCTCCTCATCCAAACGGAATACGAGTGTGTCAGGGAGACAACAGCAGGGGATTCCTGCCCTGACTGCCTGCCCCATCTACCAGTCTATCTTCCTGTGTCTTGGATGTGACCCACATTTCTATAATTTCTGTCTATGACACTCTCGCCACTTGTGTGCTTCTTAGTATCTCCAACTGCCACTCAAGCTGATCCATTCATTCAGTGAGCAACTGAAGCTGAGGACATTTGCTGAAAATGTAATTATCAGCAATGCTTTCAGCCTCCGTGACTGACCACCTCGTGCAGGCTGAACACAAAATCCCACCAGCTGGTATGACTGACCCTCTGTTGACTGTTAGCTTACAAGTTAAATTTAATTAGTTACCTAAAAATTACAATTATTACTTTCTAACTATTAACACCCCCTAACTTACTCATTCCCTGCACTGACCAGAAGATGAAGTAACTGGACTAACCCTTTAGAAAGACTGAGACACACTCAGGTAGGAGAGGTAGGAAGAGCAAGCGGAATTGCTGGATCTATTCTATTATAATTTCCCAATCAACCTGTTCAGAAACACCTTCTGGCTCAAATTAACCTGTTTAGGCATGGAATGACATACCTCTGGAGCAGGCCTGGGCTTTTGCTACGAATGAAATTGTGAGCAAAGCCTGTTAAGGGCAAGGCAGACCATCAAATGTGAGGGAGAGGTAGGAACAAAGGTGGAGGAGTTAAATTAAAATGGAGCAGTAAGGGGAGATAAGACACTTTATCCTCTGTGGCACCTACATTTATCTAAAAACACAGAGTATTGGAAACTGCATGCTCTATCTCCAAGGTCACTAGAGAGTCATGGTAACCTATTTTTTTCTAATCAACTAGTTCAGACATGTTAGTAACCACCTCTGGAGCAGGCAGAATTTTAACCCAGACCTCTTGGGTCAAAAGTTTAGGATATGGGCCCAATATCATGGTATTATGCATCGTAAAATGCATTGCATCGGATTTCTACGACCATAGTTGTTTACTTTCTAATTTGCAACTTAAAACAAAAAGTACTAAGACACAAATCTGCACTTTTCCTTCACCATTGATGAATAGTAGTGAATATACTGGTTGATATGAATGCTGTTCACTGAATCAATTACGGCATTGAATGAAGGTCTGACACTATTTTATGCAGTAAGATTTTGTCTACATTTAGAAATGGTAGGTTCACAGCATTCTAAACATTAACAACACTTACTGTTCGCATTCATGCTACATTTTGGTACATCTCACTGGTCACACAAATTGCTCTCTGCACCAGACACATTTCCTGGCTTTCTGCTCAATGTTCCATCACATTTCATCAGCTGAAAGGTCTAGGCAACCATTGTAAGGCACACAGCTACAGCTGCTGAATGTTAAAACAGCAAGACCGAGCATAAATTGCAAGCTGGAAGAGCAGTCTTGATCCAGAATACATATTTCTTGACAATAGTGAGGTGATGTGTAAATATCACCATCATCTCGGCTGACTGGCTAAAACAAACATTCAGCTCTTGAGTATCAAACTTTTTTTTTAAAAGAGTCCCAGGCACAGCTGGAGTCATCGCGCTAAAGCAGCCAACGTGTGTAAACTCTAACATGATATGCTGAGTCTTCTGGGTATGAAGACAGTTGGCCTGAGTTAAGAGCCTTATGATAATGTTTCAACAACTTTCTTGGTTTTATTTGCATACTTTGAAATAAAATCTCTCTTTAAACTCTCTGAGGAATACTTTTAAGGATGGACAGTAAATCAAAAATTACACAGTGTGGATTTATATAAGGCGACAATAAGCCGTTAAACACTAATATCAGGGACTAACTCAAGTGCCTAAATAGTAGATTTTACCAGGCATATAAATCATAAAATTGTTCAACATAATAAGTGCCACAGAATTACTTCGCTGCTTGAAAACTGGATAGTTGTATCAACAATGACATATGTAAATAATGCCTTTAGTTTAATTAAATTTCCCAACGTATTTACAGAAATGCTCCAAAACAAAATGTGGCACTGAGCACTTAAGGAGACATTAGGTCAGGCCTACAGAATTGCTTGGATAAAATTGTTGGGTTTGAAGAATGTCTTAAAGGAGGAGAGGTGGAAAGGTTTGGGGCGACATTTCTGGATCTTGTGGCAAGACCAGGCTGTCACTACTGGTGGAGGCATTAAGGTTGGGGATGCTTAAGAGGTCAGAGTAAGAGGAGTGCAGATATCTTAGAGAGTTGTGGAAATTGGCATTCCTAGTGCTCGAGCAAACATGAGGTTGAAAATCTACTCTGGGTTAAATATGTGAAAAGACTGGTGTCAGGGAGATGAATGGAAACACTATCGAGTGGGCAGAATTTGGACTGAGGACTGAATACAATGGATTTTATCTTTCTATGATGGAAAATTAATCAGTAAAATAGGCAACATATTAGTCATAAAATAGGTTCAGAAAAGGAAGGTCTTTAAGTCCTTCTCCTGACATTTGTGAGATATGGATGTTATTGGCTGAGCCAGCATTTATCACCTCCCCTAATAGCCCTTGAGAAAGTAGTGGTGAATTTCCATCTTGAACTGCTGTAATCCATGTGGTGTAGGGACACTCATAGTGCAGTCAGGAAGGGAGTTGCAGGATTTCAACCCAACGATGGTGATGGAATGGCAATATATTTCCAAATCAAGATGGTGTGTGACTTGGAAGGGAATGTGCAAGTAAGTTTTTCCCTTCCAAAATAGCAGTGTGACAGTGTCCAATTACTGCTTCCATATCCTTTTCTGGCCAACTATTCATCAGTCATTTCATGAAGAAATCATTTCTAGTAGGAGTCCTTTTATAATTGTGAACCTTTACTCTCTTCCCTGCTGTCCTGTTCATCTGAATATATTATTCTGGTTTTACTTATTCTATTCTGTGAAGTGTCTAATAGATATAAAAAAATCCCCTCTGAGATCCATTTTCAAGGTTGAAGAATCTTTATTTTCAGGTCATTCCTTATAGCTATTTCCCTTTGTCACTGATATAATGCTGTTCAGGCCCATTCAGGCAGAGTTATTCAAACACAATAGAAAATGGTTAATAGAAGGCAGTCATCAGTAATTGCAGGTTTCACTTGAGATTGTGATCCTTTTCTTTGCTATACATTCCATGTTTTGAAATGATACATATCTGTGAGGAACCACACCTGGGAGGTAAACAGACCGTTCCTGTGATGTACTGTTTTATATTCTATATTGTATTTCTGAAGTTTGAAGATACGTAGGACTGAGGTTCACATCCAGTCCCCAAAGGATATAATGGAGGCGATGGTGTAAAAATGATAACAGCACTATACTGGTTTCTTACTCGTCCTTATCCTGGGTATTTTATCCACAGCACAAGAAGCATAAAGTGGTCAACTCACCGTAGGTTAAATGTAGCTGTAAATGATCAATTAATGGCGTTGGAACAGCCTCTTCCTGTCACATCAGTATTTTACCCATGCCAGACAAAGTTGGTGCCAAGTTTCCTAGCTGGTAGGTGAAACTGGGTGGCATTGTAATAACACTAAGGGACATTCTGTGTTCGGGGACATGGCTTCTGAAAGTAGGACTCACTACCTCATGACAAAGCTTCAGGACTTCTGACCTGGATTCTGTTCTTGACCCTGTTTCTTAGCAACAAGATGTTGCTACCATAATGTTTGGTTTTGACCCAATCAATCATCTGGTTGAAGATTGTTCCACAGTGAGATGAGATTCCTCCATATAATTCCCTCCGCCATATGGACAAGATACAACTCCTGCTGCTCTGCTGCCTCTTGAACAACATTAACATTTTAGTTAAGTTCCCTGTCCATTTCGATTACATTTGGTACTAAATGTGAAAATCTTTGTCCATTATAGTGGTTCACTGCTACCCCCAGTAAGTCTGCTCCTTTGTACAAACATTACAATAATGCCATTGACTCGCCTGTAGAGTCAGTTTCTTCGGTAAGAGAGGAAGTTGAGTTGTTGGTTTGCTAATTGGTACTTTGATGGCAATAAGCCACTCCACAGTGGACTGGACTGGTAGCTTTACAAGGCTCTATAAAAGTCAACATTTTTCTCTGAAAAAGGGTTCAGTTGTCTCGGTCCATGCTCAGATTCCCAATCTGCTGTAGTACCTCTGCAATCTTGTTACCTTTTCAAATCCAGAACTGGCAGCAAAGTGGCTAAAGGATTTGTTCCAAACTGTAGTCCATTATCTAAACTGACAAAATCACATCAGGAACCCTGCATGCAGTGAATATTCCAGACAACTACCTCTCTGGTGGTAGTACATAACGGTTTCTCAACAATTCATCAAGAAAAATAGCTAGCAGCAAGAAGGAAAGAGTATCTGTTAAACATAAATAGGTCTGTTCCCTGTTGTTCCTGTGATCGAGTGGAGAAGGTTCTAGAGGTCAGTAGTCCTGCCTGTGGATGAAACAAGTTTTACAGTCAGCCAAGAGGTTCGTGATCAATTTCTAGATCCCTGATCCCCACATTAACTGAAACAACGTATTGTTTACTTTTGCATTATATTAAACATCTTGAATCATATAATTGTTCTTTTCTTTCACATGAATGACTGTAAACTAGTAATGGAAGAGTCCTATGTGTTGAGGTTGTTGTATGGTTATGAAATTAAACACCAAAGGAGACATGGTACTCTGAAGGCATTCAGATGGGTATATGAATAGGAAGGGTTTAGAGGGATATGGGCCAAGTGCTGGCAAAGGGGACTGGATTACATTAGGATATCTGTTTAGCATGGACATGTTGGACTGAAAGGTTTTAATTGATTAATATGTAAATCCCAGAACTTCTTTCAAGTCACAGTCCCAAGATAACTTAATGTTTTATAAAAAAGGTGACATCTCATTGTCTGAGCTGAGATGTCACCTTTTTTATAAAACATTAAGTTATTTCAGCACTGTGACTTTAAAAAGTTCTGGGATTTACATATTAACCAATTGAATCCTGCATCCCCATTCTAAGTGATTAAATATTTAACAGCAATCTAGGTTTATTCAATACATTGCATCAGTTGTACGAGACTTTAATCTTTTACGATAAATTCTGTGTCCTATGATCCTGCCCAATTAACTACCTGATGAAGGAGCAATGCTCTGAAAGCTAGTCCTTACAAATAAACCTGTTGGTATATAACCTGATGTTCGAAAAAAGAGTGTCTTTGGAGAAAGTGACTACTGGGGAGAGTGTTGACATTTGATGTATGAGATGTGGACATTGCTAACTAGGTCAATCACAGCAGGTCAGGCAGCATCCAAGGAGCAGGAAAATCGATGTTTCGGGCAAACGCCCTTCATCAGGAATAGAGGCAGGGAGGATAAGCAGGTCGGACAGGTCATGGGGACAGTGCTGAGCTGGAGATTTGGAACTGGGGTAAGGTGGGGGGAGCGGAAATGAGGAAACTGGTGAAATCCACATTGATGTCCTGGGGTTGAAGTGTTCTGAGACGGAAAATGAGGCATTCCACCTCAGAAAACTTTAACCCCAGGGCATCAATGTGGACTTCACCAGTTTCATCATTTCCCCTCCCACCACCTTACCCCAGTTCTAACCTTCCACCTCAGCACCATCCCCATGACCTGTCCTATGTGCCTATCTTCCTTTCCACCTATCCAGTCCACCCTTCTCTATGACCTATTGCCTTCATCCCCACCCCCAATCACCCATTGTTTTCTTCGCTACCTTTCTCTACCCTCCTCTCTGACCTATCACCTCCATCCCCATCCCCATTCACCTACTGTAATCTATGCTACTGTCTCACCACCCACAGCCCCCTTTCATTTATCTCTCCACCCTGCAGGCCCCCTGCCTCTATTCCTGATGAAGGGCTTTTGCCCAAAACATCAATTTTTCTGCTCCTTGGATGCTGCCTGACCTGCTGTGATTGACCAAGTTAGCAATGTCCACATCTCACAAACATACATCAAATGTCAGCACTCTCCCCAATAGTCACTTTCTCCAAAGACACTCTTATCCATTGGAAGACCACATGATAATCATGATGAACACAGTCACTCGTGTCTCTTGTTTACCTCCTTGCAGAAACAACATCGGAAAGAGGGAGGAAACCAGAGGAAATCACACGGCAGAAGGCAATGGTGGTCAGTGGAGTCTCGATTGTCTGTTGCAGATTGGGAGATTGCGAGTTCCCAGATACCCTACATAAAAAGCCATTTAACTTAATAATCAGCAATCCTTCATGTCGAGAGTGAAATATAATCAACTTCACAACGTTAATTTGCAACATACAGGGAGCAATTTCAGCTTTTTTTTCTTCCTAAGTGTCTTTGCATGTGTAGCACCTGTCAGCAACCTCTGCTATTGATGATTCATCAGAAGAAACGTTGCCTACTGAGCGTGCACCATCACAACAACCTTTCACATAATATTCAAATACTCAACAGTGAAGATACTCCATGCCTTTGGGACCAACAAAGCAGATCTACACCAGCCTCCAGGCAGTGCTTTGCTTCCTGGACCATGAGGTACCCACAGAGTGACTGAAAAAAAATCCAAATCTTTGATCACTGGTTTCAATTGATGCTTTGATAATCTTAACCATTTGCAGAAGAAAAACTGTTCCACTCCCCTGACTCATGTCTAGCAAAGGTTCAGACTTGGGATGATGTTGGTAAACTAGCACACTGGCAGGCTGCTGTGCCTTTCCAGCTCCACATTTTATCGATTCTGATTTCCAGCATCTGCAGTCCTTACCATCTCGAAAGTATATGTTTGCCTGCTTTCTATTCCTGCCCCAAACTCCACTGACCCAGGTGAAGATCCTGCGCTGATTTCGTTTAAAGGAAATAAGCAAATTCAACTGGCTTCATTTAACCTAATTACTGTTTGAAATTAAAATATTTTAATACACTTGGAAATTAGCAACATAATGAACAGATTCCCTACAAAAAACTTTCTTCCAACTCTTTCCCCATTCTCTTGATAGAACTTAACAGAGAACAAAATACAATCATTTGGCCCATTATATCTGTGCTAGCTCATTCTATTGAACAAAGGACTAAGAACAAAGAACATTAAGGCACAGGAACAGGCCCTTCAGCCCTCCAAGCCTGTGCTGATCCAGATCTTCTATCTAAACCTGTTGCCTATTTTCTAAGCATCTGTATCTTTTACTTCCTTCCCATTCATGTGGCTGTCCAGCTACATCTTAAATGATGCTATGGTTCCCACCCCTACCACCTCCGCTGGCAATGCATTTCAGGCACGCACCACCTTCTGCGTGAAGAACTTTTCCCTCTCACTTTGAACTTGTGACCCCTAGTAACTGAGTCCTCCACTCTGGGAAAACATTTTTTGCCATCCACCCTGTCTACATGATTTTGGAGGGCTCAATCAGGTCCCCCTTCAACCTCCTTCTTTCCAATGAAGATAACCTCAATCTACTCAACCTTTCCTCATAGCTAGCACCTTCTGTACCAGGCAACATCCTGTTGAACCTCTTCTGCACCACGTCCAAAGCATCCACATTCTTTTGGTTATGTGGTGACTCGAACTGTCTGCAGTATTCCAAATGTGGCCAAACCAAAGTCTTATACAACTGTAGCATGACCTGCCAACTCTTGTGCTCAATACCCTGTCCGATGAAGGAAAGCATGCCGTATGCCTTCTTGACACTGTACTGACTTGTGTTGGCACCTTCAGGGTACAAAGGACCTGAACACCCAGATCTCTCTGTAAATCAATTTTCCCCAGGACTTTTCCATTTAATATAAAGTTCCATTGTTCTTAGAGTCATAGAGATGTACAGCACGGAAACAGACCCTTCGGTCCAACCCGTCCATGCTGACCAGATATCCCAACCCAATCTAGTCCCACCTGCCAGCACCCAGCCCATATCCCTCCAAACCCTTCCTGTTCATATACCCATCCAAATGCCTTTTAAATGTTGTAATTGTACCAGCCTCCACCACATCCTCTGGCAGCTCATTCCATACACGTACCACCCTCTGCGTGAAAAGGTTGCCCCTTAGGTCTCTTTTATATCTTTCCCCTTTCACCCTAAACCTATGCCCTCTAGTTCTGAACTCCCAGACCCAGGGAAAATACTTTGTCTATTTATCCTATCCATGCCCCTCATAATTTTGTAAACCTCTATAAGGTCACCCCTCAGCCTCTAACGCTCATGGGAAAACAGCCCCAGCCTGTTCAGCCTCTCCCTGTAGCTCAAATCCTCCAACCCTGGCAACATCCTTGTAAATCTTTTCTGAAGCCTTTCAAGTTTCACAACATCTTTCCAATAGGAAGAAGACCAGAATTGTACACAATGTTCCAACAGTGGCCAAACCAATGTCCTGTACAGCCGTAACATGACCTCCCAACTCCTGTACTCAATACTCTGACCAATAAAGGAAAGCATACCAAACGCCTTCATCACTATCCTATCTACCTGCGACTCCACTTTCAAGGAGCTATGAACCTGCACTCCAAGGTCTCTTTGTTCAGCAACACTCCCTAGGACCTTACCATTAAGTGTATAAGTCCTGCTAAGATTTGCTTTCCCAAAATGCAGCTCTTTGCATTTATCTGAATTAAACTCTATCTGCCACTTCTCAGCCCATTGGCCCATCTGGTCCAGATCCTATTGTAATCTGAGGTAACCCTTTTCGCTGTCCATTATACCTACAATTTTGGTGTCATCTGCAAACTTACTAACTGTACCTCTTATGCTCGCAACCAAATCATTTATGTAAATGACAAAAAGAGGGCCCAGCACCGATCCTTGTGGCACTCCACTGGTCACAGGCCTCCAGTCTGAAAAACAACGCTCCACTACCACCCTCTGTCTTCTACCTTTGAGCCAGTTCTGTATCCAAATGGTTAGTTCTCCCTGTATTTTGCCCACCACTGAGGTCAGGCTCACCAGTCTATAGTTCCCTGGCCTGTCTTTACCGCCCTTCTTAAACAGTGGCACCACGTTTGCCAACCTCCAGTCTTCCTGCACCTCATCTGTGACTATTGATGATACAAATATCTCAGCAAGAGGCCTAGCAATCACATCTCTAGCTTCCCACAGAGTTCTTGGGTACACCTGATCAGGTCCTGGGGATTTATCTACTTTTAACTGTTTCAAGACATCCAGCACTTCCTTCTCTGTAATCTGGATATTTTGCAAGATGTCACCATCTATTCCCTTACAGTCTATATCTTCCATATCCTTTTCCACAGTAAATACTGATGCAAAATATTCATTTAGTATCTCCCCTATTTTCTGTGGCTCCACACAAAGGCCGCCTTGCTGATCTTTGAGGGGCCCTATTCTCTCCCTAGTTACCCTTTTGTCCTTAATATATTTGTAAAAACCCTTTGGATTCTCCTCAATTCTATTTGCCAAAGCTATATCATATCCCCGTTTTGCCCTCCTGATTTCCCTCTTAAATATACTCCTACTTTCTTTGATACTCTTCTAAGGATTCACTCGATCTATCCTGTCTATATCTGACATATGTTTCCTTCTTTTTCTTAACCAAACCCTCAATATCTTTAGTCATCCAGCATTCCCTATACCTACCAGCCTGCCCTTTCACCCTGACAGAAATATACTTTCTCTGGATTCTTGTTATCTCATTTCTGAAGACTTCCCATTTTCCAACAGTCCCTTTACCTGTGAACATCTGCTTCCAATCAGCTTTTGAAAGTTCTTGCCTAATTCCCTTAAAATTGGCCTTTCTCCAATTTAGAACTTCAACTTTTAGAGCTGGTCTATCCTTTTTCATCACTATTTTAAAACAAATAGAATTATGGTCTCTGGCCCCAAAGTGATCCCCCACTGATACCTCAGTCACCTGCCCTGCCTTATTTCCCAAGAGTAGGTCAAGTTTTCACATTCTCTAGTATGTACATCCACATACTGAATCAGAAAATTGTCTTGTACACACTTAAGAAATTCCCTATGGCAGTCTCAGTCGATGTTTGGAAAGTTAAAATCCCCTACCATAACTACCCTATTATTCTTTTGGATAACTGAGATCTCCTTACAAGTTTGTTTCTCAATTTTCCTCTTGACTATTGGGGGGTTGAGAACACAATCCCAATAAGGTGATCATCCCTTTCTTATTTCTCAGTTCCACCAAAATAACTTCCCTGGATGTATTTCCGGGAATATCTTCCCTCAGCACAGCTGTAATGCTATCCCTTATCAAAAATGCCACTCCCCCTCCTCTCTTGCCTCCCTTTCTATCCTTCCTGTAGCATTTGTATCCTGGAACATTAAGCTGCCAATCCTGCCCATC
>NC_057744.1:18194782-18339463 GCF_004010195.1 Chiloscyllium plagiosum
ACACAATTGATCTCTTGGAAGCCGACGTACCCCTCATTGCATTAGAGCCAGTCTCAATACCAGAAACTTGGCTGTTCGTGCTACGTTCCCCTGAGAATCCATCACCCCCTACATTTTCCAAAACAGCATACCTGTTTGAAATGGATATATCCACAAAAGACTCCTGCACTAGCTGCCTACCTCTCTTACCCTTCCTGGAGTTAACCCATCTATGTGACTGTATCTGAGACTTTCTCCCCTTCCTATAACTGCCATCCATCACATACTGTTGCTGTGGCAAATTCCTCATCGCTTCTATCTGTCTCTCAATCTGATAAGTTTCGCATCCAATAGCATTTATGGCAGATATAATCCGCAGTAAATTTCTCTCTCCATCATTGTAAGTTTTTCTTTTCAAAGAGCTGTCAACTTAGTTTTGAAAACAATTATTGTTTCTGCTTCCATCAATTTAAGAACAAGCCCACCTTCACACCCTCTTATTCTGGCTAGAATTAAGGGTAGCATCTGGTTGTTCCAAAATTCGAATTTCTATCCGCCCAGTTACAGGTATGTACCTAAACTAGGATACAATTCCATAGGTTGACAGCTGCCTCTGCTTGGTTCCTAACTATCTTGCTGTGAGTGTACAGGTTACCATGATGGTGAGTATCAATGAGCTCAGTGCACCTCAGATTACAATGGGATCTTGATCAGATGGGCCAATGGGCTGAGGAGTGGCAGATGGAGTTTAATTTAGATAAATGTGAGGTGCTTATTGGCAGGGTCCTATGGAGTGCTGCTGAACAATGAGACCTTGGAGTGCAGGTTCATAGCTCCTTGAAAGTAGAGTCACAGATAGATAGGATGGTGAAGAAGGCATTTGGTATGCTTTCTTTTATTCGTTAGGGTATTGAGTATAGGAGTTGGGACGTTATGTTGCAGCTGTACAGGATGTTGGTTAGGCCACTTTTGGAATATTGCATGCAATTCTGGTCTCCTTCCTATCAGAAGGATGTTCTGAAAATTGAAAGGGTTCAGAAAAGATTTACAAGGATGTCACCAGGGTTGGAGAATTTGAACAAGAGACTAAGGCTATTTTCCCTGGAGCATTGAAGGCTTAGACATTTATAAAATCATGAGGATAGGGTAAATAGACAGTTTTTTCACTGGGGTGGAGGAGTCTAGAATTAGAGGGCATAAGTTTAGGGTGAGAGGGGAAAGATATAAAAGGGACCTAAGGGGCAACTTTTTTACACAGAGGGTGGTGCGTGTATGGAATGAGCTGCCAAAGGAAGTGATAGAGGCTGGTACAATTGCACCATTTAAAAGGTATCAGTATAGGAAGGGTTTAGAGGGATATGGGCTAGGTGCGAGCAAATGGGACTAGATTAGATTACCTACAGTGTGGAAACAGGCCCTTCGATCCAACCAGTCCACACTGACCCTCCGAAGAGTAACCCACCCAGACCAATTTCCCTCTGACTAATTGATCTAACACTATGGGGCAATTTAGCGTGGCCAATTCACCTAATGTGCACATCTTTGGATTGTGGGAGGAAACTCACGCAGACACGGGGAGAATGTGCAAACTCCACACAGACAGTCACCCGAGGCTGGAATCGAATCTGGGACCCTGCTGCTGTGAGGCAGCAGGTTGCTAACCACTGAGCCACCATGCTGTCCTTAGGTTGGGATTAGGTTGGGATATCTGGTCAGCATGGACGAGATGGACTGAATTGTCTGTTTCCGTGCTGTACATTTCTGAGTCAATGGATCTATGTGGATTCAGTGAATTGAATCAGTGGATTTCCTAAAACCTGGATCCAGATAACTGATTGCTCATGCTCACTCCTGCCTTCAAATCTATGAGTTCAATGGATATAAACAGATTTCCTTTAAAACTGACTTTGATATTCATACACAAGAAAAGAAATTAATGGAGAATTGTGAAAATTCCAGTCTGCTTTTCAATCGAGAGAAGTCAGCTATCTCAACATTCTTCACGATAAATTGTGATTCTGAGAGTAGGCTGCAAATGAAATAAAGTGCATCTGTTGACATTTCTAAACAGATTCAACATTGAAAGAGTTAAAAACAAATACATAAATTGCTGGAAGAGCTGAGCAGGTCTAGCAGCATCCGCAAAGTGAAATCAGATTTAATGTTTCGGGTCTTCAGTTTTGAGGAAGGGTCACCAGATCCGAAACATTAAATCTGATTTTGCTTTGCAGATGCTGCCAAACCTGCTCAGCTCTTCCAGCAATTTATGTTTTTGTTTTTGATTTACAGCATCTGCAGTTTGTTCGGTTTTTATTTTGAAAGAGTTAAATTGGCTCAAAAGTTATTCAAATATGTAATTGCTTTTAAATTTACATTTGATGTTAAAAGCAATTTGGAGTTGGAAATAATCGTGACTGATGCACCACACGCTCCTTCTCTAAGAAATGTCATTAAATTGTTTTGAACAATCTGACAGAGCTACAATATATTTGATTTGGTCTGCAAGGGTTAGTGAATGCCCTCCTTAAAGCGGCAGTCTTACTATTAATGCTCCTTTTAAAATATAAATTGTTCCATAAATTAAGGAGAGCTTGTATGTATTTTTCATTTTGCCAATTTCTGTTTTAGAATTGTCATCATGAATCCTCTAATTAAAATAACATTTGAAAATCTCACCTGCAAGGGTGATGTACGCTGTTCATTAATTAGCGCTAAGTTGACTTTTCGCATACATGTGTTTGTCATTTCACTACAAATGATGAATAGCAAAAAGCTAACACATCAGGCACGTAAAAGGCTGAGAGGAGAGGGATAAAAAACATAAATCTTACTGACACGGTTGTATGCTTCTTGGCCATATATTGCTTCAGCATTATGAACGGAAACTTAATCTGTATTTACTGTCAGGCTATTGCTGGAGTTTACGGTGCTGACACTGGGCCCCTGCACCAGAAAGTGTTCCTCTTCTATTGCAAACATCTCTCACAAAATTCAAACACAATCAACATTAAGTTAACCACTGAATGAAATCACGCATTCAATAATGCTGACGAGGCCAAAAATGTTACTATAGCAACATTGTAATGGGCACATGCACTAACTGAAGCAGAAAATACCTGTATTCAGTACAGGTGAAAGCATTTTCATGCACATTATTTCTTAAGAAGTATTAACAAACATTCACTAAGCAAGCATTCAATCAATTGCACACTCTCTTTTTTGTCTTACCAGAAACATACGGAGATTTAAGCAAAAATGCATAGAGCAAGACGCATGTTAAGATCAACTGCTCAATCATGTAACCATGACTGATATTTATTAATTATGAAATTCACATTTGGATTTCACAAGTGGCTGAATACAGATATTAATCTGTGATGCTGACACAAGTAAATCAGAAGCAGAAATAATTGGACAACACTGGTGAACAAATGCAACTTACATGGGAATTTTCAAACTACAACAGTTTTAAAACCATTCCTACGAGCAATCGGGAGATTTTATTTCATTTTGTATATTAATAGGAAAGTAAAATACTGCAACTTTTAAATAAAAGGAAACATACTGGGAAGGCTCAGCAGATCTGGCAGCATCTGTGAAGAGACACAGAGTTAATGTCAGAAAGGTTGGTGAGGAAAGGCAGGTCCAGCAGAACATTCATTGACTCCCAGAGATGCACACTGTCATTGCCCATCAGCATCAGCAACAGGGTAACAGGAAAACAAGGGACCTTGACCACATGCCAGAAGCCCCTTCCTCACAAAAAGACACCAGACAGAGGAAGAACCACGTTCAGACACTTCCATACATTTCCACACAAGACACAAGAGAGGTGCCCAGTCACTGCACCTCCACTCTGACTGCAACCCTTCAATATTGTGAAATTTCAAGCCAAGGAAGGTGAGAATGCCTCTAGCTAGAGCCACAAACTTTGACCTACAGACACCACCTGACCCCCTGCCTGAAGGTTGTCTGCTCAAATATTCAAAGGCAACAAGTTCTGCTGTTGGGCAAGCTCTGTCCACTCAAGCTGTGGATCCTGGGATTGCTCCCTCATGCAGCGGGAGGGAAAGGAAAAATAAATACTTCTGAGGTCATAAAGGTCATATGAGAGACATCTTAATGTAAATAGATTCTCATATTTGTAAAAGTGCTTCCATTTTACATCTTCATTTTAGCTGTTGGTACGAGAAGGAGGCTGATGGGGTTACTTGTCCTTGCTAGAACTCAGTCGGAATCAGTGCTACTCTTTCCCTAATGCCCATTGGAGCAGAACATTTTCTCATGTTTGATTGTAGGTGTATCAGATATTGTGAAGCCTTTCAACAGTTGTTAACAGTAACTTTTATTTGACAACAGGAAAATCAAAGAAAGAAGAAATCAAAGATGCTGTGTTTGCATTTGGGAATAAACAGGGCTGCTTGCCTTTTCACCACCAACACATTTACAAACAATGAGTAATGATTTCATTGACCTCGGTTCCATTGCAAGACATGGTCAATGAAATCCTGTCTGACTTATTGCATGCAGCTACTGCTGCACTCTATCATGGCGAAGCTACTGTTCATCCTGTTTGACGTCCTCATCTCTCTGTGTGAGCCACTCTCGCAGTTCCTATTGTCTATGACATTCCCTCTTTGCAGTTGTCCAGAGCACGGCATGTAAGGGCTTTGTGGCACACTTTGCCTATAGTATATTGCGAGGAACCCCTAGAATTGCCCAAGCAATCAGAAGGTCATCTTGCGAAGTCTATCATCTGCCTCACAGTATACCTGATGAAAGAATGGGCTGCATTGTATCTTTGTTTAGCCACCAATGGGGGCGTTATGCAAAAGGAGTCATCAGCCATGATTGGTGAGGGTAGCCCTTTTCCCTCTGCAACAATCCTTGTATGGCACCCAACTCTTAGAATGAAACAAGGAACTTTAAGAGTTACCAAGATTATAAGGATCATGGTAGCTTCTAGAGTGTCTGGTGCAGTCTCCTAAGGTATGATTATGATAATAACAAATTAGTTGGACATTGACTTACGGTACTCCTGTTAATCATGTCAGCCATGTTGTACTGCAGCTCTCAACCTAATACAGTCTATAGCAAGCTGCACCTGGGATGCTTCATGAAATGACACACTTCCTTGGTGGTATCTTGGGACATCCTTATTCAACGGTAATACTGTATCTCACTCATTTGGAAGACATGACATTGAGGACAATGGACTGTGGGCCTCCTACCCTTTCCCTACATGCTGCGGGGATCTGCAGTTACAAATTTCCATTTCAAGGCTATGGGGCAGCTGTTGGAATTTGATGCTGGCCCTGAAAATTTAGATGCATGTCTTCCTCCTCAATATCTGTGGCCATTTATGATACAGCAGCCAAGATACAATGGCAACTGCAGTGCCTGAATCCCTTGGTAATGGTTCCGATGATCCTTTGTGGAAAGTATCAGGAACAAAGCAGCTCCCTGGTAATGTGATCCATCAGCCATTGCAGCACACACAAATGACAGTTTAACACTGTCCTCAATACAGTGGACAACGTCAGAAGTCACACAACACCAAGTTATTGTCCAACAGGTTTATTTGAAATCCCAAGCTTTTAGAATACTGCTCCTTCATCAAAGCATCAGCATTCCAAAAGCTTGTGATTTCAAATAAACCTGTTGGATTATAACCTGGTGTTGTGTGATGTCTGACTTTATCCATGCCAGTCCAACACTGGCACCTTCACCTCAATACAGTGGGGCATGGAGACCATGAAATAAGGGTAATGGGATGCTGCTATATGGATGGTTCTTTAACATAATAAACCTTATTCAGATGTATGTTGAACAAGTCATGCTGTGTGCACATGATAGGAGATTGTTATCAGGGGATCAATGCAACCGATCCACTATATTACCCAATGCCGTACTGCAACATGTTCGGCCCTTTGACTGGTGATTACTGGCAAACATCAAATACTGCCTGGCTTTATGTTGTGCTGGAATATAAGGTAAAAAAACTGCTATGAAGCTGCAAGCTCTGAATGAAGTGGCAGCGTGCTGAAAGTCAAGACAAAACAGAGATTCTGTGAGCATCCATGCAGACAAAGTGAGTGAGCACTAAGAAGCAAGTGTAAAGCTCTGACTGTAACCTATTCTAGAGCACGTGAAGGTAGTCTATCTTCTGCGTACAAAGCCACCTATCAGTAGCATTGCATTGTAAAATGTCAGAGAACTTCAAAGCGAAACAGTGAAGTGTTGAATTGTATCATAATTTAGTCTCTCGTGAGCTGTGGTGTTGTGGGGAAGCTGGTGCTTTGCTGATATGTTGAGAAATGCTGGTCATGGTGGAAGACCAGAAATGATACCAGCAAGCTGTCGCCACCATCGAACCCACCTGGTGGGTGCCATCTACTGTCTCTGCACGCCTGGGAAAATAGCAACCTGCATATCACTGAGGTGAGATTAATGAGACACGATTGCATCCAGATAGGACCCTTACAAACTCACAAGTGAGACTCTTATTCAACTCTTGACACCTTTTGCAGAAAATTGGATGTTTCTTTTTCAATGTTGAAAATTTCATTTTTTCATTCTCCCCACATTTCCCAAATGTCTTGTTACTGCCTACCTCTGCCCACTAACTTTGTTTCTCTCCACAGATTCTGTTTGTGTATTTTTAAAAGTTTTTATTTTTATTTTTCTTTCATGTATTAATGTTTATTCTCTATTCATAATGATAACTGGGGGGTCATGTAGTTGGATGGCTGGTTTGCATTAAAGAGTGATGTCAAAAGCATGGGTTCAATTCCCACAATGGCTGAGATTTCCAACCTCTCCCCTTACCTGAAACATGGTGACATTCAGGTTAAAATACCATCAGTCAACTCTCTACAAGAAGAGCAGCCTCCTAAACTAAGATCAGATTAACCTATATACTCTTTATTGTACTATCTTCCACATGCCAGTCCAAGTGGGTGGCAGGGTGGCACAGTGGTTAGCACTGCTGTCTTATAGCGCCAGAGACCTAGGTTCAATTCCCACCTCAGGCAACTGTCTGTGCAGAGTTTGCACATTCTCCCCGTGTCTCCATAGGTTTCTTCTGGGTGTTCCGGTTTCCCCCCACAGTCCAAAAATGTGCAGGTTAGGTGAATTGACCATGCTAAATTGCCCGTAGTGTTAGGTGCATTAGTCAGAGGGAAATGGGTCAGGGTGGGTTGCTCTTCGGAGGGTCGGTGTAGAGTTGTGGGGCCGAAGAGCCTGTTTCCACACTGTAAGTAATCTAATCTAAGAGTCGCTTAAATGCTCCTAATGTATCTGACTCTATTACCACAGCTGGCAGTGCATTCCACGCACCCACCACTCTCTGTGTAAAGAACCTACCCCTAAACCTTCCTCCAATCACCTTAAAATTGTGCACCCTCATGATAGGCTCTGGCTATCACTCGATCTATGCCTCTTATCATTTTGCACACCTCTATCAAGTCACCTCTCATCTTTCGCTCCAATGAGAAAAGCCCTAGCTCCCTCAACCTTACGTCATAAGACATGCCCTGCAGTCCATGCAGCCTCCTGATAATTGTCCTCTGCAGCTCTCTAAAGCTTCTGCATCTTTCCTATAATGAGGCAACCAGAACTGAACATAATATTGCAAGTGTGGTCTAACCAGGGATCTATAGAGCTGCAGTATTATCTCATGGCTCTTAAACTCAATCTCCCTGATAATGAAAGCTAAACACTTTCCACCTTCTTTCCACCTTCTATCAACGTGGGTGGCAACTTTGAGTGATCTATGGACATGGATCCCAAGATCCCTCTGTTCCTCCTTACTACCAAGAATCCTCCCTATAACTCTATTCTGCATTCCAATTCCATCTTCCAAAATGAATCATTTAACACCTTTCCAAGTTGAACTCCATCTGCCACTCCCCAGCCAGTTCTGCATCCTGTCAATATTCTGTTGCAACATACAACACCCCTACACATTATCCGCAACTCCATCAACCTTCATTTCATCAACAAATTTACTAACCCGCCCTTCTACTTCCTCATCCATGTCATTTGTAAAAATCACAAAGAGCTGAGGTCCCAAAACAGATCCCTGCGGAACACCACTGGTCACCAAGCTCCAGGCCAAATACTTTCCATCTACTACCACCTTCTGTCTTCTATGGGTTAGTCAATTCTGTATCAAAACAGCTAGATTTCCTTGTATCCCATGCCTCCTTACTTTCTAAATAACCCTACCGTGAAGAAACTTATAAAACGCCTCACTAAAATCCATGTACACCACATCTATTGCTCCACCTTCATCAATGTGTTTTGTCACATCCTCAAAGAATTCAATAAAGTTTGTGAGGCATGACCTGCCCCTCACAAAGCCATGATGATTATCTCTAATCAAGCTATGCTTTTCCAAGTAATCATAACTCCTGTCTCTCAAAATCCTCTCCAATACTTTGCCCCCCACAGACGTAAGACTGACTTGTCTGTACTTCCCAAGATTATCCCTATTCCCTTTCTTGAACAAGGGAATAACATTTGCCACCCTCCAACCATCTGGTACTACTCTAGCACACAGTGAGGAAGCAAAGATAATCGCCAAAGGCACAGCAATCTCTTCCCTCATTTCCTGTAGTAACCTTGGGAATATCCCGTCCGGCAGGGGAACTTTTTATCGTCATGTTTTTCAAACTTTTCAGCACATCTTTCTTCTTCACATCAACTTATTAGAGCATATCAGTCTGTTTCATGCTATACTCACAAATGACAAGGTTCCTTTCACTTGTGAATACTGAAGCAAAGTATTCATTAAGGATCTCTCCTACTTCCTCTGACTCCAGGCACAAGTTCCCTCCACTATCCCTGATCGGCCCTACCTTCACTCTGGCCATCCACTTGTTCCTCACACAAGTGTAGAATGCCTCAGGGTTTTCCTTAATCCGGCCCTCTAAAGCTTTTTCATGCCCCCTTCTAGCTCTCCTAAGTCCAATCTTCAGTTCCTTCCTCGCTACCTTGTAACCTGTCTGATCTTCGCCTCCTCAACCTTAAGTAAGCTTCCTTCTTCCTCTTGACTAGATGTTCCACATATGTTATCACCCATGGTTCTTTCAGCTTACCATCCCTTCCTTGCCTCAGTGGGACAAACCTGTCCAGCACTATCAACAAGTGCTCCTTAAAATCTTCGATATTTCTGTCATGCATTTCCCTGAGAACATCTGTTCCCAATTTAGGTGCCCCAATTCCTGCCTAATAACACGTAATTCTCCCTTCCCCAATTAAATACTTTCCCATTCCATCTGCCCCTATCCATCTCCATGAGTATAGTAAAGGTCAGAGAATTGTGATCACTATCACTGAAATGCTCTCCCACCAAGAGATCTGACACCTGGCATGGTTTGTTGCCAAGCACCAAACCTAATATGGTCTCCCCTCCAGTTGGCCTATTTACATATTGAGGAAGCAACACTTCCTGGACATACCTGACAAAAACTGCTCCATCCAAACTACTTGAAAAAAGGAGGTTCCAATCAACATTAGGGAAGTTATATTCACCCATGACAACAACCCTGTTACTTCTGCACCTTTCCAAAATCTGCCTCCCAATCTGCTCCTCCCTGTCTCTCTTGCTATTAGGGGAGGGGTCTATAGAAAACTCTCAATAAAGTATCTGTTCCTTTCCTCTTTCTGACTTGCACCCATCCTGACTCTGCAGACAAACCCTCCTCGACGACCTCCCTTTCTGCAGCTGTGATACTATCCCTGATTAGCAATGCCACTCTCCCATCTTTTACCGCCACCCTCCTCCACCCCCCCCCCCCCCCACCCCCCCAAATTCCTATTGTAATATCTAAACCCTGGAATATCCAACAACCTTTCTTGCCCCTATGATATCCAAGTCTCCATAATGGCCACAACATCTTGGTTCCAAGTACTGATCTATGCTCTCAGTTTGTTACCCTTATTCCAGATATTTCATGCATTAAAATAATCACATTTCAACCCGTCTAATTTACTGCACCTTTGCCCTATCAACTGCCTATCCCTCCTCACAGACTTCTTCCTTCTCTGTTGTAATTTACATTTTCTTCTTTTTTCACCAAACATATTTCTTTCTTATTGAAATACATTTCACAGGTGCCAGTTCATTGTCAGTATATTGCCTGAACAGCTATTATTAATGTGTAAACCATAACAGTGAATGCAGGTAGTTTTGAGAATTAATAGCATAGGATGAGCTTAGTTATGTTTTTAATTGAAAGCCAACAATATAACTTGGCTGCAAAATTTACTGGATAGTGTTCAACAGTGACAAAAAAAACACCCAGGTGATATTCTTCCAGTAAACCAAAATGATTGAGCTCAAATATATCCCTAATGTCAGTCATCAGCCCATTCAGCATAGCAGAGTGATCAAAGCTGAAATCACCTTACTCTGTGAGATTGAATTCCTCACTGCATAAACCCAAGGCAGGTTAGTTATCTTATTTATTTTACAAGCAAATGAAAAGATAAATAAACTGGATGCAAATGAATTGTGTACATTAATATTTCTACTGCATAATATTTTCCAGACAAATGCTGCACAACAGCCTCTGGTAGTATTCATCTGTTTAAATGGACGGCATGGTGGTTAGCACTGCTGCCTCACAGTGCCAGAGACCCGGGTTCAATTCCCGCTTCGGGCAACTGTCTGTGTGGAGTTTGCACATTCTCCCTGTGTCGGTGTGGGTTTCCTCCCACAGTCCAAAGATGTGCAGGTTTGGTGAATTGGCCATGCTAAATTGCCTGTAGTGTCAGGTGTAGGGGAATGGGTGTGGGTGGGTTGCTCTTCGGAGGGTTGGTGTGAACTTGCTGGGCTGAAGAGCCTGTTTCCATACTGTCAGTAAACTAATCTAATCAAAAAATATTGGAGCAGGACTTAGGGGCCATCTGGTGCAATCCTTCTCTAATTTCCGAATATTGTTAATCCAAATGCAGCTATCCTTCCGCCAACATAAAAAACTAAACATAGACTGAGATTGAATGAGAGCATGCATGACTCACCGACCGAGAGAATGAGTTTAGTGAGGTATCAGATAGTATTAATCAAGCTCTATAATTATTTTTTCAAAATAATATAAATAAAATGGTAATAAATTATTAAAACGTTAACAATTATAATTAAAAGTAAAAGCACTCTAAAAAGTTTTGCATTACAACAAAAGAACAAAGGTTCTCATCAAAACATTATTACTGTGACAGGTTCCCTCCTATGTGGTCAATTGTGGTTTCATTCTACATTATATCACTGCTAGCTAAAGAAATTACATTACAACCACTTTCTTTAAAAGCCTTGGGGTAAGGCTATTAAATTTAGTAGATACGATAATATAATTGTTGATAAAGATTACCCACAGAAAGAGCTCCTTGCAGTATTGAATGACTCTCCACAATGCAACACATCAAGTAGCCACACACATAACCACTTTATCCAGAATTATAGTGTTCTGTCCAAGAATAGAATGACAGAAACACCCAATGTATGTGAATTTTTATATTTTTTCAAAGTGTAAATATCCCAGATAGACTGGCATTTACTACCTAGCCTTAATTGACCCTGTGAATGGAGGGCCATGCGGTTGCTATCCATGATGCTCTTTTGGGTGGCTTTATTTAACAGAGTGGCTTGTGGGGGCTACTTCAGAGCCAGGCGCAGTTGAATATGCTAAACCCATATGTTATCTAAGATCTAATGAAAAGTCATTGGTCTGAAAAGTGAATTCTCTCTCTCTTTTTCTCTCTGTTTGTCTGTCTCTTTTTTTCTCCACAGATGCTGACTGAGACCTTCTGAGTAGTTGCAACATTTTGCTTCCTTTGTTTCAATTGTGTACTCCACAACGAACAGATGAAGGAGCGGTGCTCTGAAAGCTAGTGCTTCCAATTAAACCTGTTGGACTATAACCTGGTGTTGTGTGATTTTTAACTTTGTTTCCATGTTCACCTGTTTCTTAGATTAGATGGATAACAGGTGAACCAACTGATTTAATATAATCTGAGAGCTTTATGGATATTAGATATATATTTTTAAATATATTCAGATTCTCAAACTACTTCTCATGATAAATCTTTTTGAGTGTTCTTTGCTATCATCCTCCATCTTTCACTCACAAAGGCAAGAATGTGAAACGTACTTATCCTAATCTTAATCTAATTGAAGCAAAGAAGAACAGGAAGATATGCTGTAAATTCTCAGAGCCAAATATATGATGAATTTTCTTCTTCTTGGGGAAAGTTTGGAAATGAGTACTGCTTTAGTCTTATGGTTGAATAGAAAATAATTTTGCACAGATTTAAAAGAAGCCTGCAGGTTCTGAGAATGACGAGGGTCATGTAATTTTGGTCCCATTACAAAAACAATCCTCCAATCAAGATAGCAGTGGAGTAGGGTGCTTCAGCCAGAGCCTATCTGCTCCTTTTCTTTTCTTTTTCTCTCTGTCTTCTTTTTTGTCCTCTTCTTGGCCTCCCAGTCTCAGATCTCGCTGCCTCAGATGGAGTCATAGAGATGTACAGCATGGAAACAGACCCTTCGGTCCAACCTGTCCATGCTGACCAGATATCCCAACCCAATCAAGTCCCACCTGCCAGCACCCGGTCCATATCCCTCCAAACCCTTCCTATTCATCAAATCCTCCAACCGGGGCAACATGCTTGTAAATCTTCACCTCCTGGCCTCAGCACACACCCAGTGAGGCATATTCCTGGCCTGGTGTGGAGTCCTCTCTGCCCGATGTGGTCTCAGCGTGGACTTCCAGTCTAGAGGTGATTCCAGAGCGGTCTCCCAGCCTCGGAACCCTAAGGTGAAGCCCTGCCCAGTCTGAAGTCAAGGCACAGTGAAGATGGGAGGCTAGGTGCCAGCAAGGACTGGGTTAGAAAATGGTGGTTCCAAACTTTCTTTTTCCTTCATTTTATAATTTATTCGTAAAAACTGAAGAAGCTGTGCCTCGGGACCTTAGCACCTCAGGTGGCACCGTAAGTGGTGACTTGTACACTTTTCAGTGCACTCATTTAAGTACATGTGACAATAAAACTAATTCTAATTCTAATTAGAAATCTGAAGCTGTTTTGACATTACGCTCAAAAGGAGGATTCTAGGGAGGAAATTAAAGTTAGTATTAAATTGAAAGAAAATAAATATACAATGTGGCAAAGATGAGAGGTAAATCAGAGGATTAGGAAAGCTTTAAAAGCTAACAAGAAAAATAAAACAAATTAGGAGGGAGACTTGATGCTTACTTCTGCTGAATACAAAGAATGTGAAGAAACTTTCTCGCTTGAGTTTCTCTTGAACTGCATCCCTTGTGTATATTAGTAGACTAAAGCTTTAGCTTTATTTTATCTCTAACTATCTTTGTGTTGAATGCTGCAAGAAACACAACAACAGTCTCTCTTGGACGCAGTTGGAACTTGATTACTTCCAAGACTGTTGTTGAAATTTATGTTATTGGTTTTCCCACAATCTGGAGCAGAGGAATGGAGTTGGAATTGAAGAGAGATTTTGCTTCATCACGTGATCGAGCATTTTGAAATTCTGAAACAGTAAGGATGAAATCCCTGACCCCATTATGGTAATGGAAACACGTCAAGGGCTAACACTGTCACTCGCTGCTTTAAGGGAAGGTGCTGGTACATCACTAATATCGTTGAACCCCAGTAATGCAGAAGCTCCAGGCTAATGTTGTGGAGACAAATGGCAGATGGCAAAATTCAATTTGATGATAATCTGGAATCAAAATCTAGCCTAAGGGTGACCACATTGATTGCCACATGAATCCACTTGGAATCTGGATTACATATGTTCATTGGGAAGGAAGTCTGCCGTTCATACATGGTTTGGCCTAAGTGTAATTCTGAACCCACCACATTATGGTTGAACTAACTTCCCTCTGGGCAACAATGGAAGGGCAAGAAACTCTGGCCTACCCAAGGTCATTCAGAGGCCATGAATAGATAAATAAAACTTATCCCGAACCCTACATATGAAGGGTGAGCCATGCATTCCTGTAGTGCCACAGCTAGGAGACTAGATCCATCTAATTAGCAGAATTTGATGTCCCTCTGTGAGAGTGAGCTAGAGGTTCAAATTGGGCCAAATAAATGGGCCACATGTTTTTAAACTTCTCAATGGAACAGCAAGATCATTTTCTTGTAATGTTTAAGGTGTTGGGGATTGGTTCACAATGTTTCCATTTCAAGGGTTTCACAGTAGTTCAGTGGTTAACACTGCTGCCTCACAGCACTGGGACTCCGGTTTGATTCCAGCCTTGGATGACTGTCTGTGTGGAGTTTGCATATTCTGGGTGCTCCAGTTTCCTCCCACAGGCTACAGATGTCCAAGTTAGGTGGATTGGCCATACTGAAATTATCCATAGTGTTCAGGGATGTGTGGGGTGGATGAATTAGCCATGGTAAATATGGACTTACAGGATATGGTAGGGGGTAGGATCTGGGTGGGATGCTTTTCAGAGGGTGGGTGCAGATACGATGGGCTGAATGGGCTCCTTTTACACTGTAGGGGGTTCAATGAATCTATGCATCACTGGGTTTAGAATAGACCTTGACTCTCAGGGGATGTTAAGTCCTGTTAAAATTTCCAACTTGCACAGTTGCAAGACTATTCCTGGAATATTGTCTGATACCTTTCCCAGACACATTCCTATATATTAGAGCTACATTACTCAGATGGATATATATCTTGCTTCCAGAATATTGTGCTGTGATCTCACTTAAATTCCTTTAGCTATCCCAGAAATCTGCAGCGTCGTGGCTGTTATCTTTACTAATTATAGTTTGAAATGAATGTGCTCTTGTAGTTCTTAATCTTACGTGCATTTGCTCATTTTCCCAGAATCAGCAAAATTAGCAATGTAGGTCACAAACTATTATTTTCTCTCTTCTTTATATTTGACAATTGGAGGAAAATAAAATGCAGAGTGATTGCTTTTAGTCAGGGTCAACAGCTCAGCCATGGATGTTACCGTGGACTCCCAGCCTCAAGGTGAAGCTCAGTGTGGATTCCCTGCTTTAGAAAGACTTTAATACTGAACTTTTACCTTTATTTCTTCATTTTTCTAATTTACATCTAACATTTTGTACCTAGATATCTTTGTACCTAGCTTTATAAGGACTGTAATGCTGATTTATGGTTTCATTTTACTAATTAATAACTAAGATTTTGTACCTAGATATCCTTGTATCTAAGATGGCACCGGAAAGGTGACTTTGTACACTACTCACGTACCCCTGTACTTGAATACATGCAACAATAAACCTAACTGCAATTCCAATTCTGGTCTACTAATTTATCTCAACCTTTTTTTCAGAGCTGGGGAAAAATCATTCTGAAACACTTGTGATTTCAGCTATAAATATTTTTGTTCACTGCTTCAAGCAGTACAGAAATTTATATATAAAAACTGGCCTATTGGCATGAAACATTGTGGAAGATCATAAAGAATATAACATGTAAAGAGATGATTAGTGAAAGGAAATCTGATATCTTGAAAATCAAATTAGCATGACATCTTTCACTGACCTACAAAAATACCCACCTTGCCAAAATCAGAATGATTTGCCTGTGCATAAACATTTCAACATACAATAAATCTTTTCAAGAACAGGACCACATTTGCCATTTTTTCTTGTTAAGAGGCAAAATTAACAGTACCCCGAATAAACTTGGAGCAGAGAGGTCACTTTGCAGAAACTGGTGAGTGACAGAAAATACTGTGTTTACATTTTACATTTAATAGATAAGGACCTCAGACAAAATTGTGTAATTACAATACACTTTGTAAAGAGTAATCAATCTTGAAAATGACCACAAAATATTACAAGATAGCTCCCAGAAGTTATATGGTTGCTGTAGTTGACTCACTACAGCCAAGCAAAGACATAGTGATATTTTATTTAAGCATCAATCACAATAAGATATATTTAGAATTCAGTTAACTCTTAGATAGCACATTGGGTCTTCCTCAAAGGTGTGAGAACCAAAAACTTCTGAAAAAACAGAGGAACAGACGAACTCCACAAGGAATTGAGTATAATCAACTTTGCATTGTGGAACAATGATTCATCAAAATCAACAATTTACTTTGGTTATGATAAGATAAAGTAGATTTCCACAGTCTATCAGGACTCTGAGAAAAACCCAGAGACACCATCAGCAATAAAAAAGGTTCTCAATAGGGAGATGAACAAAGAAGCCAATGTTCTGATGAAGGGCTCCTGCCCGAAACGTCGATTTTCCTGTTCCTCGGATACTGCCTGACCTGATGTGAATTTCCGGCAGCACACTAATCTTGACTCTATTCTCCAGCATCTGCAGTCCTCACTTTTGCCGAGATGAACATAGAAGCCAAATTAGCTAAAAGCCTGCTTACTGAACCAGACAGCAAAGAGCTGCAACCTGCAACGCTGATAAAGTAAACAAAGAAGCTATTGTAGCTGCTGAATTTTGACTTCAGCTTTTTAACCCTTTCACTTCAGAACGAGAAACCTTCAAACAAGCAAAGCCTGCAACAATAACAAACTGATCTTACTTTCATCTTCATAAATATCTAATATCTATAACTATTTATGATATTCAACTCCACATTTTACCTCACACCTTTATCATGTTTTACTTGGTAACTTTCAGCAACAGTTATGCAATACAGAACCTCGATTATCCGAAAGAGATAGGCGGGGTGTACTTTGTTTGGATAACTGATTGTTCGGAATACTAATTGTTTGGATAACTGATCTGATCGTCAACAAAGGATGCCATACTGAACATACGTTTAAAAAAAAAACATATTTACAGAGCTTTTTATTTTATTCAATTGACAAAATGTGTTATATTAAAACAAGGTGTGAAGTTTGAATGGTTCTTTTTCCCACTAGTGGTGTATATGCAGTCAAACCTTTTTCTCTCTCTCAGTGACAGTAAGACCTCTTTGTTGTAATGTTTTCATATTCTACTATGTAGAAGCTAATGTGAAACAATCCTGTTGTGTGGTCAGTTAAAGGTCTGAAAAATAGTAGATTTGAACTGCCTGTACAAACTTGAGCTATCTTTGTTTATTTAAAAGATTAAAATACCAGGTGGGGATTTTTCTTGTTGATAGTTCTCTTTCTCTGAGTAGTTAAAAGGCCAGCAGTTTCCACACATGCTTGCTGTTGTGTTTAAACTGATGCTGGTGTGACCTCCAGTTTAACACTGGGGAGTCTGTGACGACGAAGTAAATATGGTCTTGATTTGAGTTTCCCTGGGCCAGAATGTGTCATGTTCTTCTGAGTCTTCAAGTGGTAATTGAATGGTCCCAGTCTTTGCAACCAAATCGTAGCAGGCTAGGAAAGCTCCCACTTTCATTCTTAATTTTGTTCTTCTTCAGCTTGTGGTGCTGAAGGTGGGGGTTAGAGGGTTCTTAACCATTAGAATGACTGACTGGTTTTGAGAAAGTGGGGAATCAGCGAGGGGGCCCATGTTAACCCTGTCTTTACAGGACTTTGAGATCTTGTTCAGATAATCCAAAATTTGGATAATTGATGTTCGGATAATCTAAAATTCAGATAATTGATGTTCGGATAATTGAGGTTGCCCTGTAAACTGCAGGATCAAGCAAAATTTCCCAATATCTAAAATACTGGACAAATCCTGGATTTTCAAAACTTTTAAAAGTAAAAGGGACAACTGGCTTAAACTCTGGGGAAACTATACAAACACAGCTCACGGGAATGGAGATGGCTGTCTGGAACCATTGTTCAGCCTGGAATTCCAATTTACACCTTCTCTCTAAAAGGACAATCGACCAGATCTAATGGAGTCTATCCCAAGAAAGCTTTTGTACCTCAAACTACCCAGCTCAGACAGAATGGGCCCACAGAAATATTGAACATTCAACCTCAATCAAAATCCATTCACACCTATGATCGAAACATCTTCAGATGGACTCACCAGAAACGCAATGGAAAGCACAGATTTGGTGTGATGATAAGGACCCAAAATCAGTACAATTGCAGACCTCAATCTCATTAGAGTGAACAATCTGAGAGTTTTCAAGGAATAGCTACCAGACAGAGGCCTGTTCTCAACTAAGAGAACCAACTGCACCAGACCACGATCAGCTGAACCAAGAACTGACAAACTATGCAAACTGACCAACACCATCAAGCCTCAGACACATTCTAAGTGAAAACCAGGCCAACAAAAACAGCAGAAAGTAAAGAAAATCAGCTCCTTACCTGATAGATCCAATAGGCACCTAACCGCATCAGCGGATTTGACCCAAACTGAAAACCCCATGCAGTCCGAAGTTTTCAATCAAGCTCCAAGTATGGCAAAAGGAACAGCTGGGTGTATTTCAAAACCATGTTTTCTCAGTGGTGAGCTTAATCTCCTGACACTTCAAAGTTCTGACCTAGCTACCAGGGAGAGGAAGGTGGGAGACCCCAGGGTAGGAATTCTAATTAAAGACTCTGTAGTTCAGACTGTTGTTTTCTCTGTGTGTCAGTGGGATAAGGCTCTAATAATGTTAAACCTCCTCCCCCCCCCCACCACCCCCCTTTTAGGGAAAAGACAACCGTTAAGTCTATCTATACTCCTCATTATTTTATAAACTTCTGGAAGTAACTTCTCAACCTTATACACTTTGAAAAAATGTCTCAGCCTATCCAGCCTTTCTTTATAACTCAAATCTTCCATACTTGGCAACATCTTGGTAAATCTCTTCTGAATCCTCTCCAGCTTAATAATATCTTTCCTATAACTAGGTGACCAGAACTGGACACACTCTTCCAGAAGAGGCCTCACCAAAGCCCTGTACAACCTCAACATGACTTCCCAACTCTGATACTCAAAGAACTGAGAAATGAAGACAAGCATGCCAAATGACTTTTAACCACTCTGTGTTGCAAACTTCAAAGAATTATGTACCTGCACCCCTAAGTACCTCTGTTCTACGACACCACCCAGGGCCCTACATTAATTGTATAAGTCCTACCCTTGTTTGTTTTACCAAAATGCAATGCCTCACATTTCTCCAGATTGAACTCTGTCCATCATTGACCCATTTGATCACAATCGCTTTGAAATCTTAGAAAACTGTCTTCACTGCTAGAATGCCACCAATTTTGGCATCATTTGCAAACTTACTAACCATGTCTTCGATATTCTCACTGAAATCATTGATATAAATGATAAACAAAAGAGGGGCCAGAACTGATCCCCAGACCTCCAGTCCAAAAAGCAACCCTCCAACACCACTCTTGGCCTCCTGCCAATTAAGTTCAGCCAATCACGTATCCAAATGGCAAGTTCACCCTGAATCCCATGTGATCTAACTAAATTATTCTGACATGCAGAACCTTGTTGAAGGCTTTACTGAATCCAAGTATCGAGATACAGTGAAAAGTGTTGTTTTGAGACAGTTCTTACACACAATGTGCATCTGAGTAACAGAACAGAGTGGATGGAGGCTTGCTCGCTGAGCTGGAAGGTTTGTTTTCAGACATTTCATCACCATATTAGGTAACATCATCAGTGAGCCTCCAGATGAAGCACTGGTGTCGGTGACCTAGTGTTAGAGAATTCCTAGAAGCATGGTGTATCAACTGGAACTCTATCAACAACCACACTGACTTGGACTCCATTTATCTCCCTCTGAGAAAAAGGACTGGAAATAACATCGCCGCAGGAAATGACATCACTAACCCAAGGAAACCTAAACACATACATAGAAAGTGGGTCACTAACACCAGTCCTTCATCTGGAGGCTCACTGATGATGTTACCTAATATGGTGATGAAATGTCTGAAAACAAACCTTCCAGCTCAGCGAGCAAGCCTCCATCCACTCTGTTCTGTTACTCAGATGCACATTGTGTGTAAGAACTGTCTCAAAACAACACTTTTCACTGTATCTCGATACTTGGATTCAGTAAAGCCTTCAACAAGGTTCTGCATGTCAGAATAATTTAGTTAGATCACATGGGATTCAGGGTGAACTTGCCATTTGGATACGTGATTGGCTGAACTTAATTGGCAGGAGGCCAAGAGTGGTGTTGGAGGGTTGCTTTTTGGACTGGAGGTCTGGGGATCAGTTCTGGCCCCTCTTTTGTTTATCATTTATATCAATGATTTCAGTGAGAATATCGAAGACATGGTTAGTAAGTTTGCAAATGATGCCAAAATTGGTGGCATTCTAGCAGTGAAGACAGTTTTCTAAGATTTCAAAGCGATTGTGATCAAATGGGTCAATGATGGACAGAGTTCAATCTGGAGAAATGTGAGGCATTGCATTTTGGTAAAACAAACAAGGGTAGGACTTATACAATTAATGTAGGGCCCTGGGTGGTGTCGTAGAACAGAGGTACTTAGGGGTGCAGGTACATAATTCTTTGAAGTTTGCATCACAGAGTGGTTAAAAGTCATTTGGCACGCTTTGTCTTCATTGCTCAGTTCTTTGAATATCAGAGTTGGGAAGTCATGTTGAGGTTGTACAGGGCTTTGGTGAGGCCTCTTCTGGAAGAGTGTGTCCAGTTCTGGTCACCTAGTTATAGGAAAGATATTATTAAGCTGGAGAGGATTCAGAAGAGATTTACCAAGATGTTGCCAAGTATGGAAGATTTGAGTTATAAAGAAAGGCTGGATAGGCTGAGACATTTTTTCAAAGTGTATAAGGTTGAGAAGTTACTTCCAGAAGTTTATAAAATAATGAGGAGTATAGATAGACTTAACGGTTGTCTTTTCCCTAAAAGGGGGGTGGTGGGGGGGGGGAGGAGGTTTGAAGACTAGGGGGTAAATTTTTAAGGTGAAAGGACAAAGATTTAAAAAGACATGAAGAGCAGAATTTTTACATAGAGGGTGGTTTGCTTATGAAATGAATTTCCTGAGGAAGTGGTGGATGTGGGTACAATTACAACATTAAAAAGACATTTGGATAAACACATGAATAGGAAAGGTTTGAAGGGATATGGGCCCAGAGTAGGCAGGTGGGACTAGTTTAGTTTGGGATTATGTCTGGCATGGACTGGTTGGACCAAAATTTCTGTTTCTGTACTGTATGACTCCATGTGACAACAATAAATCAAATGCAAACTCAAACTTTGTAGGCTTCTAACATTGTCTTCACAACTCACTTTCTTACATTTCTTTGTGTCATCAGCAAATTTAATTACCATTCCTTTGGTCCCTTTATCCAAATTATCCATATAAACTGTGAAGAGTTGATTCCCCCAGCACTGACCCATGTGGCACACCAATCATGACATCCTCCTATGGCTAAAGTTCATCATCTTTCTCTTTATCAAGGATAAAAATCAATTTCTTGCTGAAGCATCAAAACATCAGAGATAGATAAGCTAACATTCAATAGTGGATAATAAGAATGATACTGCTATGTTGAAATCAAGTTTATGTAGAAACTTTGCAGTGCCTCAGTCAAATTATTATGAGGATGACTATAATGCAAGTTCTCTAATGCCTCATAAGTCATAAACAGGCAAAATGTTTTCTTCACTCATCAAGCTTATTTCATAACAAAACAAAATATTTTCTGGCTCTGTTTTTTGTGAATTTCTTTTATATACAGTATCAGCAATTGAGAAATTCATTGGAAAGGTCAGTTTTGATTAAATACTGAGAGGTAAAAGCAGTTAAATCAGACTGTGGGGTAATACAACACAGCACACTCCATCACAGGAAGTGATGCAATGTCACATGATCTTATTCCCTCTTGCAACAAGAGGAAGCTCCAATCAGATGTTTCTTAATAAAGTTAATGTTTTCCTCACCTCAGTTGGCTCAGTAACTATTATTTAACAGAACAAGGCCAAGAATATTAGACAAAATAAGGGGAGTGATGAAGAGGTTTGTCATTACAGACAGTGGCTCCGTACTTGTCAAATCCAAGTCCTACCTCACCCCCCACCCCCTCAACCTTTCAGAAGATGCAAGGTGTTAATTTATATTTGTCTCCCATAGAAACTAGGTTAAAGTAATAATTTGTATTGAACAGCTGTCAGAGTACTCTTGCTGTGTCTTTTCAGCATAGGCACAAGATCAGATCATCTTGGAGCTGTGACATTTTATTAAGGTTATAATAAGCACTCATCTCCCATGGGGTCACAATGTCACAAGCCATTTTGGAATGTAAACAACTTTAAGGCTATTCTGTTAACATTACATTCATGAGTTGTATTTTTCACTTTTGACAATCTCATTACAAAGAAGATCAAGATAACTCACTTTACAAATATACCTGTCAAATGTTGTACACTGCTTACTGTTGGATATATGTTGTGGGGTCATGATGCAGTCCCTGAAACATACTGCACTGTACTGTAAGAATGTTTTCAAAAACTGTTCAAATTGATTGTAACAAGAAAGAATATTGCAATATTTCACAGAAACAATTTGAGGTGATAGCTGAGACGAGCCCCAGACGCAATGCTGGTGATTTATATTGATACAATTTTTCAAACAGCCATTTTCAGATTGCTGGTTCAATCTCACTTTTCTGCAAAATGGTGAGTTGCTGCGATACAATCTTTTGCTGAGTCATGAGTTCCAGGTTGAAACCAGAATCTGCTGCACTAACCTGGGTTCTTGCACACAGGGTGTATGCAATACTACTTTCTGAGTCATGAAAATATTATACAATTAAATTTAACCATGGTACTGTCAAATTGGTCAGTTCTTGCAAGGTGAACATTTGTTGTGCCAGATTTTATTCACTGAACTTAAATATTTAAACTTAAGGCATTGGAGCAAAGAATGAAGAATGAGACAAATGTTTCCATAAAAATAAAGGTGAGGCTTATGAAGTTCTCCATTATTAATGTGTATTTTGTACAGAAAGTTGAAGCGAGCAGTTGATGTGTGGTTAAATGATTATATGTAAAAACTGCTGTGCAAGCTGTGCTGCACCATCATTAGCTCTGCAAAAACAGGATTTGGCTTTCTTCCACTACTTTGAAATGTCTTGAATAGTGAGAGGTTGCTGTGTTTGTATTGTAGATGTGAATGGAGCTACCCGGAGAAAGTCAAACCTCAACAGTTCAAGCAAAACTAAACTTTATATGATGTGATAATTATTAATTACAGTCAATCAACTTCTCTGGGATTGGATATGAACTAGTGCTTACGTGAAGTTTCATTCCTTCAGGCTTCAAATTTTTTGGGGAGATCTTAAAAATACCAAAAATTAGACATGACTTACCTTTTCTTTCAGGTTTTTATGCCCACTGCTAATCCTTTCTTTCACTTTCAATTCTCCTTTCTATCCCCGATTTGACATCAAATTCATCCACTCTTCAATCTATAGTTTCTGCTCATCCTTTTACTGTTAAGGAGCTACACAGTTGGTTGGTTTCCTCACTCAGATCCCTGAGGGGAGAGTTTGATGAACAATTAATATGCAAATGAAGCAACTTTATGAAACTCACGGGGAGATTAACTGATCTTTTTTGAGTGAGAATACTTTCCTCACCATGAACTAATGACTAATTTGCACATTAATACAATGCGTAGTTTACATGCATTTACATTTTCAGCAAATTCTGCTGCATTTAATTAAGACTTTACTGTTATAGACCTCAAAAACTGGCAGTGACAAATATTTATCTATATAGGAATCCTCCATGATCTCTTCATTCCTTTTGAATTATTTTAGGTTTGCAGCATTTTCTGTAAGAAAGATTATACACATTCTTTTGAACAATTTACACTTTTCCTTTTCGGGTTTATTTAAATTTGTTGTATCTTACATCTTTTAATACGACATTAAGAGCCTCATTACTAAGGTCAGAGTATGTAGAGTCAGAGGACAAATCGCAGAATAGATTAAAGACTGACTACAAAACAGAAAAGGGAGTGGAAGTTAACATGGTTCCCACAGAATGCTAAAAATATGGCCAGTGCTGATCCACATGGATCAGTGCTAGGACCACTGATGTTCATCTTTCAGGATTTTCCACTCTTCCTCAGGCTGAGAGAAGGAAAGGGCATTAAATCTGGGGAGGCAATGGCCTATTGATCTTATCATTGTACTGTTAATCCAGAGATACAGGAACATTCTAGGAAGCTGGGTTTGAGTCCCATCAAGGCAAACAGTGGAATTTGAATTCAATAATGAAAAGCCAAATCTGGAATTAAGGGTAACAAATCCATTGTCAATTGTCAGGATAAAAATCCATTTGATTCAGTAATGCTGTTTAGGGAAGGAAACTGCCAAGCTCACTGGTCTGGCCTACATATGATTCCAGACCCATTGCTATGTGTTTGACTCTTAACTGCCCTCTGGGCAGTTAAGAATGGGCAATGAATACTTCCGTGGCCAGAAATGCCCTCATCCTATGAATGAATAGAACAAAGTAAGAGAAGAATAAATGAGGTGAGTTAATTGTACCCTTTTGCATTCTGGCTTCTGCAATAATTAATGTCAGGATGGGGAGGCTGATGGTTAATCATCCCAGTTTGCAGCTAGTTGAGGCCTTTAAGTGAGTCATTGCCAAGACTCCTGGGATAATCCCCTGTTGTAGCGGGTGGGGGGGGGGTAGACATACAGCACGCTTAATTTAATATGGTGTGGCCTGCTTGGCATCTGCCTGGGGCGAAGCAGCAGCCAGAGTCCCTCAGTGGGCCTGACAGTCAACACACTGATACTGCTGCCAACCCAACTCCACCTCTTTCGCTGTGATACGCACTCCTTAAAATACCTCCTCACATTACCAACCTATCACCTGGGTCACTCCTCAGGTCTGTGACACTGCTACTTGTCACGTGGCATTAACCACTGCCTTCTCAATGGCAGTGCTGAGCAAAACTTCAGTCAGCTCAATCTCTATTCTGGTGATCACCATCTCCACAACAAAATTTCTCAGTCTTTTAATAAAAGACCTGGATCCAAGTCTCACTGGCTCCAAAAATGTGTAATAACATCTCTGAACAGTTGATTTGGAAGTATCTTTAAATAAATGAGCTAGATTCTGGAATCAGATGTCAATATAAACATTTGTAAAAGACAAATTGGATGATGTATTCTGACGGGTTCTATGTTAAAATAACAAGAAACCGCACAGGGCAAAGATATCCCCATTGATCGGGTGTGTAAATGGCAAACACATTTCAATATGGATGAAATGTGAGGTGGTGTGTTCTTTTTTGTTTAAATAACCAGCCCCTTTTAAGGTGCAAGACAAATTGGGATAGAGGAACAACAAAATACAGATGTCAAACTCATTAAAAATCACAAACAAAATACATTACAAAAACAGAAAAAAGTTATTGGTGTCAATTTATTGAGAGCCTAAATTCACAAAGATTAATGAGGCTGACACCAGCATTGATAGGGTACAACAGTCAGGGAAGACAAAACAGATCTGGATCATTTTGAAAAACAGAAGCCTGAGGTCTGACCTGATAGAAAATTTTAAAATTATTACAGGGTTTGATGGGGTTTGTGTCATCATTACAGTGTATCTTCAGGGAGTTTGTCCCAAGTCAGGATCAATGCAAACTGCTAAAAGCTAGGATGCTGGTAAGATTACCTTTTACTAAAGATTTTTCCGACAATATTTTAGAGGGGAATGTTAAGCCTGAGATTTAACATGGAACCATTTCTCTCCAAAGTCTGTTGTTATGTGATCTCATAAATCACTGATGTTGTATACTGACTATTTACATATTTAGCAGTAAATCTTTTTACACTATAGGCAGAAGTAGAAATTATGTCCCCATGCTAAGAGGGGTCCAAAACTAGGTGTCATAACAAAGGATAATCACAAAATATCCATAGAGGAATTCAGGAGAAAGCATGTTTGGGAGGGATTAAAATGAGGTGACTATCATAAATGCATTTAAGGGAAAATAGATAATTCTATTGGGAAAAATAGAAGAACCAGTTGCTGACTGCTAACTTACCTACTAACTGAAGCCTCATTCCTGATGAAGGACTTTTGCCTGAAATGTCGATTCTCCTGCTCCTTGGTTGCTACCTGACCTGCTGGGCTTTTCCAGCACCACACTCTTGACTCTGAGCTCCAGGATCTGCAGTCCTCACTTTCCTGTCCTTGCTAACTGACCTAGTTAGACCAAAAAAAAATGTGTCGAGCCTTGTGTGGAACTTAATGACTACCAAAGACAAATGAGACAGGAAGACCAATCTTTGTACTTTAGATTCTATGAAGCTCTCTGTAACAGATAATAACGTTTGGAGCACATATTACACAGAATTTCAGACCTACATTGATTGTTTCCAGTTGATGAGAAAACATTTTAAATGTGAATATTAGAAGCAGATTATTGGGTTCTCTAATTATGTTTAAGAAATATTCTGAATTCCGAGGCCTAGCTCTAAAGCAAAACATAGAAAACTTGAATTGTGTAGATTGCAACTTTCAACATCAGATAGTAAACTCAGCATTATAGTGACCTTTCCTTATTTCTATATTCTACCCATTGACTCAATGCTGAAAAATACTCAGGTTGACAGTATAATGACCAGTTAATCTACATTGTCAAGTCTATTACTCCAACCTTAAAAAATAAAGTCAACAGTGCCTCATCATATCTCTTTACGTGTCTAGAATGTTTGTCATTGTGACATGCAGTTAAATATGGCAGACATCTCATGCACAGAAAAAATTCACAAGCAGAAGTATGATGAATGATCTGTTATTCTGGCTTTTATTCAGCTACTTTTCTTGAGAGAGAAAGGTTGGAAGAGAAAGTTTTGATTTCTTTTTGAAATGCTGCCATAGGATCGTCAATTCCAACCATTTAACATTTCATCAAAATGTAGCAGGTCATCTGTTATCGCTCTGAAGTGTCATTTTAGATTAAAGGCTCATACCTGGCAAACTTCCAGAAAACCTCAAATACACTGTATTCTACTTGATTGAAGCTACTCTGTTTATTGGAATTAATCTGCAGACACAAATAAACACATGAAGTGTGTGAAGAAAGTTAGTGAACCAAAAGCACAAATATCCATAGGGGAATACAGTGCATTGCAATGTTTAAAATATGGGTTAAAAATGGTGAGGATACAAAGTACTCACCTAAGGGGCAACTTTTTCACACAGAGGGTGGTACATGTATGGAATGAGCTGCCAGAGAAAGTGGTGGAGGCTGGTACAATTACAACATTTAAAAGGCATTTGGATGGATATATGAATAGGAGGGGTTTGGAGGGGTATGGCCCAGGTGCTGGCAGGTGGGACAGGTTCAGTGGGGATATCTAGTTGGCATGGATGAGTTGGACCGAAGGGTCTGTTTCCATGCTGTACATCTCTATGACTCTATGCCTCTACCCAGAAAGGATAAAGAAGAAAACAAAAACAAGATGGGACATCAATACAGATGTGGTTAAATATTATTGTGTTGGTAAAATCTCTGAGGTTGTAAAGATAGAGTGCATTTGGTGTACATTGAAAAGCAGAAAGGGGATGATCATATTCTTGATGGCACTCTGTGGGTCTCTAAACAGGGAGAGACAGAGAGAGTAATGAGCGAATTTGCAGGCAAATCACAAAGATGTGCAACAATTGCAAAGTGATGATATCAAGCACTTTAATTTTCAAAATATCAATTGGGGTAATGCTACAGTAAAGAATAAGATGAGTGGGTGATAATGGAGTAAAATATTAAATCCATTGATACTGATGAGTGATAATCATGAATGAAACTTTGATGTGTTTCAGGAAGGATTCTATTCAGCAATTGTACTCCTTCCAGTTCAAAATGTTGAGAGATGATCTTACTAAACTGCTTAAAATGGATTCAATGAACATAGATACAGAAGAAACATTTTCTTCCAGCAATGAAACCCCAAGCAATGGACAAATGTCAAAGTTAGAACTTGAGCCATTAAGCAATGAAATCAGGAGGTACCAAAGCAATTTGATAATAAAACATTCATATTCCCAATTGACTTTAAATTATGGGTCAATTGAAACCTTACAGGCTTGGAATTTTATGAGATAATATTTCCATGAGATATGGAACTAAGGTGATCAAATAATGTTGAGGTAAAGGCCCTTCCTATTGTCTTATTGAATGGAGAAACAGCATTGAGGGGTTCAATAACTTGTTCCTGTTCTAAATTATTTCAAAGAACTACAGCCATTTTTAAAAAATGTTAATGCTGCTGTGATCAAGAGGGGCTGAAGTACGTCCGAATGCTGCAATATCCTGGTAACTATAACCCCAATCCCACCTCCAAATCATCCCATTGCCACAGCTATTGCTCATTTAGGAGGACTCCAACAGCTCCTTCAATCCTTATTAATGACACAAAGCCCAAATTTGGGCTTCTATTAACTCAAGCTCTTAATTTGGATGCACCCTGGTACAACTTGATTGTATTCTTGCCTAAAAGCCAAGCATCCATTAATTTCTACACTACTGGGAATCTTCACAAAGAACTGAGAGAGAAATCTCATTTATATGTAAACAGCCTTGGGTAGCATACATCTTGTTGGAGATTTTAGTCCATATTGATTTTAGTTGCACATTGTGCAAGGTCATTCTAATACCACTGCAACCCTCCCCTCCAGCATTTCTTGAGCATATCTAAGTTGGGGTCTCTACACCAAACATTAATGAAGTCTTCAATCAGCTTAAGAGCAGTAAGAATGAAAATATCAGGGAGCCTCGAGGCTCTGAAACTAGTACTTGAGAGAAAAAGTAATATATTCCATCAAACATTGATTTGGGAATGAAACCTTTTTTTTCTCATCTGTTTATATCTGAAGGCTGGTTTGCTTTGAAATCCAATTTAGGTTTGTGTTGCAACCCTGAAAATATGACAGACAATCATGCATGCTGAGGAGCAGTCAACGCTAGTGAGCTCCACTCTCCCACTCTCACTAATCCAGTGAAGAGATATTGATCAGATGTAGAGAATCACTTTGAAGTTACAAAGGGGAAAACTCATGCTGACTTTTCATTAAATGTATTCCCACTGTGAAAGACTCCAGAGATTTTTTCTTTTTCCTGCTATTAAAGTTGATTTTTTTTATTTCAGTAGCAGAAGAAGAGCTTGGGACCGCTGCACTGATCAGATAGAAAATGTGGGTGCATGACAACCCAACACAAGTCATGCACCTCAGCAGGGAATGAGATGAATTCCTAGCCCAGAGAATCAAGAGATAATTCATCCAAAATATTTAAAGTGGCAAAGTATTGAAGTCATGTGGATGTAGGAAACTAGTTTCCTTCCTGATTTAATCCTGAACTTAACATTGGCCTGAATCTTCTGATCAATGACAGTGATGAACGGATTGCCACTGTACTCAAAGATTCCCACAACTTGATGTTGCTGTGCACTTCTTCTGGAATCTTCCACGATGAAGGATCATCTGCGGAATTGGGAGTTCCTGAATTTCCTACCATTTTGAGTGAAGATATGCTTTCTGAATTCACTTCTGTATGGGTTCACTGAAATGGGACACAATCTCACGTTGAACCCCATTTGATGGCACTAGCTGCCATTTCATGTGTTTAAATTTTCAATCTTTGTTTATGTCAGTGAATGGAGAAGTGAATGTGTGAGTGGATGAGTCAATGGTAGAAGGATGGGATTGTTAGGATGGGTAGGGGAGGTGAAGTGAATGAGTGAATAATTGAACCAGGATTGAGTCAGTTCACAATAGGTGGCATTCAACTCATTGAGGGCATTAGCAGGTAGTTGATTTGGGTCAAGAAGGAGTATTGCTGGGTAATAATCAGGTGGTGAGGGTGTCATCAGATGATTGGGAGGCTATTTGCTTTTTTTTGGAGGATAGTCCGATGCTGATAGGAGATCAATGGAGTTGGGATGGGGGGAGCTAACAACTTTGGAGATACTCAGGAATTAAACCAGTTTTTAATTTATCTGATATTTCCCTAACAAGTACCCAGGTAAGTGCTATGGATCTTGCCTACGTCTCTAACTCCAACTCAGACTTGAAGAGATTCATGGAAGGTCCTGAGGTGACACGCATCATTAGTCAAAGAGACCAGTCTGCACTAATCTAAAGACCAGAAGATTTGGCCCATTCCAGCAATTCATATAGGAGTGAAATCGGAAGGCACAGTTTCACACGAACTGGTAGGAAAAAAGCTGGAACTAAATTTCTCAAAAGTTGGATTGATTAAAGCTTTCAACCATGAGATTGACTTTTCTTTTTTAGCACAGGTGGTAGGAACTCATATATACCTGTATACAGTAGCTTTCACAATCCCAGCCCAATATCCTGATATAAAAACAGAAAGTGCTGGAGAAACTCAACAGACCTGTCACTACTCTGATAGCTAGTGAAGGTTCTGATGAGGTTCAGAGTAGGTGAGCTCCACCAAGTTTTCTCAAGGGATGTCGGAAAAGCGCAGGCATTATTTTAAACAGCTGATCTCCTAAAATGGTATTCACTTAATTATTATGAGTATTGATGTAAATTTCATTTACTTTTCTCTTTAACCTCCAGCGCCTTGAGTTTCTGTATAGGAACGGCAGTGCTGCATTGACTAGCATTGGCGAAGCAGGGGAACATACCAAGAGACATGAGTTCCCCTTCCACTCCACCCCAACCTGACCATGTAAGTAATCCTTTGCCCATGATTTGAAGTGAAGTCAATAGGTAAGGGGCTATCCTACTCTGCTCCATTCCATAAGATGAAAATGAAATGCCAGAATTTTAATGCCACTTTGTAGAAAAGCAGAACTGGTATTCCTGGTGAATTGGAATGTATTTTTCACTCAGTCAACATCACAAAAAAAAAGACAATCTGCTCATTTTTAGTGTTTGTTGAGCACAAAATAGCTGCCACATTTCCAGGTTTACAAAAGTGACTAGACTTTAAAAAGTACGTTATTGTCTACAAAGCACTTTATAATGTCCAATAGATGTAAAAAGCGCTATGTAAATGTAAACATTTATTCTTTATTTTTTGAAATTCACAGCCAGTTTAAAATAACCTCATAGAGAATCAGCAGACTGTGCTAGTTTTCCACTGACTTCAAAAATATTTTTAGTTTCAAGCTGAATAAAAATGAGAGTGAAACTAGGTGATGTGCTTTTAAAAATAATTTGAAGAATTATTTTGTGAGCGTCAGTGGATAGAAGATGACATGAAATGAAACGCCAACTGCAGCTATAAAGCTGTTTAGTGCTGCTGGGGTAGTCCAATTTCACCGCCAGAGAGTGATTGGGAGGGAGTATAAAATAAATAGATAGAACTAGCCAACGCAAGACTGTCAGTCTAATAGTTAACAAATATTACAACACCAGTAATAATACCTTAAACTGTTTATTTTACAGGAGGCTTTTGTGAAATAAATGTCAGAAATTCACAGCTAGCATCCCATGTTCTATTTTATTTCACAAGAAATCATTATAATTCACCAGCACCCCAGGCACCCATGAGTAAAACATATTTGTGAGAGACCTTTGTTCCATTGTCACTAGTCTTTTATCTTGGATGCAAAACAAGTGTGAACTATTATTCAAGTTGCCACTAAGTCTCGAACAATTTTAGAATCATCAACACTGCTGTGGAAGTCTGTTCATAAAGGTTAGAATCAATATGTTTTTTTCTAATTTATCTGGCATAAGCTCACACTTTGGAGTTACTAGAAATAACACACAGGTTATAAGATCGTGTTTTGTATCTCACTGCACAGAACTGGTGATCTAACAATGTGTGTTCCTCTGATTATATCAGAAATGTGTACAGAAAACTATGGCCTGACAGACTAATAGAAATGTCATTTTTACATTAGTCCAATGTGAACTTTAATTTCAGTCACAGTTTGATCCCAGGATATTGTTGATCCCATTATATTCAACATGCACTGGCACAATTGCACTTCAACTAGAAATTAATCCACACCAGCAAAAACTACTTTGTAAGAATGTTGCCAGTTGCAATATTATAAAAGTGCAATAATATGCTACTCCCAAAAAAATGTTGGAAACAATCTGTTCAGGCATGTAGAGAGCAGTTAATGTTCAGGTTTGTCTCTTTATAAAATTGGAAGATAATAAAAATACATTAGGCTGAAGAAAGATCAGACCATGGGGAAAGGGAAAGCCACACATCAAAAATGATTGCCTTTAAAGTGTTCAGGTAGAAAACCAGAAATGACTAATGACAAGAGTGAAAATAGCTGCACACTAATAATGAGAGAAACAAGATATTTGTGTAAGACAGCAGCAAACAGGTTGGGAGGTAATGGCCTAGTGGTATTATTGCTAGATTTTTATTACTCCAGAAACTTAGCTAATGCTCTTGGGACCTTGGTTCAAATCCCGCTATGGTGAACTTTGAATTCAATAAAAGAATCTGCAATTAAGATTCTAATAACAAACAGGAAATGATTGTTGCAAAAACCCACCTGGTCCACTAAAATTCCTTATATCAATAGCTGTCCTCAACATAACACTCCAGTATTATCCAACTGTTCACATGGCATACAAATATCAACCCCTTGGCATGGAGGCAGTGACCTCACCTTACTAATACACATTGCAGCTTCAATCTATCATTAACACAGTGTCAAAAATTCAAACAAATGCTCACATAGGATTGCACAGCAAGATTCAATTCTGATTTTCACCTTTTGATTTTGAAGTATTTTCATTTGAGACTCTCTCCAGAAGATTAGGTAGAGCTAGAGAGCTGTTTCCGTATCTCAACCATCACTCTGTAATCAGGCAGTCGTAGGTACACAGTCAACCAAGATGACTGAATTCCGGATGCATGATAGCTTCATGACTAAGATTGGTAACTCACCAAAGACAAACATTTCTCTTGCACTTGAAATAAAAGAGCATGTAAGCTACCTGGTGGACACCAAACACCCAACTCGTTCAATGATGCGTCTCAGTGCCTCAATATAATTTGCAGGTGATTACACATTGAACATTAAAATGCTGTCCCTTAATGTCTTCCAAAGTTAGCTTATCAAACCACTCCAATACACTACAATAAACTGTAGCATTTCAATAAGATGCCTACAACCATTTCAAAGCCACTGGATGAAAACCTTAAAAGTTTTGTCCATACTTCAGAATATTTAAACAACTGTCAACACTGTTGTAAATGCGTAGGTAAACAGAAAAAAAGAATTTTTTTTTCATACTTTGAATAAAATTCTGCAAAGATTTTCATCTTTGCAGAATTACATAATAACCACACCTCAGAAACAGACCCTTCATTTATTGGTCGATGCTAGGGTTTATGCCCCACACGAGTGAGCTCCCACACTATTTCACCCCATTCTAACAGTATACCCTGTTATTCCTTTATCCTCACACAATTGTCTCACTTCCCTGTAAACACATCAATGGTATTGAACAGAGAAAATGTTTACAACTGCATCAACAATATCAGAATGTCATGTGGGGATCATTTTAGACTGTGGTATCCTATACTATTGTTCCACCTACATTGACTGAAATGAGAAATATAGTGCTATTTTTGGCCTGGCCTAGTTGATTGGTTTACTCAGGAAAATACCTTTATACTGGTAAGATAAAGGACCAGGATTTAAATTTATCATATATAAATTAAAGAGAGACAAATAAAAAGATTAATAATGTATACATTTTACTTTTGAAAACGAAATATGGAAACATGTAGAGTACACTATTTGTTATTGTATCTAATTTTAAGCTAAAAATGAACTTGAGAGCTGCAAGACCAATTTTCGCAAGGAACATAGACAAAGATAAAAACAATTGTAAATTTGTCTCAATAGACACAGGTGGTATGTAGGAGAAAGTGAGGACTGCAGATGCTACAGATGCTTTGGTCCATACTATCCACACATAGAAAATGAATGTCATTTATACATCAGATCTAGATCTCACTGAATCAATTGTGCCTTCATTTATCACCACAAAAACACAATTTGTTGCACTTTCAGGTAGCATTCTCTGTTCTACCAGGAACTCAGTTCCACAGTTTTATGTAATCCATTCTGCACAAGTGCCAGCTGATTAGTCCCTTTTCAACATAAATCATTATCTGAACTAATGTAGCCTCATTGGAGATTGACTCGGAGAAAGTGAGGACTGTAGATGATGGAGGTCAGAGTTGAGGATATGGTACTGGAAAAGCACAGTAGGTCAGGCAGCATCCGAGGAGCAGGAAAATCGATGTTTCAGCATAAGCCTTTCATCAAGAATGGGCTTGATGAAGGGCTTATGCCGGAAACGTGGATTCTCCTGCTCTACGGATGTTGCCTGACCTGCTGTGCCATTCCAGCACCACATTCTCGACTCATTAGAGATTGAATTAATCATGTTTCTGGTAATTAAACTGAGGCTGAAAGGAATTGACTCCATCTCAATGCTTGAAAATGTTTTACTGAATCTTTTGTTATTGTAGGAACAGAGTTGGGGGAGAGGGTGGAAGAGGCTGCATATAATAATTTTAATAATAGCGAAAGAGAGCAACTTACTACAGAACTGTAACTGGAGAATCACACTGAGCTTGTCATGCTATGGTCAACAAGATAATTTGGCAATTTTCACTTCATAAACATTTAATAGGCATTACTGACAATTATCACCAATTTACTACATGACACTGTTTCAATATTCTTGTCTGACATAAAACATTCATCGTCACAGCCACCTGATGAAGGAGCAGCGCTCCGAAAGCTAGTGCTTCCAATTAAACCTGATGGACTATAACCTGGTGTCGTGTGACTTTTAACTTTGTTCAGCCCAGTCCAACACCAGCATCTCCTAATCATTCATTGTTATACTTGTTAAAATAATTTTTAAAAAGTGAAACCCAATCACTCATTTTATCAAATAGTGCATTGGATAAGAGCTTCTAACTGACTGCAGTATTCAATATACAACAGAAAAGAGAAAATGTCCCTCTGATACATCCCTCCAAGAGGCTCAAGTAGATGTTAGGAAGGTCATATTTTGCTTGACAGTCTAGGTAAATGCTAACATATGGGACAATGATCAGGTCTTTAGCATCCTATCTGCCCATAATGTTACTTCTCAGGACTATCCTGGGAAAAGTGGTAGCATGTCGACTGTGGCATCAGGAATGGACTTTGCTCATGAAATACAAGGAGAGAACCTATTAGAGGCCATCTTTTCTTTCAAAGCTGATTTCAGTACAGTGAGAACTGGATGTTGTAGTGGGCACAGTTATCCATTGCCATTATAAAGTTAGTTCTTTTTAGTGCCATTTTATTGAAAGAATTTAAAGCTTAATTTCCTCTATCTTCCAGCATATTAGTGTTATAGTCTATGATCTTTCCCAAGAACTCCTTTTTAAAAAAAAAGTAATTTGTTGGTGATGTTGGTATTTATTGCCCATCTTTAATTGTCCTGAAGAAAGTGACAGTGCCTTCTTGAACTGTTGTGGTCCATGAGAGGTGGATGCATCTACCGTATTGTTAGGAGAACATTCTCACATTATGACCCAGCAAAAGTGAAGGAACACTGAAAAGGCTCCAAGTCAAAATGTTATGTAGCCTGAAGGGGGTTCCGGTAGATCGTGATGCCTCCATGTATCTGTTACTCTTGTCCTTCTAGCTGGTAGAGTTTGTTGATTTGGAAAGTGCTGTGAAGGGTAGCAACCTGTAGTGGCTCAGTTTCTACAACTATTCACTGTGAAAAGAATGCTTTGACAAAGGGAAAGCTAAGGCAGAAACCATTGCATCTTTAAAGGGAAGGCTGAATACATATTTCAAGCAAATAAAAAATGAAAGTTGCATGAAAAATCAAGCAATGATATTAAGTTTGAATTGTTCTAACAAAGGAATGACCTAAATGCAATGAGTTCAATCACTTCCTACATACCAGAGAATTACAAGATTCTGTCCTTTTAAAGTGTTTTCTTCCTATGGTGAAAATAAAATATTTTATAGTGATTTTTGAAACCTCCTAGAGTGATTTATAACAATTAGAAAATTGCATTGTAGGTACCACTCTAATGCAGACAATTAAGGACATAATTTTCTACTTCAGAGGGCAGACAGAGTCTTATGTGTTATCAAAAGACAATGCTACATTCTACCTTACTGATTTCATAATCTGACCTTAGAGGGACAAGACAACTAAACCATAGCTTCATCTTACATGTAATACATGCATTGAATCTTCCACCTTATTGTGAAAAATGTCAGACACTATTACATACCAGTGGTGAGTGCTGGTAAGTAATAAATAACACAAAGGCTGGTGCAAGTTACATCGAAGTGTTGCACTTTCATGATGCATTATATTTTCAACACAGGTCAACGTGTGTGATTCAATATGGTGTAATCATGGGAGCCATCTTCTTTCTTTTTTTTTGACATGCTTTGGTGCTTTATGAACCGCATTCCATACAATCATATGTGCTGGAGTTTAAACGATACAATCCATCCATCCAAAGATAGTGACAGTGCATCTTGTTCCCAGTGCTGTAGAGTGTAGGCTATAATACCTGGAGAAAGTGCTATGAGCGAATGTTTTGAATTGCTGCAGTCCATGGGGACGAGGTACACCCAGTGCAGTTAGGAAGGGAGCTCCAGGATTTTGAAGCACTGAAGAAATTTGGGGAAATCATTGGTCTATTGAAGTATCTATGTTCCTATCTTTCTGTTTGCATATGTTTGAATGGTAAAATGGAAGATCATACTAGGATTGCACCCACTTTTGTAATTCACCTCTTGCTACTGCTGCTTTGAAAATGGGTTCTGTATGTGTGATCAGGTTGGACAGAAAGTTGCAGCATAAAAACATTACAATTTAAAAAAAATGTAAAATCTTAAGAGGAATTTTTTTTTCTGAATGTTATGAATAAAGTAAGATGATTAGGTTCAGAGTAAGCATTCTGATTGTTAATATTAGAAGTTCAGAACAAGTTGCAAGCACAGTTCAGTGCTCAAAGAGTTAAAAACATCATTTACACTTCAGACTACTATCTTAATGAATCTTGACCTCTGAAATGCCATATAAATATTAAACTGGTACTTTGAATATATCGTGATTGCAATTAATTAATAACAGTAATTGTTAATTGCTATTCGGTTTTATTACATTTTAATTACTGACCTCTTCTTGTTAATCTTCTATTCCTACACATATTCTGCTGTGGATGTGTTGAGATTATATCACAAAACTTAGAGAATATTAATTAATCTTCCAACTGCATACAAGGTATGAATCTGAAACCCGAAAGCTGGGAGACACAGATCAATGTTAATACACAGTAGCAATGTGCTGAGAATAAATCAGCCAAGGCCATTACATGGACCATGAGAAAGAACAGGGTTGCTTAGGAACAAGAAGCTGTTCATATGAAATGTTACCTTATGAAAAACATAGCCCCCTTAATTGCAACTATCTGCTACAGCATTTCTCTGTTGTCTCTCAAATTGAAAATGTATTTCTTTACTTGTGAAGCTGTTATTACAAAGATGTGCAAACCTTGATCCAAAATTCCAATTTCCTTTTTCAGTCCTCGAGTTATGATAAGATAGAGAATGCGCAGTTATGCAAGTGTGTAATGTTGACGATACTAAAGGCAATCCTTTTTTTGGAGCGCTCAATACTTAAAAGAAGAATAGGGCCATTAAGTGAGACTGTATTGAGATTTGATGATTTAAGGACAGGAATCAAAATAAAACTGAGAAAATGGAATGAATCTGTGGACGTCTTTTCATGATCATTGAGTGTCTCAAATCAATTTACATGGAAAATGCAAAATATAATTGGAGTCCTCCTTTTAAAAATGCAATTAAGGTTCCAATCACAACAGGGCCAGAATACCATTTTAAGTGAAGGCTGGTATCTAAAATAAGGGGTTGAAAAGTTGTAACTCATTTACCAGGAGAGACAAGAGTGCACATCTGAGCCACATAAATTAAAATGTTGGCTTCCATGACACAGTATTGACCTTACCCTCATAAACTCTTTCTCTGCAATGTACCCAAGCTCTGGTGACTGTTCCCTTAGGTCTCCAGTAATGGCACCTTTCTACCTGACATTCTCTCTTGACCTGACAGTTAGCTGTTGCTTCCTGCCAAAGATACATGGCAGGGAGACCAATTTTATTCAGATGAAGTCCAAGCATCAAAATTATTCTCCTGAATCATCGTTTGCCCCCTACTTTATCATCATGTTCCCAACTGTGCTGAGTTAAAATTCGGGCTGAGAATTTAATAAGCCACAGAAATATCTGGTGTAACAGGATGAGATTTATGCAGTGTGACTGACATTTGCAAGGCAGAAGGACAATCCAGCAAAGTTCCAACTAAAAATGTACCAGGATCCAAGTTCATTGGTGTTGGTAAAATACATGGAGCATTCCACTTGAGCATTTTTTGTGAGTGACATTGCTTATATCAAGGGGATCTTTATTATCAATAATTTATTCAATGGTATTATCATTTAGGCTGACTCAAGCAAGAAAAGACAAAAAATAAACACTACCTTTGCTCAACAGAGCCTCAGAATGGCTGGTTTTGTCCAATAAAATTACATTTTACAAGCAACACGAGTGTGTGACTATTCACCACATACAGTTATGACCAGATGAGGAGGGATCACAGCTCCCTCTTTTTATTTGACAACATAAGACTAGCATTTGTCTTATTTTTAGTATATAGCTAGCACACTTCAATTAGACTTACTTAACCTGATCAAAATTAAGACAAATGAATTCCAATGATTTTTTCTCAGCCCTTTACATTGCATGAGCAATGGAAAAAAATGTGGGAGCGAGCATGAAAATATCTTATTCTCAATGTTGAGAAAAATATGTGCAATATTCCACATAAGGTTCCCCTTAGATCAGATTCGCATTAACAGGCAGCAAGCACCTTATTTCCATGCATCAAATGATCTTGTTAACTAATCTCACATCATTGAAATGCAGTTTGCCATTCTCCTATGCACTAAGAAACTAGATGGCTTGAAATTCAGAATGTTACCTAGTTAATGCAGCTTACCACTTGCTTCTTAATTTTCGCCTTAAAGTTATCAGGAAAGTGTGAGTAAAATAAAAGATAAAAATTTCTTCAAGCTTCACTGAGTTTCATGTGCGTTGGCTGGGCTAGGTGATCACAGCAGCCACTGAACATCGTCAGTGTAATTTTTAAAGTCATTTCTTGTCCCTTAAAGTTTAAAGACAAATTATGAAAATTGAAAATTCATAATTTGGGTTTTATCATAATGGTGACATTGTTACAAGCTGACACAAAATGTTTGAGTCAACTGTTCCAAGTGGAACTCAGTTGCGGCAGAAGACGGGGACATGAAAATACTTTAGCAATGCCCTTAAAGGGTGATGTCAAATATCCATGACCAAAATATGGAAGTCTCTACCTTGTGAATACTCTAAAGATTGATTCCGATAGGCACCGGACGCATCCAGTGACTTCATCATGAATGTACAGTGGAAAGTTGAGTCATTGGAAAGAGTATACAAACCTCGAAACAACACTAACCTCAACCTTCATGCACTGTCTACTCCTTGTTTGGCAGAATCTTAGATCATCAATTTGATGCATTAGCCATCTTGGACTTGTGATATTTTCTCAAATGACCACATTGTCCCAGTGCATTATATTGGCTAAGAATTGTTTGAGGTAGTCTACTGCCAACTTTATGAAATACTTGGAGCCTATTTAGTGAATGGTGGTAGAGGATGCACTACTGTAGAGTATGTACAGAAGAGGTACTGTTCTTAAATAACAAGAAAGTTTAAGCATGATAATAACAAGTACAATTACACTTGACCAGTGTGAGACATCAGTAGAATGGGTGGAGCCAATATAACATGAACTTTAATTAATCAGAACCATTAGCTTATACAAAAAGGCTCATTGAACCAAAGTGGAAGCGATGAACTTGAACATGGTGGTCTGCCTAAGAAAAGACAAAGAAAAGATTCACTAAATGTCATGACACCAACATGTAACATTACTTAAATATCTCAACATGTGCAGCTCTCAAGAACTGTATTAGTCTATTCTCAATATACATTAAGTTATGGTTATGGTTACATTTTCTCAGATGAAGGACTAAAGAGAGGAAGAACTTGAGCAGTAGCAGATAGTGCTGTGGCAACACAAGCTTCCAAGAAGCTCTGTCCTTGCTGGCCCAGGTCATTAACGTTTCCAACTGTTTTGGCAACTAAACTGGGAGGACTCTCTCTACGTTTAGCATCCAGTAAAAATCATGATCTTTTCAACTTTATTGAGATCATCCTTTTGAGGTCGTAGATTCATCTGTCAAGCTGGTGTGTTTTTCTGCATGCATTTTGTCACCTCGCTCGGTGACATTGTCAGTGCATTTTCAATATGGTGTAGCTGGTCTGTCCGAATATTTAAGGAAATGTTACAAGGCAATTCAACGTTATGAACATAAAATATTTGTGGCTACTTAAGCAGAAGGTATCAGCAGACTCTACTTAAATGAGTCCATCAGATGCAAACATTTGGGTGAACTATAATCATTTTGACTGATCTTTGTTCAGTAGTGGCAGAGTCTGTGTTAGTTGTTTAATTGCAGTTTTGGTGTGAAAACAACTCAAGAGCAGTAAATTTTATGAAAAGAGAGTGTAACAATTATCTTTATAATTAACCATAACAATTTTATGTGATTATAATTTTTTATTGAGGTGTGAAAGATCAACAAAATATGTTGTGGGTTTACTTAGATTGCAAAGTCATGCAAAAAATTGTGAAACATTCTTAGAGTGAAGTATTACAAATCAGAACACCTGGCAACCATTGCAAAGAAAGATCGAGAGACCAGACATGGTTTTCAAATACACTGCATGAAAGGGTGATGAAAGGGAACTTAACGTCGAAAGGTATTTGGATATAAATCCAAGAAAAGAGAGTCGCAGAATTATGGGGAACGAGCAAGTGGCCAAATGGTAAAAGTGTGTTTGGCAGAAAGGTCTCCTTCTGTACTATTAGGATCTCATTACATTATCGGCCCCAGTTGTGAATGAAATTAAAGGAACAAAAAAGCGTATTGTAATACCAAATTATTTTCCATTAAAATCTAAATTCATTGACCTCAGGGATCAAAGGAGTTGGGTCGACAACACGGTAATGTCAATTGTCTAATGTCTTACCCTTGAGTGTATCTCATTGCTGGGAACATTGGGTCAATTAATATTGCTTTACATGGAGACTTGATAATTAGGGTCACCAAGAAGCAGTGGGGAAAGAGTTCTGAGTTCTTTCCGCCAAAGTTAAATAGGGGTCTATTGAGCTATCAGACCCTCCTACTGCCTCAATTGTACGTATGATCTTTTCTAAATAAGAAATGCCTTGGGTTTGTTTGTTGTCCAGATGGGAGAAAGTGAGAACTGCAGATGCTGGAGAGACAGAGTTGATAAGGGGTGGTGCTGGTAAAAACACAGCAAGTCAGGCAGCATCTGAGGAGCAAGAGAATCAATGTTTCAGGCATAACCCTTCTTCAGGGCTGCGGAGGGGGAAGGGGTTGAGAAATAAATTGGGGGAGGAGGTGAGCCTGGGGAGAGGTAGGTGGGTTTTTTTGCTCAATCTCTCTATTGGAGAGGGGCTCCACACTTCCCAATGACCTATCACCATCACCCCCATCCTTTGCCCACCTATTGCCATCCCCTGACATTTCAGCAGCCCTGTCCAACCTCCCCATTTATTTCTCAGCCCCCTTCCTCTCCCCAGTCCTGAAGAAGGGTTATGCCCAAAACGTCAACTCTCTTGATTTTCAGATGTTGCCTGACTTGCTGTGCTTGTTACAGCACCAGACTTTACCACCTCTGTTCTTCATATGGAAAGACTGTTTCGAATCAAAGTGCTCTCATGACTATGTATGAATATGAAGTTTTTCATAATGAACAAAGTATATTTTTGAAGTTAAAAACTTAGTAACTAGGGAACCTCTTGGTCTATTTTACAGTAACTGGTTTCAGTCTATTTTTTGGCTGAAGATCATTTTACTTTTGATGAACAGGATTTTGTAACATGAAATCTGAAGTCATCATGGTAGTTACGTTAAAAATAAATCGATAGCAATAGTTCCAAAAATGTACATGAATTGATAACTAAAGTTAAGAATATGGGCAGTTGTAGGGATGAATGCAGCTCGAGAGAACTTTATTGACTGTTGTAAATCTTGCTAACCTAGTACTGGAAAGAAAATGTAGTGGTTCTCAAAATCATTTTAGTTGAAGGATCCCTTCCAATTTGTTGAGTACTCATATACCTTTCCAGTGTAATCATAATGTCCACAAACTGAAAAATAACATGTATTTACTCACAGATCTCAGTGTGTGTCTACTTCTTACTGATTAGTCTGTCAATTCTTGGCAGTAGACCAGCACAGGAAGACAGGAGGAGCAGGAGCGAGGGACATGCGGGATATCAAGGAAAGTACAAACATGCAAATTTCAGGAAACCAGAGAAAAGAGGAGCAGCGGAGAGGCATGAGTTGAGAAGAAACAGAGGGGAAACGGAGCACGGAGCAATATGGTAAGCAAGACATGCCTGTGATGATCATTCACTTGCTGAGTCTTGGCTGTTGCCCACAGTCCAGGTCCCCTACAGGTACAGAATCTCAACAATAAGGAACATGTGCTTATTTTAAGAAATTACAGGCAGCAAATTCAAGGATAAACTGAGCTGTTAACACTTCAAACACCATGGGAATGGTGCAAGAATGTTATTGCTGTAAATGGAGCAAAATATCACCTGCACTTACCAATCAGGATCAGGCCCACTCTGAATCTAGATCAGGATCAGGTCCATTCTGATTCTAGATCAGGATCAGGCCCACTCTGAATCTAGAAGAATGTAGAACCCTGATATTGAATGAGAAGTTGGGAGAGAGTGGGATGAGGGCACGGCTTTACAGTTAGGAGGGGCAGAAGGAGAGGTTTCCCACAGATCCTGCCAAATTTAATGGAAATACCCAATTAGAATGTTTGAAAACCAATTCCTGGCTGTGGCCAGCTGGCTAGTTTGAAAGGCAAGCTCATTCCCTCATGGGCAGGGAGGTCTTTAACATCTAGCCACAGGCCAAGTGCTGAGAGGAACCTGAGAGAGATTGGGATGAACTGGTGGAAGAAGGCATTGAGGAAGACACCAGCCAGATCAGAGGAAGAGAGGAGACCAATGAAGACATGGCTGGTAGATTCAATGGGTCAGGAGAGATCACAGGATGATGAAAGGCATGGGGGGGGGGGGGGGTGCGGTAAACAAATCACAGTGGGAGGTGGTTCCTGATCACCCTAGAGGTTTGATCCAGAGGCCAGAGGAAAGCACCACCTGCTCCTTCTGCACATTCATTGCACCTCTTCCATGCAGTGATTAATTTGAAATTATTCCAAAAGAAAGAAAATAAAACTGTGGAACTTATTTCATTTAAAAATTTAAATGTCTGCTAAGAATAGAAGTAGACCGCTTTTAGTCATTTAGGTTTCAGGCTGTTCCCCCCACCTAGCCCATGGTATTGTAAAAGAGTTAGGTTTGACCGTGTGATATGCTAATGAAACACAGAGAAGCGTTGTTAGAGGACGTGATTCAATGTCACATGATCCAATGAATACAGAAGAATCATTAAATGAAGTGATGCAATGTCACATGATTCAATGCTCTCTTAGATGTCATGATCTAGTCTCTGATGGTTATGTTTCTTAATTAAGATTAAGAATCCAGGAGTATTGTGTGAAATTGTGTGGTCTCCCTATCTAAGAGAAGATATATTTGCTGTGGACGTTCACTAATCTGATATCAAGGATGGCACGAGTGTTGCATGAGAAGAGATTGTTTCAACTGGGCCTGTGTTCACTAGTTAAAAATCACACAACACCAGGTTATAGTACAATAGGTTTAATTGGAAGCAAGAGCTTTCAGACCGCAGCTCCTTCGTCAGATGAACAACCACCTGATGAAGGAGCAACGCTCTGAAAGCTAGTGCTGCCAATTAAAACTGTTGGACTATGACCTGATGATGTGTGATTTTTAACTTTGTACACCCCAGTCCAACACTGGCATCTCCAAATCATGCGTTCACTAGGGCTTAGAAAAATGAGAGGAAATCTGATAGAATCTTACACATTTCAAACAGGGATGGACAGAATAGATGCAGGGAAGATGATGCATATGAACTTGTTTGGGGATTCTGGAGCCAGGAGTAACAGTCACAGGATAGGGGGTAGACCATTTCAGATTGAGTTGAGGAAACATTTCTTCACTCAGTGGCTGGTCAAGTTGTGGAATTAGCTATTTTAGAAGACTGTGGAGTGTAGACCGCTGTGTATATTCAAGAAATAGACTTGATGCATTTTTAAACATTAAAGGCATCCAGAGATATAGAGATAAAGTGGGCTTAAGGCGTTGTGATAGAGGATCAGCAATATTCATACTAAATGGCAGAGCAGGCTTGAGAAACCAAACAGCCTGCTGCTGCCACTAGCTTCTATTTTTCTGTGTTTACATAGTCTGCTGAGATAAAAACAAAGCAAATATTCTTTAGCAGCACAATGAGACTGGGAATATCATAATCTCAAACCAAACCCAACAACGTTTTGGGGGGTTAAAATCCCCAACTGTATTGAAAGAAATATATTTAATTGAACCAATGGCAAGTTAGGAATAATTTTCATTTTGTGCTATCATTATTTAAACTAACTCATTTATTTTTTCCCCAGTTACTAGCTACTGTAAATAAATCAATATTCAACATTTTTGGCCTGTTACCCGATATTTACAAAAGCTTTAAATCATCAGACTGGAAGACATTCTGAAAAACGTCTGAATGCATTGTGAGGTGCAGCATGACTAAATGGGAAGCAGGAGCAAAAGGCTACTCATCGCTAGGGTCATTGCAGCTTTTGTTAGCCTGGATTAAACTAGTCAAAAAATAGCAAGATCAAAAACTGCATAGCATTTGCCACTGAATGTTGAACAACCAATCAAAAATGGGAAATGTGAAGCACTGGGAACAAAACAAAAATGAAGCTGCAGGAGGTTTACCTCATCCTAACATTAACCCTATTTCCTCTCCAAAAACAGATTAATAAATGCAGTACATGTACTAGTGTTTAATATTTTACCTTGCAAATTAAGAGGGATTTTAGATTTTAAATTTGCCATTTTGCGCAAACATGTATTTGAACAGGCAAATTAGGAATATGTCATTCAAATCGTCAATTCTACTCTGCCATTCAATTAGATCATGGTTCATCTGATTGTGGTCTGAACTCTACTTTGCTGCCTACTCCCTTTACAATTTAACTTCTTGTTAATAAAGAATCTACCTTCAATCTATCTTTCAAATATTTAATGATTCTACCTCTACTCGTCTCTGGAGAAGTGATTTCCAAAGACTCATGACTCTCTGGGGGAAGAAGAAACTCTTCATAACCCCATTTCAGATGAGAACCCTTTTAGTTTTTAAGTCAGCATTTCAATGATGGAGATGCTTAACTTACTAATTTCTAAGAGAAAGTGAGGACTGCAGATGCTGGAGATCAGAGCTGAAAATGTGTTGGTGGAAAAGCGCAGCAGGTCAGGCAGCATCCAAGGAACAGGAGAATCGATGTTTCGGGCATAAGCCCTTCCTCAGGAATGAGGAAAGTGCGTCCAGCAGGCTAAGATAAAAGGTAGGGAGGAGGGACTTGGGGAAGGGGCGTTGGAAATGCGATAGGTGGAAGGAGGTCAAGATGAGGGTGATAGGCTGGAGTGGGGTGGGGGCGGAGAGGTCAGGAAGAAGATTGCAGGTTAGGAAGGCGGTGCTGAGTTCGAGGGATTTGACTGAGACAAGGTGGAGGGAGGGGAAATGAGGAAACTGGAGAAATCTGAGTTCATCCCTTGTGGTTGGAGGGTTCCTAGGCGGAAGATGAGGCGCTCTTCCTCCAACCATCGTGTTGCTATGGTCTGGCGATGGAGGAGTCCAAGGACCTGCATGTCCTTGGTGGAGTGGGAGGGAGAGTTGAAGTGTTGAGCCACGGGGTGGTTGGGTTGGTTTGGCCGGGTGTCCCAGAGGTGTTCTCTGAAACGTTCCACAAGTACCCTCTGGGACACCCGGACAAACTTTCCTCATTCCTGAGGAAGGGCTTATGCCCGAAACATTGATTTTCCTGTTCCTTGGATGCTGCCTGACCTGCTGCGCTTTTCCAGCAACACATTTTCAGTTCCTAATTTCTAACACAATTTTCGCAAGATGTTTACTTGTGGATGTAAGTTTACTCACTGAGCTGGAAGGTTCATTTTCAGACGTCTTATCATCATACTAGGTAACATCATCAGTGAATCTCCGGTGAAGCACTGGTGTTAGTGACCCACTTTCTATTTATGTGTTTTGGTTTCCTTGGGTTGGTGATGTCATTTCTGGTCCTTTTTCTCAGAGGTGGTAAATGGAGTCCAAGTTAATGTGTTTGTTGAAAGAGTTCTGGTTGGAATGCATACTTCTAGGAATTCTCATGCATGTCTCTGTTTGGCTTGTCCTAGAATGAATGTATTGTCCCAGTCGAAGTGGTGTTCTTCCTCCTATGTATGGATGGATACTAATGAGAGTGGGCCATATCTTTTTGTGGCTAGTTGATGTTCATGTCTCCTGGTGGCTAGTCTTTTGCCTGGTTGTCCAATGTAGTCCAATAGTAAATAGAAAGCAGGTCACTAACACCAGTGCTTCACTGGACATTCACTGAAGATGTTACCTAGTATGGCAACAAAATGTCTGAAAATGAAACTTCCAGTCAGCGAGCAAACCTACATCCAGAACCTCAACCTGAGCTACAAACTTTCTCAAAACCCGTTCTGTTTCCTTGTACATAGGGTCATAATTTTTCTCCCTTTGGAGTCGGAAGAGAATCAAATGTAATTTAAGTTTGGAATCCAGAAGCCAAGGGAGGATGAACTGTAGCTAATAAGTGCTATGTGCCCCACACCACATTATGCTCTCTGGCTCCATCACTCAGTGATGGGTGTATCAACCTACGTCCCATTGTTCCAAAACAGTCAAGTCTCAATGTATATCATGCAGAAGAGTTGCCAAGTAGAAAGAGATGCTCAAGACGACTTTGAAAATTGCAGTGCAACTGAAAGTCACAAGTAGCACTGTATGTTGATATTGGCATTTGAGCAAGTGATAAGAGATTAGGGCAGGTGTATAAGGAAGGTACCTCAGGAGTGAGACACGTTTACTTATTTTCATTTGAGAATTGGGTTCACTTGCTCCTTTAAGGTTTTGTTTTCATTGTATGTTGTCATTTTTTTCATTGGCAACCACAAAGTCACAGGTTGTTAATGACTGAGACAAGAAGAAATCAGCATGACCCTGTAAACACAGCTTGGAAATCAACCAGGTGCACAAGGGCAGAGCAGAATGATTGTATTTTGCCATGCAGTCCCATTGGAAATGCCGGTTCTCTGTTCTGCACCAGCCAGAGAGATAACAGAGAACATGAGAATAGTAGAATGTATTATTATTTCATTTTTTTCTTGTTTTCTTTTCCAATGGAAAAATTAAAGCACATTTCACTCAAAGCAAAATATATAATTACGTAATGGCATGTCATATTCTGAATTTTAAAGTAATTCACTTTGTAAAGGCCAGACACAAACAGACTGGAAAAGATGGCTGCCTAAGGATCACCTGACTTTCTTTTGTGGATTGGAACCACTTCCTACCTCAAAGGGAACAAAAGAACAAACTAGACCAGTGCAAGTCAACATTTTTTTCCCTGAATCTAATCAAAGGGAATTATCCGATTGAATAAATTATTCTAAAATAGTTTCAAACCTTCAAAGGAGCTAACTTACAACACAATATGTTATAATCAACATGAATATTCATCCTTATTTGGGGGAAGAAAGACTTCAGCTTCTGAAGAGTCCCACAGAGGCAACCATGTTTGCTTTGCCTGGTCAAAAGGTCAGTGAAAAGCTGTTTGTAGACCAAATCACAAGGCCATGAAAATCATCAGCTCTGCCATTACATGAAACTGACTCAGATATAAACTAAGCAATATCAGGCAACTAGTGTGCTTAGTCTGTTCCAGACTGACATTCATCTGAGAATTAACCACCCAATTATTTGAGTATAAGAAACTTTGTAACATGCTATGTGCTCCTTGCTTTACAAGACCCTCACTTCAAATTTAGAGCATCAACTCATTCACCAAACCAACTCTGCCCCATGGGATACCAGAGATCATAATCTTGAGACAGAGTTAACTATAATCTTTACATTTATCTAATCTTAATCTATGTGTGCGTGTTAATGTGTGGGTAAGAATGAGCATGTGAAACTTTGAGATAATGTCTCAAGACCCTCAAGTTCTTATAAAAAGACAGTCATAGAACACGGAAACAGACCCTTTGACCCAACTCATCCGTGGTGATCAGGTTTCCTAAACTGAACGAGTCCTGTTACCTACATTTAGCCCATATCCCTTCAATCAAGCTGTCTCTTATGCTTCTAAATAAAGTGGATATAATCTCGCCTGGCCAATATACCCCAACCTGATGAAGGGCTTTTGCCTGAAATGTCGTTTTCTTGCTCCTCTGATGCTGCCTGACCTGCTGTGTTTTTCCAGCACCACTCTAATCTAGACTCTGATCCCCAGCATCTGCAGTACCCACTTCTGCCTAATGTACCCCATCAGACTGCCCATTCCAATATTTGCCCATTCCAATCTTCTCTGAAGTGCTTGCAATTCTTCATATCCTTCCTTAAATAAAGAGTCCAAAACTCTACACAGGACAGTACAGATGCCTATTTTAGGGTTTTGATGAACAGTCATCGATCTGAAACATTAACTCTGTTTCTCTCTGTACAGATACTGCTCAATATTTTATGCTATTATTCAGGTTTCCAGTGTCTCTAGTATTTCATGTTGTGCTTGATCCCACAGATTAATTACAGAGGAACCAAAGCAAATGAGCTGTTCAGAAAAGTGACCAAGAATTTGATCAAAGACATATCATTCTAAGGGGGACCTCAAATAAACGGAGAGTTTAAAGAAGGAATTTTGAACAGAGTTAATGTTTCTCAATTGATTTAACTTCTTCACAACCCCACTTCAGTTCTGAAGAAAAGTCATATCAGATTCAAAATATTTACTCTGTTCCACTCTCCATAGATTCTGCCACACCTGCTGGGTTTCTTCAGCATTTTCTACTTTTATTTCATATTTCTAGTATCAAAATTATTTTGCTTTTATTAGAGTTGAGGGAACATCACATTTGGAGAAAGCGTAGGGCGGGACCTGTGGAAGATTTTATCTAACACACAGTTTTCCATATAATCCATTTATTTTCACCTGTACATATTCTGTGCTAACCAGGGAGCTTCCTCTAAAATGTTGAAACAATTTATTCTGATCTGTAATTATCAGGTGATAACAATATCTCAGTTCAAATTTTTACTCATCAGTCTCCATTGATTTTAAGTGATTTTTTTATCAATCCATCAAATGAGCTATAATTCATCTCTACTACTGGTATTCAAACCCTGCTGAATTGGCTGGCATATATGTCTCTGAAAACTGGCACTCCACCTAAGCTGTTGTCAGACTTTAGCAAATAAGACTGAATAAAGCCAAGAATGAAACAGAATCCAATGAACCTGCAATAAGAGATATAAGGTTATAAACTGCTTTCACTGAAGTCTACTATCAAACTCATCATAGCATGGCAGTACAAGAGAATGGCCCAAAATAAAACTAAAAATCAGGTCAGAAGTAATGATTCTTTAAAGGAGCTATTGATGCACACCTTAATTTCTTCTTGCACAGACCATTTAGCAATGTAAAATGCCAGGTAAACTGAAAGACAATGTTACAGTGAGGTCTAATAGAAGATCCACCATAAAATTACAACATTAAATCTCCTGCAGAATAATTAATTTCCTTGTTTTATTAACCTGCTAGCTTTAAAATGACACACTGGCCACTTTTATAAGTGACTTTTCCAAATGGCATTGCTTAAAATTCAAAACAATAGCCTCCTTAAGTGTCTACAAGAGTCACATTTGCAGAGAAATTTCCCTGGAGCCATCTTTTATCGTTTTAATGTGCATCAATATTATTTACTAGGCTTTTACGTTCAATTTTTAAAACACGAAGTAATTAAAATGCACAGCTGTTTAATTATACATTGGAAAAGTTACTGGAACTCTCTGCAGACCATTCACTGTAGTTTTAATGCTTCTGAGTAATTTAATGCACCTGGCAGTCACCATGTTATTTTAACGCTTGTGCATCCCTATCTCTTTCCAATTTTTCTCTCTTATACTTTCATTAATCTCTCATTCACTCTTTCCCTCATACATCACTTTCCACTTCCTACTGGGGCACATAGTCCTCCTTCCTTCTCTTGCATATCCCGTTTAATCAAATTCCTACCTCAAGTATCTGTCTTCTTCCACTTGCAAGCCTCTTTTGTTTATCTCCATGTCTGTTCAATCCTTTCTTTTCATTTCATTCACTTTCAGTAGAAACAACACTGATATGAAGGATTCCTTGTCCAAGGAGCTGGTAATAATTATCAGCACCACCTCCCCTGAGAAACAATATACAGATTGGTTTCCTGAAGTGCAAGTCTTAATTAAGTGTAGTCTAAATTTGCATAATCTCTAATACTTTGAACTAAATCCATGACCTACGAAGAAACATTTAGATATATTTCTCCTAAATCCTGTTAAAATGAATGATCAGCATCTCTATGATGCACTTGCATTAGCTCATCAAAGTGTTCAAACAGTTGCCAGAAATGTAAATGTAAGTATACTTACTGCATGAAGTGTATCAAGCTTATTTGCAAAATCAAGCAGATCTTTAGAAAATTCAGTACTGAGATGGACCATGTGCAGCATCAAACTCTTTACAATAGTTTAGGGGGAAAAAATTACTCAAAAAGTTTCAGTCTTACAATAATATAAATATTTTAAGGAAGTATATTTGCAACAAAAATCCCCAGGTTTTCTAGGTCATTTTTCAAGGTTTTGTGTTACCTTTTTTGAAGTTTTTCTTTACTTTAATGGCAGCAGGAATGAAGTCAGATGAAGATTTAGATTAGATTACATTACAGTGTGGAAACAGGCCCTTCGGCCCAAAAGGTCCACACCGACCCGCAACCCACCCATACCCCTACATTTACCCCTTACCTAACACTACGGGCAATTTAGTATGGCCAATTCACCTGACCTGCACATCTTTGGACTGTGGGAGGAAACTGGAGCACCCGGAGGAAACCCACGCAGACACAGGGAGAACATGCAAACTCCACACAGTCAGTTGCCTGAGGCGGGAATTGAACCCGGGTCTCTGGCGCTGTGAGGCAGCAGTGTGTGATTTTTAACTCTGGAAGACACGCAGCATCAGGAGGTGAAGTCAATATTTCGAGTGTAACCCTTCTTCAGGACTTCTTCAAATTGATAAGCATAGTTGTGATGAGACTGTAACACAAGTCATCCTATTTTGTAGTTGGAATATTAGCCAAGCATTGGTTTTGCAAAATTCCTAATTATAATATCACCTAAGATAGATTTTCTCAAGTACAGAGTTGAGGTGATAAGGATAGGCTACCATTCAGTTTGTGAGTGGTTAAAATTCTCTCCTCTTTACATTATCTCTTTTCCTTCTCATTATCTAATAAACTCATGTTAATCCTTCCAAATGGAAGTTTCCAGCGAGCCTGAAGTTGGTAAAGCAAGTAACTAAACAAACATCTTGCTGTGGAATCATTTGGTTTTTGAAGTAAACCATATATAATAGGGACATTATTAACAGATTCACTAATAATGTAAGAGTAAGACATGGTTATTTCACAGTAAAATAGAACTAAAATATAACTGGGTTATTTCACAGTAAAATATAGACTCCTAAATCAACATACAATTATGTCTAAGATTAATCTCTTTGATAAAAAAGGTTTCAAGTGAACTTCAAACTTTTATCTCCTCTTGACAATTTCGAAGCACTGCTCAGAATATTCTAAATATAAAAATCAATTGGTTGTAATAGAGAATGTGTGACAATCCCAAAGGGATACAAAACCTTTTGAGGAAAATCTCATTATCAAAAATTTCAAACAACAGAACTAATTCTTTCAGATTGTAGCTGGATTATTGTGATCTGGATTGTTAAGAATCCATTTCAAATATTTAAAAGATTCTTTCGATGTTGTACACTGGTATGGCAAACAAAGTGAAAAATTGAAAATGAGGGTGAATCTAATTTCTGTCTCCTCTGTGATGATTTTTGTTTGGTTGCTGTGAGTACAATAATAAACTGGAGTATGGCACTGATGGCAAGAAAAAAATGGGGAAGTCAGAGTGGATGTAAAACCCATTGAAAACATCTTAAAAAGTTACACCAAACTCAAAACGTTATCTCTGTTACTCTCTCCACAGATGCTGACACACCTGAGTTTCTCCAGGATTCTCTGTGTTTGTGTTGACCATGTTTGGACCAAGACAGTAATAAGGTCAAAGACTAAGTAGCTCTGGTGGAACCCAATGGACTGTCAGTGAGCAGGTTATTGCTGAGCAAGTGCCACTTGAGAGAACTGTCGATGACCCCACACATCAAGTTGCTGATGATCAACAATGGATTGATTGTGTGTTAATTGAATTTATCACTTTTTTGTGGTGGAATAGCTTGGCCAGACGTGCAGCCATTTTTAGAGCTCAAGTTTTCTGTGCTATTGCTGGAATATTGTCAGGGCCCATAGCCTTTGCAGTATCCAATATCTTCAGACTTCTCTTGATTTCATGTAACATCAATCTAATTGGTTAAGGACTCACATCCATGACACTAGGAACCTCTGGAAGAAGTGAAGATGGATCAGCCAGTTGGCACTTTGCACTAAAGATGCATATCGATATATCAGACTTGTCTTTGCACTGATATCCTGGTTTGCACCATCAATGAGGACAGGGATATGGAGATTGGGGAGGTAACAGCTTCAGCAGCAGTAGTGGTGATGACGACATGGCCCAATGTGGGCAGATCAGGCAGTTGAGGGACGTCCTCCAATATCTATGGCACTAGTGTTGAGATGAGGCAGCTGAGGTCTACCAGACAGCGAGCTAAGCAAAGGATTCATCAAAGACTGTTGAATTTTCAACTTTATTTATTTATTTTTCTAGTTTATTTTAAGAAGGACTTTAATGCTAACTATTATGTTTAGGGTGGCATGGTGGTTCAGCAGTTAGCACTGCTACCTCATAGTGCTAGGGACTTAGGTTCAATTCCAACCTTGGGTGATTGCCTGTGTGGAGTTTTCATGTTCTCCCATATCTGCAAGGATTTCCTCCCGCAGTCCGAAGATGTGCAGGTCAGGTGGATTGGCCATGCTAAATAGCACATAGTGTGCAAGCTAGGTGAATTAGCCATGGAAAATGCAGGATTATAGGGTAGGATGTAGGATGCTCTTCGGAGAGTTTATGTGGACTTGATGGGCCTCTGTCCACACTGTCGGGATTCTATAATCTTATTTCTTTATTTTGCTACTTATTCAATGAAGGTAATGTTGAATCAATTTACTTTGTTTCTTTTGCTACTTTGTAACAAAGGTTTTTGTTTCTAGGTACATTTGTATCTAAGATGGTATCATGTGTGGCAACATTAGACATTTTTGCTGTATTCCTGTACTTCTATATTTGAGTGGGTTTCCTTCGGGTGCTCCGGTTTCCATCCACAATCCAAAAATGTGCAGGTCAGGTGAATAGGCCACGTTAAATTGCCAAGTTCAATGGTAAATATAGGGTAGGGGAATGGGTCTGGGTGGGTTACTCTTCAGAGGGTCGGTGTGGACTTGTTGATCCGAAGGGCCTGTTTCTACACTGTAGGGAGTCTAATCTAAGTACAGCTGCACAATCCTTGATCTGAAATGCTCGAGACCAGCTGGTTTTTAGAATTCAGAATTTTTCATATTTTGGAATAAGTGATAGTTTGATGGTGAAGTTTTTAAAAATCTTACCGGAAGAGCACACTCACTAAATAAAACGGGTCCCTGAAACAAAATTGAGGCCTGCCGATGCTGGGCCATGCCCCCAAGTCGTACCTGAGTGACATGCATTGAGTGGGTGTTGACTTGAGTTAGCTATTTGCATGCCAAACAACCTTGTTAATAAGAAAACAAACATCATCACAAAAAAACCTTCAGTCTTTGGCGCTTTTCTGATTTCGGGATTTTGGATCAAGGATTATCTACCTGTACATGAGACAATAAAATCTAAATCTAAATTTGTAGCGCCTCCTCCTTCCGCGAGTTGTTAAAGTTTCCATGTTCATTTCACAATTTAGCTGTGCAAGGACTGCTGGGCTTAGATCGGATCTGTTGATTGTGACATTGCTTAGCTCTATTGGTTGCAGCCTGCTTCCACTGTTTGGTGTACTAGTCAACCTGTGTTACAGTTCTTCCAGGTGGGCACCTTTTTTTGGTGTTTCTGATATTTCCCCATCATGTCCTTTTATTGTAAGGAGCACTGTCACGACTGTCTCTGACCTGGACGTCACATCCCTTCCCTTCGCTCAGGACCAAACTGCCAGCTGGAAAATTCCACGCAGAATGTGAAATCGGTACTTAATGTGCCCTTTCAGGATGTGAACTGGTTTCTTAGCACTTGTTACTGAGTAGCTATTAACAGCCAAAATTACTTGTTCACTTGTTGAGGTTATAGTCAGAGAGCTGAACAGCGCAGAAACTGACCCTTCAGTCCAACTCATCCATGCTGACCAGATATCCTAACCTCATCTAGTCCCATTTGCCAGCACTTGGCCCATATCCCTCTCAACCTTTCCTAATCATATACCTATCCAGATACCTTTTAAATGTTGTAATTGTGCCAGTCTCCACCAGTTAATCTGACAGCTCATTCCATACACGCACCACACTCTACCTGAAATAGTTGATCCTTAGGTCCCTTTAAAATTGTTTCCGTCTCACTCGAAACCTATGCCCTCTAGTTCTGGACTCCCCCACTCCAGGGAAAACATCTTGTCTATTTATCCTATCCATGCCCCTCATGATTTTATAAACCTCTAAAAGGTGACCCTCAGCCTCCAACACTGCAGGGAAAACAGCTCTAGCCCATTCAGCCTCTCCCTAAAGCTCAAACCTGCAACTCTGGCAACGTCCTTGTAAATCTTTTCTGAACACTTACAAATTTACAGCATGCTTCTGATTGGAGGGAAACCAGAATTGCACGCAATACTCCAAAAGTGGCCTAACCAATGCCCTTTACAGCCACAACATGACCAGCTAACGCCTATATCCAGTGCTCTATTAAATAAAGGAAAGCATACCAAACACCTTCTTCACTATCCAGTCTACTTGCAACTCCGCTTTCAAGGAACTATGAAGCTGTACCCCAAGGTCTCTTTGTTCAGCAACATCCCTAGGACCTTACCATTAAATGTATAAACCATCCCTGATTTGCCTTTCCAAAATGTAGCACCTCACATTTATCTAAATTAAACTCCATCTGCCACTGCTCAGCCTATTGACCCATCTGATCAAGATCCCACTTTACTCTGAGGTAACCTTCTTTGCTGTCCACTGCATCTCCACTTTTAGTGGCACCTACATACCTACAAACTGTACCTCCTATGTTCACATCCAAATCATTTATATAAATGACAAAAAGCAGTGGACCAGGCATTGATCCTTATGGCACTCCACTGGTCACAGACCTCCAGACTGAAAAGCAACCCTCCACCACCATCCTCTGTCTTCTACCCTGCAGTCAGTTCTGTATCCAAGTGCCAAGTTCTCCCTGTATTCCATGTGATCTAACCTTGCTAACCCTACCATGAGGAACCTTGTCAAACACTTTACTGAAGTCCATATAGATCATGTCCATCACTCTGCCCTCATCAATCCTCCTTGTTACTTCATCAAAAAACACAATCAAGTTAGCGAGACATGATTTCCCACGCACAAAGCCATGTTGACTATCCCTAATTTGTGCTTGCCTTCCCAAATGCATGTAAATCCTGACCCTCAGGATTCGCTCCAACAACTTGCCCATCAGATTCCCTCAGACTCACCGGTCTAAAGCTCACCGGCTTTTCCTTACCACCTTTCTTAAATTGGGGCATCACATTAGCCCACCTCCCGTCTTCCTGCACCTCAACTGTGATTATCGATGATACAGATATATCTCAGCGAAGGACCCAGTAATGACTTCTCTAGCTTCTCACAGAGTTCTACGACACACCTGATCAGGTCCTGGGGATTTATCGACCTTTATGCATTTTAAGACATCCAGCACCTCCTTCCTTTAATATGGACATCTTTCAAGATATCACCATCTATTTTCAACACTCTATATGATTAGATTAGATTAGATTCCCTACAATGTGGAAACAGGCCCTTCGGCCCAACCAGTCCACACTGACTCTCCAAAGAGTAACCCACTCTCTGACTAATGCACCTAGCACTAAAGGCAATTTACCATGGCCAATTCACCTGACCTGCACATCTTTGGACTGTGGGAGGAAACCGGAGCACCCGGAGAATGTGCAAACTCCACACAGTCAGTTGCCTGAGACGGGAATTGAACCCGGGTCTCTGGTGCTGCGAGGCAGCAGTGCTAACCACTGTGCCACCGTGCCGCCCATATCTTCATGTCCTTCTCCACAGTAAACAGTGATGCAAAATACTCAAATAGTAATGCCCCCATTTCCTGCAATTCCACACATAGGCTGCTTTGCTGATCTTTGAGAGACCCTAATCTTTCCCTGGTTACCCTTTTGTCTTTAATGTATTTAAAAGATCCCTTTGGATTCTCCTTAACCCAATTTGCCAAAGCTACCTCATGTCCCCTTTTTGCCCTGCTGTTTTCTCTCTTAAGTATATTCCTACTGCCTCTTATACTCTTTGAGGTTTTCACACAATCTCTGCTGTCTTTACCTGACATGTGCTTCCTTCATTTTCCTAACCAAATCCCAAATTTGTCTAGTCATCCAGCATTCCCAACACCTGCTAGCTTTGTCTTTACCCTTAATATGAACATACTGTCTCTGGAGGAAAATCAATGTTTCAGGCAAAAGCCCTTCATCAGCCCTTCCTAATGAAGGGCTTTTGCCCGAAACGTCAATTTTCCTGCTCTTCAGATGCTACCTGACCTGCTGTGCTTTTCCAGCACCACTCTAATCTAGACTCTGATTTCCAGCATCTGCAGTCCTCACTTTCGCCACACTGTCTCTGGACTCTTGTTGTCTAATTTTTGAAGGCTTCCCATTTTCCAGCTGTCCTTTTACCTGTGAATATCCGCACCCAATCAACTTTTGAAAGTCTTGCAGTATAATGTCAAAATTGGCCTTCTTCCAATTTAGATTTAGGTCTCGTCTATCTTTTTTTAAAACTAATAGAATTATGGTCACTAGCCCCAAAGTGCTCCCCCACTGACACCTCAGTCACTTGCCCTGTTTTATTTCCCGAGAGTAGGTCAAGGTTTACATCTTCCCTAGTAGGTACATCCACATACTGAATCAGAAACCTTTTTTGTACACACTTATCAAATTCATCTCCATTCTCAATCCTTAACACTATGGCAGCCTCAGCCTATGTTTGGAAAGTTAAATTCCCCTACCAATATCATCCTATTACTCTTACAGGTAATTGAGATCTCCTTACAAATTTGTTTCTCAATTTCCCATTGACTATTGGGGGGTCTATAATACAATCCTAATAAGGTGATCATCCCTTTCATATTTCTCAGTTTCACCCAAATTACTTCCCTGGATGTATTCCCAGGAATATCCTCCCTAAGTACAGCCGTAATATTACCCCTTATCAAAAACGTCACTCCCCTTCTCTTTTGCCCCCCTTTCTTTCCTTCCTATAGCATTTGTATCCTGGAACATTGTGTCCATAGTTGTGTCCATTCCTGAACCACATTTCTGTAATTGCTATGATATCACAGTCTCATGTTCCTAACCATGCCCTGAGTTCATCTACCTTCCCTTTAGGTCTCTTGCGCTGAAATAAATGCAGTTCAATTTTTCAGTCCTTTCTTTCTCTCTGCTTTTTTCCTGCCTGCCCTGACTGTTTGACTTTCTCCTTTTTCCAATTGTACCAGTCTCAGATTGACCTCTTTCCTCAGTATCTCCCTGAGTCCCACCACCTCTTGCCCCTCCTTACTAGTTTAAATCCTCCCGAGCAGCTCAAGCAAATCTCCCTGCCAGTAAATTAGGCTCCTTCCAATTCAGATGAAATCCATCCTTCTTGTACAAGTCACGTCTACCTCAGAAGAGATTCCAATAAACCAATAACTGAACCCTTTTCCCCTGCACCAGGTCCTCAGTCATGCATTTATCTGTTCTATTGTCTTATTCCTACTCTCACTAGCTTGTAGCACTGGGAGTAATCCAGATATTACCACTATGAGGACTTCCTTTTCAAATTTCTACCTAACCTCCTATAGTCTCCCTTCAGAATCTCATCCATTTCCCTCATATGTTATTAGTTCCTGCTGCTGGTCCCACTCTCCTTTGAGAACATTCTGCACTCTCTCTGAGATCTCCTTGATCCTGGTATCAGGGAGGTAACACACCATTCTGATTTCTCTCTGAAGGTCACAGAAATATCTGTGTGTGCCTCTGACTAGACAGTTCCCTATCACAATCGGTTGGTTGGAAACTTTATATACATCTCATTATATTAGAGCCAGTCTTGGTACCAGAATCTTGGCTGTTTGTGCTACATTCCCTGAGAGTCCATCACCCCCTACATTTTCCAAAACAGTATACTGGTTTGAGATGGGAATAGCCACAAGAGATTCCTGCACTACCTGCCTCCCTCCAATCTTTCCTGGCAGTGGCCCATCTAACCTGATTGTATCTGTGGTTTTTCTCTCTTCCTGTAACTGCCATCCATCATACCCCCAACTCCTGTAAATTCCTCATTGCCTTTATCTGCTGCTTTAACTGATCCATGCAATCTGATAGGATGCGCAACCAAACACACTTCCTGCAGACATAGTCACCAGTAACGTGGGAACTCTCCCTAAACTCCCACATCCAACAGGAAGAGCACATCACTCTACTAAAGGCCATCTTTGTTCCTCACAATCTACAGACCCAGAAAATAACGCTGTACAGTTAACTTTGCCAAAAAGACACCTTTTTGATTCACCAAACCGAAGTACAAATCATTTTGTTTTCTGTTATTTACTACAGTGAAGACTGACTGGCTTATGCTTTTGTGGCACAGTGGTGGTATCCCAACTTCTGAGCCAGGAGGCATGTTCAAGTCCACCAATACAGAAAACCAAAAGAACAAATATTGTCCCTAGAAAAGGGGAAAGGAAAAGAAACTCTCCTCCACCAAACCCAGAAGGCAACAGTAGCAGGAACACACAGACTGTGGCCCAGTCAGCATGGAGTCAGTCCCTTAAACTGAGGAAATTCCAAATCTGCTGTTTATATTTTTTTCCCCACACTACCACCTAACCACGGTGGTGCTTATTTTTCCCCAGCACCCATGTCATGTGTGTACAGGTGTTGGACACAGTGAAGGACAACAAGTGTGTAAATCTTTATTTATATTTCACCACCAGGAAGAAAGGAAATGCTCCTGTTTATTTTTCTCTTTTTTCTCTCCTCAATGCCTTGAAATAACTCCACAGAGTTATCCCATCACCAAGTCACCCTTAATTTACACATGGAAAGTCCTTGACACTGATCCAGCTCCCTCAGAGCCAGCTCTCAGGGTGAACAGGATGTCTGACACTTCTGTTCTTTTTTGTTTTTTACTTTTTTCTTTTTTTTCTTTTTTTTCATTACCCCCACACTACCGCCTAACTGCAGTAGTGCTTATTTTTTCCCCAGCACCCATGTTGTGTGTGTGTGCAGGTGTGAGACACACAGTGAAGGACAACAAGTGTGTACATCTTTATTTATATTCCACTACCAGGAAGAAAGGAAACGCTCCTGTCTATTTTTTTTTACTGAAATGGCCACACTGGTATTGACCCCATTAGAACCGGATATATTTAACTAGATGTTTATTTTGTTTCATTTGGATTTTGCGAAGCAATTTAACTGTCCCAAATCAGATCTAGGTGGACTTTCCAGGGTATGCAATCTCCTGGATACTATAAATTCTTCTACTCAATTTTAGGCCTAGTGGGACTCCTTTGCTGTCTGGAGTCTGCATACCAGAAGCAACTACAATGGCTTACCGGCCTAGACCCTGAAGAAAATGTGAACCGTTTGGCCAAGGCTTAGCTTTATTTTGGGGTTTTGCTGTGGACAAACCTTGAATCGCTCTGTTCAGGATATGTCCTGAGTGAGGCTATGCAATTGCTGTCGCTGAAGTGGCACTCCCCAAGCTCAGTTAGACTGGCAAGGATGTTCATTTCCATTGGAATACCAGCAACTCATTTTCCAATGATAAGGCCAATTGTAGTTCTTGTTTGAAGTCCAGTTGGGCTTCAGCTGGTAGGGGCTTTTGCATGCTACTTCATTAATCCCACTCTCGTTGGCACTGAAATAACTCCATCAAGGCTGGTATCCCGTCAGCATGTCACCCTTTGTTCACACTTGGAGAATCGTTGATACTGACCCAGCTCCCTCAGAGCCAGCTCTCAGAGTGAACAGGACATCTGATCCTCCTGTTCTACGCTCCTGTTTATTTATTTTTTCTTTTTTTTTCTTTTTTTTCCCCCACACTACACCTAAGTGCGGTAGTGCTTATTTTTTCCCCAGCACCCGTGTTGCGTGTGTGCAGGTGTGAGACACAGTGAGAGACACAAGGTGCACAAATCTTTATTCAGTTTCCATCACCAGGAAGAAAGGAAACACCTGAGTGGCCAGTGACAAGCACTGCCCTTCACAAAAAGGCAATGCTAGGCTCCTGTTCTTCTTTAATTTTTTTCTTCTTTTTTCTTTTTTTTTCCTTACCCCCACACTACCACCTAAGTGCGGTAGTGCTTATTTTATCCCCAGCACCCATGGTGTGTGTGTACAGGTGTGAGACACAGTGAGAGACACAAGGTGCACAAATCTTTATTCAATTTCCACCACCAGGAAGATAGGAAAACACCCGGGTGGCCAGTGACAAGCACTGCCCTTCACAAAAAGGCAATGCTACGCTCCTGTTTTTTCTTTCTGTCTTTTTAAAATTTTTTTTTTAATCCCCACACTACCACCTAAGTGCGGTAGTGCTTATTTTTTCCCCAGCACCCATGGTGTGTGTGTGCAGGTGTGAGACACAGTGAAAGACACAAAGTGCATGAATCTTTAGTAAAATTCCACCACCAGGAAGATAGGAAAACACTCGGGTGGCCAGTGACAAGCACTGCCCTTCACAAAAAGGCAATGCTACGCTCCTGTTTATTTTATTATTTTTTTTTTATCTCGCTGCCTTGACCTGTTCATGGCCAGTTTGACCAGGCCTAGGAGCAGACCCATGAGGAGGAATCTCCTGGTTATTTTTTTTTTTAATTTTTTCTTTTATTAATCCCCACACTACCACCTAAGTGCGGTAGTGCTTATTTTTTCCCCAGCACCCATGGTGTGTGTGTGCAGGTGTGAGACACAGTGAAAGACACAAAGTGCACGAATCTTTATTCAAATTCCACCACCAGGAAGATAGGAAAACACCCGGTGGCCAATGACAAACACTGCCCTTCACATCATAGGGCACGCTCCTGTTTATATCTGTCAGCCAGTGCTTCCTGATCGGACCAGATTAACAGTCCCTATCAGGGAACTGATATTCTAAACATTCCACCTGGCTGACCTCATTACAATCACTATGGAATCATTAGGTACTACTTAATCATTTACATTAAACCCCATGTGGAAGATGGTGTTCCTGTGCCTAATTCCAGTCCGACTAAAATAGTGTGGGGCGGGGAACACAGTATGAACCTAAGTGAGGTCTTAACCATCCATATATCAATTTCGAGGCGGGGATAGTGAAAGCACCTCCTAATAGTTGACTCTATCCTGTTTTGCCGATGCTCAGAATTTGTGATCTGGCTGCATTAGTTCCACTGGAAGTAGGCAACACCTAAAGTCAGCGTTCTCACCCTGTTACCATGGATATCACTTGTGTGATGCTTATGGACTGTCCATGGCAGGAATTTTCATTCCCATTTGATTTCCTTCAGATGGGGACCAAATTCACAATGTTAAATTGAAAATAAGTGCAAAATTCGAGCAACTATACAATTTAACAAGATGCATGTGTTTCAACTCATTTTCAGTTCCTTTGCATTTAAGTTATTAGGTTAGTTTAAAAGGTGATAAACCACTTGAAGCGATTATTTAATATAAATGGATCCATCAAAAATCAGATCCATACCCATTGTTCTATTGGCTGAAGCAGAGTCTAATGATAAACAGAGGTACAATTTGCTTCAAAGCAAGTCAATACCTCATGGCAAAATTATATTTTCACTTTCCATCCAGCCTGAAATTGTGCTTCAGTAAAAGGAATCTGGAAGTGTATGTAATAATCTATTTATTTTAAAATCAAGTGAATGTTTTAAAACCACCGTTAACATGCTTTGGAGTGACAAACACACATTGTATTCCCCTTCTGAATAATTGTATAATGACTTTGTCCTATAATAGATTTTTCCTTCCAGTTTTGGGATACTAATCAGCTATGTTAGTCCTCTTGAGTCAAGTTCCAATCACAATTCCAATAAGAAACATTCACCTTTCTCTCACAGTGCTTCAATATTGAGAGGTTTTACTAGCTTTACAATTGATGATTATCCTTTACAAAATCAGCCATGTGGATCCAGTATATTCTGGATTGTTAAAGTGAAGTAGTAAACTAGGCACAAGGAAGCTCCATTGAACTCACATTTTAGCCTCGCTTAATCAATAATATTAGTTAGAGTTGTTCTTGAGCCAAAATTCACATCCTTCCCTTTCACATCTTACCCAAAAGGTTAAAAATCACACCAACACCAGGTTATAGTCCAACAGGTTTAATTGGAAGCACACTAGCTTTCGGAGTGTCGCTCCTTCATCAGGTGGCACAACCACCTTCATCACAACTACCTGATGAAGGGGCGGCGCTCCAAAAGCGAGTGCTTCCAATTAAACTTGTTGGACTATAACCTGATGTTGTGTGATTTTAACTTTGTCCTCTCCAGTCTAACACCGGCATCTCCGAATCAAGACTACCCAAAAGGGCATATGATTGTTTAGTAGTTATTCCATAGAAAGTTGTTAAAACCTGAATTCAGCTGGATGATGGGATTCCCAAATTTGCATCTCAAGCAGACAATTGAGTTGGCCATGATCTCCAGAGAGACAAGCTTTCCCATTATCCTTTAGGTAAACTGCTGAACAATATAAAATGCTCCCACTTCATGCACTAACACATCTACTAATTGTACACAGAATGAAATTGAATTCTGCACACCTCCCTTTTGCCCATTAGCATTTCATTTTTGCTTCCGCTATGAACTTCTATTCATTTGCAATATTTTTCCTGATGTTTCTTCCCTAATTCTAGTGGAAGCCAGGTAGAAATGGATTTAAAATCCTCGCATTACACTTAAAATATCTACACCACCTGCAACCATTATAATACTTCTAATTTCTTAGGAGATTGAAGTGACTGCCTGAGAAATATATTTCACACACACACTTAGATATCACATATAAGCAGAATTATGACTTACATTGAACCCCAGAGAGATTCTGAAGGTATACTTGGAAGAACATCTACAATATGTCAACCACCGAGTTAAACCTGGCAAATAAGGAAGAGAAGCCTTTATAGGTCAATATGGTTGTTATTTCAGTGTTCCCTAAAGAATGTTTGGCCTTATGCAACTTGTGATGTCAATCTTGCTGAGTTCATGAAACTCTCATTGCTCCCCCAAGCAACTAACCTGGGTGTAAACTGCTCAATGTCCAAGCCATCTGATCACCAGCCATAACCTCAGACTGCTGCTTTCAGAGTCCCATTTCCAATGGGAATTTTATCATCAGGATTTTGTAACAAATCAGACCCACGTTTTCAAACAGAGCAGGCCTTTCCCAACCACCTACTCATTGTGGCAATGTAAAAACTGGTGGGTGATTGTTACAAGCCTACACCCGGGGCTTAAAACATCTCCAACTATTACCCATCCCTGACAGACCGACTGTTCAACAATCACATGTTTAATATAATCCACTCAATGGTGCTTCAGAGTTAAACAGAAAAATATTCTGGGAGAAGGTAAGTTCAATGTGTGTTTTGAAGGGGATTCAACCAGAAGAAAGGATGAACAAGCTCCCATCTTTTCAGTCTTTTTGTTTGGTCGAAATAAAGATTTAAGTTCTTCCCAGCATGAGGCTATGCCTTTCTCCACTTAAAATGTGGAGAATTTTACTACATTTATTGTAATAAAATTGGAACCAGTCACAAGGTTTACCTGAGTTAAAGAAATAATACATTTATTAGAATTACACAGTCATAAGGATGTAAAAGCACGGAAACAAACTCTTCAGTCCAACTCATCCATGCTGACCAGGTATCCTAAACGAGTCTAGTCCCATTTGCAGCACTTGGCCCATATCTCTCCAAAGCTGAAAATGTGTTGCTGGAAAAGTGCAGCAGGTCAGGCAGCATCCTTTGGAACAGGAGAATCAATATTTCAGGCATAACCCCTTCTTCAGGAATGAGGAAAGTGTGTCCAGCAGGCTAAGATAAAAGGTAGGGAGGAGGGACTTGGGGGAGGGGCGTTGGAAATGCGATAGGTGGAAGGAGGTCAAGGTGAGGGTGATAGGCCGAAGTGGGGTGGGGGCGGAGAGGTCAGGAAGAAGATTGCAGGTTAGGAAGGCGGTGCTGAGTTCAAGGGATTTGACTGAGACAAGGTGGGGGGAGGGGAAATGAGGAAACTGGAGAAATCTGAGTTCATTCCTTGTGGTTGGAGGGTTCCTAGGCAGAAGATGAGACGCTCTTCCTTCCTAGGTGGAAGTTCTTCATCCACAGAAGAATCCATACAGTAAACAAACATTTCTTCCTAGCCATATCGGAAATTAAAGACTCTTCCTCCCCATATCTCTCCAAACCCTTCCTGTTCATATACCCATCCAGATACTTTTTAAATGTTGTAATTGTACCAGCCTCCACCACTTCCCTAGCAGCTCATTTCATACACACACCACCCTCTGCGTGAAACAGTTGCTCCTTAAGTGCCTTTTAAACTTTCCCCTCTGACCCTAACTCTATGCCCTCTAGTTCTGTCTCCCCTACCTCAGGGAAAAGACCTTGTCTATTTACCCTATCCATGCCCCTCATGATTTTATAAACCTCGATAAGATCACCCCTCAGCCTCCAACACTCCAGAGAAAACAGCCCCAGCCTATTCAGCCTCTCCCTATAGTTCATACTCTGTAACCCCGGCATCATCCTTATAAATATTTTCTGAACCCTTTCAAGTTTTACAACATCCTTCAGATAAGAGGGAGACCAGAATTGCACACAATATTCCAAAAGTGGCCTAACCAATGTCCTGTCCAGCTACGATATGACCTTCCAATTTCTATACTCAATGCTCTGACCAATAATGGAAAGTATAACAACGCCTTCTTCACTATCCTATCTACTTGCAACTTCAATTTCAAGGAACTATGAACCGGCACTGCAAGGTCTCTTCATTCATCAGCACTCTCCAGGACCTTTCCATTAAGTGTATAAGTCCTATCTTGATTTGCCTTTCCAAAATGCAGCATTACAAATTTATCTAATTGTAAGTCAATCTGCCACTCTTGGCCCATTGGCCCTTCTGATCAAAATCCCATTGTACTCTGAAGTAATCTTCTTTGCTGTCCACTACACCTCAAATTTTGGTGTTACCTGTAAACATACTGACCATATCTCCAACGTTCACATCTAACTCATTTTTATAAATGACAAAAAGCAGTGGACCCAGCATCGATCTTTGTGGCACTGCTGCCTCACAGCGCCAGGATCCGGGTTCAATTCCAACCTCAGGCAACTGTCTGTGTGGAGTTTGCACATTCTCCCCATGGGTTTCTTCCGGGTGCTCTGGTTTCCTCCCACAGTCCAAAGATGTGCAGATTAGATAAATTGCCCGTAGTATTCAGGGATGTGTAAGTTAGTCAGGGAAAATGTAAAGTAATAGGGTAGGAGAATGGGTCTTGGGGAGATACTCTTTGGAGGGTCGGTGTGGACTTGTTGGGCCAAATGGCCTGTTTCCACACCGTAGGGATTCTATGATTCTACCACTGGTCACAGGCCTCCAGTCTGAAAAGCAATCCTCCACCACCATCCTCCATCTTTTACCTTTGAATAAGTTCTGTGTCCAAGTGGCTAGTTCTCCCTGTAATACATGCGATCTAACCTTGCTAATCAGTCTCCCATGAGGAACTTTGTCAAACGCATTACTGAAGTCCATATAGATCACATCTACCACTCTGCCCTCATCAATCCTCTTTGTCACATCTTCAATAAACTCAATCAAGTTAATGAGACATGATTTTCCATGCATGAAGCTATGTTGGCTATCCCTAATCAGTCCTTGCCTTTCCAAATACATGTAAATCCTGTTCTTCAGAATTCCCTCCAAACACTTGCCCGCCACCGATGTCAGGCTCACTGGTCTAAAGTTCCCTGCTTTTTCTTACCACCTTCCCTAAATAGTGATACCACATTAGCCAACCTCCAGTCTTCTGGCACCTCACCTGTGACTATTGTTGATACAAATATCTCAGCAAAAGGCCAAGGAATCACTTTCATAGCTTCCCACAGAGTTCTAGGGTACACCTGATCACATTCTAAGGATTTATCCATCTCTATGCATTTTAAGATATTCAGCACCTCCTCCTTTGTAATATGGACATTTTCAAGATGTCACCATCTATTTCCCGATATTTTGTATCTTCTATGTCTTTCTCCACAGTAAATGCTGATGCAAAATATTCATCTTCTGCGGTTCCACACATCGGCTGTGTTGCTGATCTTTGAGGGGCTCTGTTATCTTCCTCGTCACCCTTTTGTCCTTAATCTATTCATAGAATTCCTGTGGATTCTCCTGAACCCTATTAGCCAAAGTTATCGCATGTCCACTTTTTGCCCTCCTGATTTTCCTCTTAAGTATACTCCTATGGCCTTCATACTCTTTGAAAGATTCACTCGAATCTGCTGTCTATATCTGACATATGCTTCCTTCTTTTTCTTAACCTAAACCCCAATTTCTCTATTGATCCAGCATTCCCTACACCTGCCAGCTTTTCCTTTCACCCTAACAGGAACATACTGTCTCTCGGCTCTTGTTATCTCATTTTTGAAGGCTTCCCATTTTCCAGCCATCGCTTTGCCTATGAACATCTGCACCAAATCAGCTTTTGAAAGTTCTTGCATAATAACTTCAAAATTGGCCTTTCTCCAATTTAGAATTTTAACTTATAGATCAGGTCTATCATTTTCCATCACTATTTTAAAACTAATAGAATTATGTTCGTTGGCTCCAAAGTGCTCCCCCATTGTCATCTCAGTCACATGCCCTGCCTTATTTCCCAGGAGAAGGTCAAGTTTTGCACCTTTTCTAGTAGGTACATCCACGTACTGAGTCAAAACATTTCCTTGTACACACTTAACAAATTCCTCTACATCTGGCATTATGGCAGTCCATGTTTGGAAAGTTAAATTTCCCGACCATTACAACCCTATTATTCTCACGGATAATTGTGATCTTCTAACAAATTTGTTTCTCAATTTCCTGCTGACTATTGGGGGGTCTATAATACAATCCCAATAAGGTGATCATCCCTTTCTAATTTCTCAGTTCCACCAAAATAACGTCCCTGGATGTATTCCCAGGAATATCCTCATTAAGTACCTTTAAGCGGCAATTGGATAGGTACATGGATGGGTGCTTAAGCTAGGACAAATGTTCGGCACAACATCGCGGGCCGAAGGGCCTGTTCAGTGCTGTATTGTTCTATGTTCTATGTTCTACAGCAGTAATGCTATCCCTTATCAAAACTGTCACTCCCCTTCCTCCCTTGTGCCCCGCCTCTCTATCCTTCCTATAGCATTTGTATTCTAGAACATTAAGTCCCAGTCCTGTCCATCTCTGAGCCATGTCTCCATAATTGCTATGACATCCTGGTCCCCACATTGCTAACCATGCCTTGAGTTCATCTGCCTTCCTTGTTAGGCCTCTTGCATGGAAATAAATTAATTAAATTATCAGTCCTGCCTTGATCTCTGCTTTGTTCCAGCCTGCCCTGATTGTTTGACTTTCTCCTTTTCCCAACTGTACCAGTCTCAGACTGATTTCTATCCTCACTATCTCCCTGGATCCACCCCCCGCCCCCCCACCCNNNCCCCGCCACTTGACTAGTTTAAACCCTTCTGACCAGTTCTAGCAAATCTCTCTGCCAGCATATTAGTCCCCTTCCAATTCAGGTGCAATCCGTCCTTCTTGTACAGTACATTTCTACCCCAGAAGAGATTCCGATAATCCAAAAATGTGAACCCATTTCCCCTGCACCAGCTCCTCAGCCACACAAACATCTGCCCTATCCTCCTATTCCTACCCTCACGAGCTCCTAGCACCGGGAGTAATCCAGATATTACTCCCCTCGAGGACCGCCCTTTTTAAATTCCTGCCTAGCTTCCTCTCTTTTCCCTTCAGAATCTCAGCCTTTTCCCTTCCTGTGTCATTAGTTCCAATATGTACAATAACCTCCTGATGATCCTATTCTCCTGTGAGAACATTATGCATCCACTCTGAGACATCCTTAACTGTGGTACCAGGGAGGCAACACACCATTCTGACTTCTCACTGATGGCCACAGAAGCATCTGTCTGTGGACTCTAACTGGAGAATCTCCTATCACATTCAATTGGCTGGGACCTGACATTCCCTTTGTTACATTGGAGCCATTCTTCACTGAGGAAAAATAATAAAGATGTCATGTCAAGAATGCATTCTTTGTGATGTGATTTGGACAAATACTCACATGGACACACATGCATACGTGTATGCACCCATCCACACGCACATATTAACACATCCAATCACAGATGCCCACGCATACACAGTGGCAGTTGGCATTTGGTTTTAAACTGTGATCATGGTTGGTTAGTTGGTGCCTTGGACTGACAACAATATTGAATATCAGTTAGTTTATAATTTCTTAGTTCTCTGATGTTTCTTTTCAGTCAGTGCTGTCACTCGACGCGTCTTGAGACATCGAGAGAGCTTTCTTTGTCTGTTTTCAGTTCTACATCCTGAGTTCCACATTCTCAGCTCTGCCAAAGAGTGAGCTCCTTGAATTAACAGCTTCCGTCTGCATCTTTGCACATTCCATCTGCCAAAGTTCATGTTTTCCCAGCTCGAATTATTTCATGTGAAAATGCTCACAATTGTGAAAATCAAATAAGCTATGAGAACCTTTTCACACCTACCAGGGGGTTTGGCTTACTGGTTAATTTAGTTCAGACTCTCTTTTGTTTACTCCATATTGGGTTTCATGGAATTTGGTAACTTTAATGCCAATTTTTAATCCAATCGTTTTGTCCCTGTTGAAAACCATTTAATCCCACAAAATTCCAAACATTAAATCGACTGATAGAATTCAAAGATGCACAGTTTTATATCATGCTGACAAAGGTGAAACAAGAAGTGGATACCTTCAGAGAAGGAAATTTTGGAGCTTGGGTCCTAAGAAAAAATGAACAGGTGTAAGAATTTTTTTAAAAAGCCCTTAATATCTTCCACTTTATAATTCTATGTTCAAGACCACATTCAATCAAATTGAGCTCTAAACCAAATTTTTTCGTCTCATTCTATCAGACTTGCAGCTGAGAAAATGCCAGAGACATGCTGTGAGTTCATGTCAATTACTCTGATCAATCCATTATTGCCATAATGGAGATGAGCTGATATGATACAGTCCAACAATCAGAGCTTTGAACTACCTGCAATGTACGGTCCATTAGTAACACTTATACAAATGAGTTTTATTTTGGGAATGACAGATAATGAAATGAGGAAATGTATGGCATTTGGAAATGATTTTTTTTATTAAAATGTTTAACAGAAATGGTTGGAACTTCAATAAAAATAATAAACTTTAAAGCAAGAAAAAAAGTGATGATTAATTCATTTTTTATGCACTTTACTGTAAGATCTACTAAAATGGCTTAATTAAAAGACAATAATTGTTAGTGGATCATTAAAAATAATTTGCTGGTTAATGTTTCTTCTACACTCGGTGACACCAATGGGAATAAAATAGAAGGCACGAGTTGGAATCATGTGCCATCCCCTATTCCAACTTGATGGTGGGGCGATATTTAATCAGGTTAGAGAGTGATGGGTGGGATCCTTGCCACCATCCCATTTCCACTCTGATTAAGTCAAAGGTAAGACAGGCTGTGGACGGCCTTCCCATTTTGCCCTGACATGCATAATTAATGCTCACTTTAAGGGCTGCATGCCACTATCTTAAATGTTACCACTGTAGTGACCAGTGAGGAACGTGACAAGCAAAGCTTGGAGGTTGCTTGCCATATCCCGGGAGATGGAGTTTTGTGTTGCTTTGGGGCTTGTGGGTTTGGAAATCTTGTCAGCACATTGGAGAGATGGCTATCTTTGTCTTCTCTGGTAATTTGTGGCTTGGAACCATTTCTCGTTAACCAAAAGTGACTGTTACTCCAGTAGTCTTCCACCAACTTTTATTTACATGACCGCACAGAATGCTCGACTGCTAGTTTGTGACGTGGAGTGATGCCAATTGTGTGGGTTCATTTCCTGCTCTGGTTGAGGTCGCCATGGAAGATTCTCTTTCTCAGCCTCTCCCTAGCCTGACATGTGCTGATACTCAGGCTAATGCACCAGCAGTCATCTCTCTGATGAGAGAACACCAATGGCGCAGGAAGACTATGGCAACTTTACTTTTAAGTAATACTTTTGCCTGTAAGGAGATCTTGCACTAATACAGAATCCTATATAAATGATTACTGCTGTCACTGTTACATGATGATATACATCTGCACTTCATTATCATATTAATTCTCATTATGTTCTTATGGGATGACCATCGTACAAAGGCACAGTGTCTGACAGAGGAACTGAGCATCAGAAAGGGGCCCACTGAAAGACATCCCCAGCTCTTGCTGCTGCCATCTCTCCCCCATCAGCTTCACTTTAGGATGTCCTTCCAACCGCCTCTCAGCTCTGACCTGGGATCCAGTAGCTCTTCCTGTCCTTGGACTTACCATCCCAGCATTAGGCACAGCCTTCTTCGTGACACTGCCATTTTATAGAGTTACCAGTTTCTCCTTAGCTGGCAGTCTTTGTCAGGCATGACTGCCACCCCACCAGGCATGGCCCTTGATCCAAGAGAAGGCCAGTCCCTGCTTGTCAATGTCTAAGTGGAACAAAGCATGTTGACTTTTAAAAGAGATACTGCCAATTGTCATCTGCTCTCCAGCTGATGGACAAGACACTGTCACCTGCATTAGATTCCACCCTCAATCCCCAATCTTATTCTCTTGTTGAATTCTGTCCCATTTGCATTGATTATGTAGTTATTATTTCACATTTATTTTGTCATTTCTTTTCAAAGCAAGATCAAAGCTCATTTACAGTAATGTTATCAAATCGAACCCATTTATTATCATTGCTGAATCTCCAATTCCATTCAATGTATGTGCATGAGATCTCTTTACTACAAATATATCATTGGAAGCCACATTATGTCACTGGCCCCAAGGTTTTGCAATATTAACTGATTTTTGCCACCTTCATCAAATGCTCAATCCATGTGGCGTAGTCGCACACACAATGTTCTTCAGGAGGGAGTTTCACTTTGATCCAGTGACAGTGCAGGAACAGAAATATATTTCCAAGTCAGTCTTTGTCATTTTGCATGATAGTAGTTGTGAGTGTGAAAGGTGCAGTCCAAGGAACCTTGGTGAATTACTGAAATGCAGCTTTTTGATGGGGCAAGTTATAAAAGGGACCCAAGGGGGAACTTTTTCACATAGAGGGTGGTGTATGTATGGAATGAGTGCCAGAGGAAGTGGTGGAGGCTGGTACAATTACAGCATTTAAAAGGAATCTGGATGGGTATATGAATAGGAAGGGTTTGGAGGGATATGGGCCAAGTGCTGGCAAATGGGACTAGATTTGTTTAGGATATCTGGTTGACATGGATGAATAGGATCAAAGGGTCTGTTTCTGTGCAGTACATCCTGATGACTCTATTACTTTGTTTTACTGAGCATTGGAGATAGAGGGAGTGAATGTTTGTGGGTGTGGTGCCAATTAAGCAGGCTGCTTTGTCCTGGATGGTGTCAAGATTCTTGTGTGTTGCTGGAGCTGCTCTCATTCAGGTAAATGGGGAGTGTGGGACATATTCATTGTCCACCTTTCATTGCCTCAAGAATATGCTATTGAGTCCTCTCCTTGACTGCAGACCTTAGTAAGTACACGCTTGCCATTGTGTCAGGTTAAAGACTCCAAGAACTTGACAATAACAGGGACAAGACCATATATGTTCAAGTCAAGATGGTGTGCAAGGTGAAGTGGAATTTGAAAGGCATAGTATTGTCCTGACATTGCTGCTCTGTTCAGCTGAAGTCTCGAAAATGGGAGATGCTGTCTTAGATGAAGTGAGGTGCTGCAGGTATAGCAGTGCATCCTATGCAGTGCCTGTATTGCAGCCACAGTGCACTAATAGTTGTACATATATCTTTTGACAAGCGTATGAGTCATGAAGTTTGCTATATTTTAAAGCAATGATAAATTTCTTCAGTGGAATTGAAACTACACCCATCTAAGCAAGTGTGACTATTTTAATGATACTCTGCCCAAAGCATTGCAAATGGTAGGAGACTGAGAGGGACCAAGGAGTGAACCATTGATTCGCACATCCAGCCCATTAATTACCCTTAGAACAACTGTACTGTTATGGTAAGTACAACAACAACTTATATTTAAATAGCACCGTTAATTTGATAAAAGGTTCCAAGATTTTCACAGAGGGAAAACATGTCGTCAAACCACCTAAGAAATCATTAGATTGTATGACAAAAAATTCAAGTCTTTTGACTGAGGTGAGTAAGACAGAGAGGTGGAGAGGCTTAAGAGTTCAATTGAATGGGACCTAGATAATTGTGAAACTGGCTGTCAAAAGGTGGAGCAACTGAAATTAGAGATGCTGAAGAGACCAATAAAACTGACGGTTGTTAGACTGAAATAGTTTACAGCAATAGAAATGAGTAGGTCAATGGAAGGTTTTGAAAACAAGGGTGAGAATTTCCAAATGAAGATTTTGCTTGACCTGGTCCCAAACTAGGTCAACAAAGGCAAATATACTCATTGAAAGGCTCTTGCAAGTTAGACTACAATCAGCAGAATTTTTGATGATGTCAAGTTGACAAAAGAGAAGGCTTTGAAGGCCAACCAGGAGTGCATTAGAAAAGTCAAGTCAAAAAGGATCACTTACAGCAGATGCTGAAGGAGTGCACTGTTGCTGTAGTCTCACTACTCTATTGGGTCACATGGACCAAATTACAACTTATTGACATCAGGTTTTAAACAAAATGATCTATCAACCAGCTTCTTAATAAACACATTTGTAGGCTTATTATCAAAACAAACCTTATTCAATAAAGATGCAATAATTGGTGAGCATCCACAATCTGAAATATAGAAGTATAAATGCTTAGTTTTCTAAATGTCCCCAAAACACATACACAACCAAAAGCACATGCATGCACTCTCTTCAGGAAGACAAAAATAAAGAACAGATTTCACTGCAGAGATTGGCTTTCTAAGAAAATAAAATGAGTCAATAGTTTTTTCTTGAAGAGAAAAGGATAAAGCGTAGGATATTCTGACATGTGTGGTCAAGTCCCTAATCACGCATCAGTGTTGTTTCTCATTTCCAGCATACCCAGTGCTTTTGGCTTTTTGTTCAGTCATTGTTCAAACTGGCCCATCAGGATCTAGATCAAAGCAAGCAGTTATTACGAGTCATGTGATTTCTAGGAAGCCTTATTAAAAACAAATCTCCAATGCCACAGGGAACCTTCACAGATCTTTTTTAAAGAAGCAACTCCAAGAATATACACAAAACTTGAAATAAATTCCTTTTTAGTCATGTGACGGTATGTACCTTTAAGAGATCTTTTGTCCTGTTTCCCTTGAAGAGGGTTGTTGACAACACAGTGATGCCATGTCTGCTGCAGAAGCAATGGGTAAGCAGTGTTCACTCCCTGACTATGTTTTTGTTTTGAAAAGAAGTGTGAATGGGTGGAGTTGGGCTTACACAGACCCAAGGGTTTAATTTTGCATTCAGCTGGCTTTTTGGAGTTGAAACTATAGATACAGTTCTCTCTGCTGCTAGATTTTTTTTATCTTTTGGTGTTTCTTTCTCCTGGATTGGAGATAGCATGTGAGAAAAATCTGCTTTGCTGAATTGGCCTTTGCCAAGGATGTGTTTATGGCTGCTGGTATATTGGAACAGTTGATGATTGTAGTCAAGTGATATATTATTGTATTAAGTATTTCAATAAAGTTAAAGTTAAGTCAATGTTTTTTTTTGTTTGCATTTGAACTGTGTTGAAAGAATAAAGTGTGTTCTGCAGAGTGCACGGTGCAGGGATGGAGCTTCAAGTTATCAGCATACATGTGTAAACTAACTCTGTGCCTTCAAACAATGTTGAGAGGAATAGATTCTTGGCATACTCACAGGTGCTATCAGGAATCACAAGGAAAACTTGATTTTCTGCAAGGGACCAACTAGGTTTTATTTGATTGCATTCTGTTCTAGTTCAGAGGTAGAAATATAAATTGTTCATAGTTTATTTGTATTACATGCTGTTTCAGTCACAACTGGTGCACATTGACAGCAATGTGAGCTGTCAAGAATGTGCGCAGCAGTAATTCACCAAGTATGCTTCAGCATTACCATCTAGAAAGACAAAAGCAGCAGGAACAAAGGGAAACCACCACATGCAAGTTCCCCTCCAATCACAAGTCACAATTTGGAACTATACCCATTGTTTCTTCATCGACTCTCTGTGTAACTCTGAGAAATCTATTTATAACTGCACTGTGGGAACTGCAGTAATTCCAGTAGGTGCACACCATCACCACCACCTGAAAGGCTATTAGGAATGGGTAACAAATGTTAGCCCAGTACAATGGCACCCACACCCATGAAAGAATTTTTTAACAATCTTACCTTTAAAATTCAAGAATAACCTTCTCACAAAACTATTCTTAGCCTCATCAATTTGAGCCCTGACAAGTTCCAAAGGTGTTATTGTGGAGGCTGGATCTAGACAATGTACTGAAATGCCTTAATCTAATTTTGAAACAGAAAAGACATGTGCACCTGAGCAGCTGCTCTGTCCTTGGGTATCCAACTGTGAAATTACTTGAACTAGTCATTTTATATGTCAACATCCAGTGCTCATCAATAGCAAGAAATGTCATGCAATCAACACAACTGACACCGAACGTCTGAGATTCATGTTAAAATACCATCCCAAGTTGCAGGGACAAGATTCCAACTCTATGGCACATAGATCTCTGATGTGACAAGCAATAACTGTTTGACATTTGACTTCCATATTTGGCATTCACTAATAGTCTTAACCTTTTTTTTGTTCATGGAGGATATGTCAAGCAAAATGATTTTAACTTTCTTGGAAAGTCAGTTAAGGGCATCTGCAAAGGGGACTTAAGTATTTGGTGCTCCATCATTGCAACTGTGTTAAAGAAAAGTTAGATATAAGTTGCAGTTTTCAAAAATATGGATGCCAATTGTGCAACTGAAAGATAAATTTGGCCAAACAAAGAGTTTTATCAAGTAAACTATATTTTGGAAAATTACTCTATGCATTTAAAAACAAATTCATATCCAAGCAGGAAAAATAATTGCAAAAATTCAAATCCATATATTTGTTTGAGATTTGCACAAAACTCCTTCAATAAAGATTACCCATAACATGCTACCTGGACTGGTGTTGTTTTGGATCTGGAAGGGTCTGAAATAGTTAAGTGCAATAAGCACTACCTACTGTGATGATGGCATAAGGGCTTGATGGGAGAGGAAAGTAGGGTCTCCTGGGAAACAGACCTAAGGCTGTGTACTCCCAACAGTCTTTGTGATAATGTAGAGCCTACTCTTATAACTGTAAGTAATTTCAGCAAAGTAATAAACCATGTCTTATTTACTCTGCAAGATGCTTATACACACACACGCAAGATCACCTACACCACTACAGAACTCACACAGTTAGACGGTACAGACGGTACCAACACACACAATATTTAATTTTAATAAACCTTTTTTTTCTAAAATTAAAGGCACTCTTAATTAATGTACTGTAAAACAAGTCCAAAAGTGTCTTGGTACAAACACACTGTCGGAAATGGTCGAGTTGATCATTTGGGGATGGTGGGTTGTAGAAAAGCGTGGATGAGGAGTTCGAGTGAAAGGTCACAGAACTAAAACATTAGCTCTTTTTCAGTATCTATGAATGCTACTAGAAAATTGAGTACTTTTAGCATTTACTCAAAATCTAATCATTCCTCCAAAACTGAATGCACTGTGCTGTAACCTGCAAGGCTACTGCTCAGGTAGTGGATGTTGACTCATTTTTACTTTCTTTCTCAGCCGAGACAGACATGATGGGATGAATGGCCTTTTGCTAGGTTGTCATTTTTTCTTTGGTTCAATGGATCCAAGTTTTAGTGAAATGCTGAACACAGCCTAATACGGGATGTGGCTAGGAAAAGCAGATTGGTATTTACTTTTGACCTGTTACATTCCAGGCTGAAATTCATTACATACCAAACCGATAGCAAGCCTGATAAGCATTAGACACTTTGGCCCTTTTCCCCAGTGTTGCATTATAAATTCAATTAGGCTGTTTGTTAAAATGAAAGCACATTTAAAATAGAATTCTATAAAATCATAGTCCACAGCTACTTCTTAAAAAATAAACTGTTAATAACATTTCATTCATTTCATCTCAGCACAGGGATTAACAAAATCTTTGTAATGAACATTAGCCATGCAATCTTTCCAGCTCAACTTATGAATATGGTTCATTTCTGAATTAATTTCATTTGCTCCCTGCTTACTTCTATAAATGATTATAGTGGAAAAATAGGACAGTTGGCTAATAGTGTGGGTTATGTTACCATCCATCCCAAAGTGATTTAAGGGTCAGTGGACGTCCTGCGCTGTATCTGAGAGAATTTGTTGTTCACCTGAAACTGATTAACCCAGATTACTCCACCTTCAGGTCATGATAGTTCACTTGCCCATGTAAATTTAGCATGTTAGGGACACAAGATGTATTCGAGATAAACTCAAATTTTCAGGCCTAATTTTCACAGTTATTCAGATTTAAGTTAGGTGGTTTGCATCACACAGCTACGGAAGTCACAACAGCTCAGGATTTATAGCCATCCATTTTCAAAACCGGGGATCAGATTCAAAATCTAGGACAGAGGAAATTGAGCTGTTAAAATCTACACTGACAGCAGTAAAAAGGAAATGGCAAGATTTCAGATTGAGTTATCAATCTCATCATGTCTTCTCACAAAAGACTCAGTAACACTGCAATAAATCCAAAATGCTGTAAGAACGACTGGGGACTGATTTCCAAACCTAAACTTCTTCCAAATGCGTATGACAATGGGAGGGAGGTTCAGCACTTACTGAGCAAATGCTGGTACACATACACTTCATCTCTTGGGCAGCAAGCATGGGAGAATTGAAAAAAAACCTACTCTTCCAAAACATATAGTGAAGTGCTTGTAACAATGTGAATTAAAACATGCACTTAGTGAAAGAATGTCTGATGTGGCAGTGCATTTATGCTGAGTAGCAGTAGTTGAATATCTACAATATTAAGAACATAAGAACTAGGAGAAGGAATAGGCCATCTGGCCCTTTGAGCCCGCTCAATAAGATCATAGCTGATCTTTTTGTGCCCTCAGCTCACTCAACTGCCCTTTCATCATAAATAAGAAACAGCATTATTCTTAAAGTCCCCAAAATATTTTAGAAATCTGTCAGAGCACCTACCAAGTGACCAGGTTAGGGTTTATATGCATCCATGTGAACAGCAGTGGTGTCATGCTAGTGTTATTTATCAATTTTCAACTTCAAATACCTAATATTAATGTCCAAGACAATCATGGAATAAATTGCTTTTAAAAATTAAAAGTGGACCTAAAATGGCTGCAGCAATCTCCTGACCACAGATCAATGCAAGTTTGGGAAACTATTATGGAATAAATGGGAAACGAAAATGGAAATTGCTGGAAAAGCTCAGCAGGTCTTGCAGCATCTGTGCAGAGAAATCAGAGTTAATGTTTCAGGTCTGGTGACCCCTCCTCAGAACTGAGTTCTGGGAAAGCAGCTGACTGGGAAAAGGAAAATGATTGGTTACAGCAAGGAGTAGAATACTTTCTCTTTTCCTGTCACTTTTTGATTTTTGAAAGCACCAAACAAATCAAAGAAACATTTGTTCACCAAGGAGTTAACAAATACTGATATTACAAAGGATACAAATTGTCAGCTTTCACCTGTGATCTCAGGTCCAACTATAACAATTCAAGAACTCCAATAACGCTTAAAACTATTTTTTATCTATCTTCCCATTCACTAGCCTTCCTCTCTTTTCTGACCCATATACTTGTATTGATTTTTTGTTGGATGTCATGTTTTATTTTTATCTTGGTGATAGGAAGCAACAAAATGTCTTTTCCTTTCCTTTGAGGAAATCTTACAATTGGCTCTTTAATTCTGATCTAGCACCACCCTTGAGATATGGCTTTGCTAAAAAGGGGATAAAAGCCTTATAAATGCTAACTGAGGGGACTAGAAAGAGAGGGGAGCCAATTCTTTCCTCCTCACCTGAGAAGGTTGGTTAGCTCAGTTGGCTGGTTGGCTTTTGTGGGCGGCACGGTGGCACAGTGGTTAGCACTGCTGCCTCACAGCGCCAGAGACCCGGGTTCAATTCCCGCCTCAGGCGACTGACTGTGTGGAGTTTGCACGTTCTCCCCGTGTCTGCGTGGGTTTCCTCTGGGTGCTCCGGTTTCCTCCCACAGTCCAAAGATGTGCAGGTCAGGTGAATTGGCCATACTAAATTGCCCGTAGTGTTAGATAAGGGGTAAATGTAGGGGTATGGGTGGGTTTCCGTTCGGCGGGTCGGTGTGGACTTGTTGGGCCGAAGGGCCTGTTTCCACACTGTAATCTAATCTAATCTAATCTAAAAAAAAAAGAAACAAACAGTGCAGTGCTGAAAATCAGAAACAACAACAGAAATTGCAGGAAAATCACTGCAGGCCTGGCAGCAACCATGGACAGAAAGCAGAGTTAACATTTTGGATGTAGTGACCCTTCTTCAGAATTGCAGGCCCGAAATGGTAACTACTTTTTCTCTCCATAGGCGCTGTGTTTACCAGAAATTTGATTTTGTTTGTGGCTGGATAGTTGGTTTGCAATGCAGAGTGATGCCAACATCATGAGTTCAATTTCCACCCAAAAGCTGAGCCAACTGTGAGGGAGTCTCCTTCTCAATCTCTCCCCTTGCCTGAAGCATGGTGATCCTTAGGTGACTTTACCTTTACCTCATTTGAAGATGGCTGATAGTGGTTATAGGTAGGTGAGTGATGTGGCCGCATTGAGCAGCATTATGAGGCTAATGTAGTTGATGGCCTATATCATTTGAGGCAGTATTAATTGACATTGAATTTCTGGCACCACTTCAAACAGGCCCTCCTGTTCAGATCAATGCCGGGAGTCCATGCCAGGCTATTAGTCCTGTCTGCCTTCTGAGAGATTTTCTTGAGGACAACTTGCATCCCCTACTTATAAATAAAGGGACTGAATCTTGTATTTTTTGGCTGAGTGCAAGTTGCACTGAGGCTCTTTGAAGGATCTTTCACCACCACGCCTCATGGATTTCATTGCATCTAACCAAACGCATCTCATGAACTACCTACCCCACCGCTATGGCAACCCTCACACTTCATTCTAGGCAAATCTGAGCTCATTCCCGGAACAACTTATCACTCAGCAGATATCCACTGAATGAGCCGCATTCCTTGTGCCCACATCCTTCTGAGAGGTCACTGTGCACCCAGACAAGTGCTGGCAATCTAGCATTGCTTTTCTCTGGCAACGTAAATGACACAACAGCCACAAATCCATACTGTGCACAGCATGTGGCCGGCATGATAGACAGTTCCTCACACACGCGATCTCATTTTCTCACCCTGTTCACGGTTTACCACCAGGCCACATAATCCTCTCCTACAGTCCATTTAAGCACCTTTTCTAAGTCAGTGCCACTCTGCCCCCAGTGCCCACTCTAGATCTGCAGCTTGTCATTGTTAAATGGAGAGGGTGAACATACACAGGCAAAGTTAAAAATCACACAACACCAGGTTTAATTGGTCCAACACCAGGCCCAACAGGTTTAATTGGAAGCACACTAGCTTTCGGAGCGACGCTCCTTCATCAGGTGATAGTGGAGGGCTCGATCGTAACACAGAATTTATAGCAAAAATTTGCAGTGTGATATAACTGAAATTATACATTGAAAAATTTGATTGTCTGTTAAGCCTTTCATCTGTTAGAATACAGTGATAGTTTCACTTCTTTCATGTGTAAATCACAAAACCTTTTTTTAAAGTTGCATTCTCGGGTTAGCTGTTAACAATGATGATAGCTAGACAATATGTTGAAGGTGTTAGCCCCCTGTGTTCTCTGTCTATGACATGATGTTGAGATTGATTCTAATCTAAAAAGTGAGATAACAGAGATTTACATAAATTCATGCAGTTTTTGAGCTCAGAGTTCTACATGAATGTATGCAGTTTTTGAGCAAAGTGCAATGTAACTCTAAAAGTACAAAGTTAAAAATCACACCAGGTTATAGTCCAACAGGTTTAATTGGAAGTACACTATCTTACACCCCAGTCCAACACCGGCATCTCCAAATCCTGAAAGTACAAATTCACCCCACAAAATATATGTGTGCATGTGGGTCTTTGTCTGTCTGTGTGTATGTGTCTGTCTGGAGTGGAGGTTGTGAGTGTGAGAAAGTGTGTGTGTGTGTGTGTAGTGAGTGCAGAGTGTCTTAAGTCTGTGAGGGGGTGTGAGTGTGGGAGTGTGTGTGTCTATAAGGGTGTGTGTGGGTGTCTGTGTGCGTTTCTGTGTGTACCTGTGTCCATGTGTATGTGAGAGTGTGTGTGTGTAGGAATATCTGTGTGTGTGTGTGGGTAGTGCAATGGTGATCACCTGTAATGTGACATGAACCCAAGGTCCCAGTTGAGGCCCTCCCTGTAGGTACCAAACTTAGCTATCAGCCTCTGCTCGGCCACTTTCCTCTGCTGTCTGTCCCGAAGTCCACGTTGGGGAAACCGAGCAAAGGCTATGACAATAGGTGAATGGGCACCGCACAACAATCAACAGACAGGAGGGTTCCCTCCCAGTTGGGGAATACTTCAGTGGTTCAGGACATTCAGCCTCGGACCATCCTCCAAGGTGGACTTCGGGACAGGCAGCAGAGGAAAGTGGCCGAGCAGAGGCTGATAAACCCTTTTTTTTAAAGTTGCATTCTCGGGTTAGCTGTTAACAATGGTGATAGCTAGACAATATGTTGAAGGTGTTAGCCCCCTGTGTTCTCTGTCTATGACCTGATGTTTAGATTGATTCCCCACCCCAGACAGACAGACAAAGACCCACACGCACGCATATATTTTATGTGGTGAATTTTTTTTGGTACTTTCAGAGTTACATTGCACTTTGCTCAAAAACTGCATACATTCATGTAGAACTCTGAGCTCAAAAACTGCACGAATTTATGTAAAACTCCATTATCTAATTTTTTAGATTAGAATCAATCTAAACATCAGGTCATAGACAGAGAACACAGGGGGCTAACACCTTCAACATATTGTCTAGCTATCACCATTGTTAACAGCTAACCCGAGCATGCAACTTTATAAAAAGGTTTTGATTTACACCTGAAAGAAGTGAAACTATCATTGTATTCTAACAGATGAAAGGCTTAACAGACAATCAATTTTTCAATGTATAATTTCAGTTACATCACACTGCAAAGTTTTGCTATAAATTCTGTGTTACGATCGAGCCCTCCACTATCACCTGATGAAGGAGCGTCGCTCCGAAAGCTAGTGTGCTTCCAATTAAACCTGTTGGACTATAACCTGGTGTTGTGTGATTTTTAACTTTGTACTCCCCAGTCCAACACCGGCATCTCCAAATCATACACAGGCAAGGATGAGTTCTCATGTAAAGACAGCAAAAATACAGGCAGAATGAACAGAAGCTAAGGCCTGAGCCCAAAATGCAAACCCGAAGCTGGCATGATGACTAACGACTATTTTATGCTTCATAATTGTCTGATCTCATCCACTGGGATCAGATGTCAGTCAGGCTCTTGTCTGGTCTATAGCTCCCAATATAGCCGACAGGAGGAGGACCAGCCGTTGGGAGCGAACCCTGCTATCGGAGGCAGGTTCCGGTTTGGGAAGTGGATTCTGGGTGCAATGGCCAACTCTGAGAGCGGCCCTTGAGTCAGGGGCAGCCTCCGCCTTTTCTAAGTGGACTCTGACTTGGAATGGACTCTGCCCCTCACGGATTGCACTGTACTCGAACGTATATTATGTGTTTTCTCTGTACCTTATCGTGTAGGTTGTGCTTGAATCGGGTGCATTGTGTTTTGTGTGTCTCTGGGGAGAGTTAACTTCGCTGGCGGTACTGGTGTGTGGGTTTCCTTTTATGCACTTTTTCGGCTGCTTGCTGTGTGTTTTCATTTGGAGGATTGCGATGTGGTTTACTGTGTTGGTTCTGTTTACTGTATTGCTTTTCCTGGTGGGTATAGGTGGACTTGAGGTATTTGTTTTTAGGACCCCGTTTCTTTGTAGTTGTTTTTACTGTTCATTGTTAGTGTGTCAAGTGTTTGTCAATTTGTGTAACGTTCAATAAAAATTGACAAAACATATAGCCGAGCTCTGTCATGGACAAGGAGAACTCACTTCCCTCCTGGGAAGGCTCCTCCTGTTATTTGCCCGAAACATTGATTCTCCTGCTCCTCGGATGCTGCCTGGCCTGCTGTGCTTTTCCAGCACCACACTCTCGACTCCTCCTGTTCTGTGCCACACTCAACCAGGAAATGGTATTTGATCTCATGCATCCTGAGGGGCCCTGTGGCTGTGACTCTTCCCAAACTCTTCACTCTCTGAAATATAGTCCTGTTGCTTCTGGGCTTGCTTGGTTTGGTCCTGATACTCCTATATCCAGCTTCACCTTCTCAGGAAGGCAGCTATCCTGACCAAACTCCCACCTGTGGCAGGTTTCTGGAAATGATGAACATTGGGAACACAAAGAGTTAAGCAATTTCTTAGGTCTCGGAAAAGTCATAAATGGCATACACTGGGGCTGTTCACACTCCTCGATACAGTGAGACATCTTGTACCTTGATAATAACAGCTACATCTGCACCATTCATTCCTCTTCAGAATACGCAGAACCTATTCTGGCTGAGTGACCCACATATTAGATCAAAAAGGGAATATCTGCTGCACTTTGAAACTCTTCCATCCCAGCCCCACTTCGATCATTCAACTTTTCATTGCTCAATACAAACCATCATTAACCTTACAAAGCAGGTGATGAATGATGGCATGTCCTCATTTGGTACTTTGAAAATTGCATGAACAATAGCTCACCTTCAGCCAGTATTGGCCTCTTTTTAACTCATTGTTGCTGACTTTAGCATTATTGAGATGCCAATGCTCAATTTGCAAACAGCAACAACATGCAGCATATCACCAACACCTGATGCCTAAACACATTTCCTCTGCCTATTCAGCATAGAAGGACCTCGGAATGATTGCATCATCAATGTATCTTGGGTTTGCAAAAGGTTGCATCGTGTTCCTTCAATGTCTCAGTATCAGCAAATGTGCATCCTGTATTCCCAGCTGCAAAGTAACTGATTCACTCACACTTGGCATTGTCCTCGTCATTTTCCAGTAGTACTTCACATCTCAAGGACGGCAAGAGTTCGCAGGGAATGTAGTTCATGGTGGACATCATCAGCATAGGGCTCTGCAATGTCACTGGGTACCTCCTCAACTCCACACAAAGCCTCCATGCCTCCTTTTAATTTGCATAACCCACAGCCCATTTCCACCGCTCCCCTTCATGTGGGCCCTCACCACAGTGAACTTCATTTACAACTCTTTTCTCTGTCCCTGAACCCTGACATTCCAGCTAGTGATGCCCACTTTGCTCCTATGGAGGACATGGTCATAGTCAATTCAAATAACAGCCACCCACCTCCAATAGGTTTCACTACTGTTCTACATAGCCCCAATGTGCCCCGATCACGCCTAACATTACTGGTTTTGACCCCACCTTTACAAATTATCTACCTTCCCCTGTCTTGAGTCTCCCATTTGATTTGATTTGATTAGATTAGATTACTTACAGTGTGGAAACAAGCCCTTCGGCCCAACAAGTCCACACCGACCCGCCGAAGCGCAACCCACCCAGACCCATTCCCCTACATTTACGCCTTCAACTAACACTACGGGCAATTTAGCGTGGCCAATTCACCTAACCTGCATATTTTTGGATTGTGGGAGGAAACCGGAGCACCCGGAGGAAACCCACGCAGACACAGGGAGAATGTGCTAACTCGTGAGGCGGGAATTGAACCCGGGTCTCTGGCACTGTGAGGCAGCAGTGCTAACCACTGTGCCACCATGCTGCCCAAATGACAATGATCGTTCCACTATCTGTACAGGCCAATTTTGCACACTCCTGAAAGAATGACAGACAGGCACCCAGGAATGTCTTTGCCCCAGACCTAAATGACTTCAATGAGCAAGCCCAACATATATCTGACAAGGGACCAGGCCTTTGCAGCTCCCCATCTGACAATACATGATTCTGCATGTGCTGGCCTTCTAGGAATGACCATTGCCAGTTCATCAGGCTATAGTCAGACAGATGTTCTGATGATGAGCATCTTAACTGGACAACTGATTGTGGCCAACATCCTGGATTGTGTACTAACTGTGTCCGAAATAAATAACACCAAGATCCCCTAATGGCAGCAACTAGGCCCTACACTGGACTGAGGTCAAGCCCACTCTCACTTTCAGAATGGGCCATTTGGTTGAAATAATGTGTGGTGTGACTGCACAATGACACATGCTCAATGGCACATGCACAATGATACAGGCACAAAGACACATGCACAATGGCATATGCACAATGGCACATGCACACTGACACATGCACAATGACACATGCACAATGATACAGGCACAATGGCATAGACACAGTGGCACATGCACAATGACACATGCACAATGACACAGGCACAACGACACAGGCACAATTGCACTGGCACAATGGCACAGGCACAATGACACAGGCACAATGACACAGGCACAATGGCACAGGCACAATGACACAGACACAATGGCACAGGATCAATGGCACATGCACAATGACACATGCACAATGGCACAGGCACAATGACACATGAACAATGGCACATGCACAATCACACATGCACAATGACACATGCACAATGGCACATGCACATTGTCACATGCACAATGGCACATGCACAATGGCACATGCACAATGATACAGGCACAATGACACATGCACAATCACACTTGCACAATGGCACAGGCACAATGACACATGCACAATGACACATGCAGAATGACACATGCAGAATGACACAGGCACAATGACATTTGCACAATGACACAGGCACAATGACACAGACACAATGACACATGCACAATGACACATGCACAATGACTTAGGCACAATGACACAGGCACAATTGCACTGGCAAAATTGCACTGGCACAATGACACAGGCACAAGACACTCCACAATGGCACAGGCCCAATGGCACTAGCACAATGGCACATGCACAATGACACATGCAAAATGGCACAGGCACAATGGCACAGGCACAATGACACATGCACAATGACATAGGCACAATGACACATGCACAATGGTATAGACACAATGGCACATGCATAATGACACATGCACAATAACACAGGCACAATGACACACGCACAATGATATATGCGCAATGGCACAGGCACAACAACACAGCACAATGACACAGGCTTAATGACACTTGCACAATGGCACAGGCACAATGACACAGGCAAAATGGCACAGGCACAATCACACATGCACAATAGCATAGGCACAATGACACACCCAAAATGATATGTGCACAATGGCAAAGGCACAATGACACATGCACAATGATACATGCACAATGACACATGCACAATGACACATGCACACTGACTCAAGCACAATGACACAGGCACAATTGCACTGGCAAAATTGCACTGGCACAATGGCACAGGTACAATGGCACATGAACATTGGCACATGAACAATGACACAGGCACAATGACACATCCACAATGGCACAGGCACAATGGCACATGCACAATGACACAGGCACAATGGCACATACACATGATACAGGCACAATGGCACATATACAATGATACAGGCACAATGACATAGGCACAATGACACATGAACAATGACACATTCACAATGACACATGCACAATGATACAGGCACAACGGCACATGCACAATGACACATGCACAATGATACAGGCACAATGACACAAGCACAATGGCACATGCACAATGACACAGGCACAATGACACAGGCACAATGGCACCTGCACAATGACACAGGCACAATGACACATGCACAATGACACAGGCACAATGGCCCAGGCACAATGGCATAAGGACAATGGCACATGGACAATGACACAGGCACAATGACACATGCACAATGACACATCCACAATTGCACATGCATAATGGCACGGGTACAATGAAACAGGTGCAATGGCACAGGAACGATGGCACAGGTACGATCGCACAGGCACAATGGCACAGGCGCAATCACACATGCATAATGGCACAGGCACAATGGCACATGCAAAATGGCACAGGCACAATGGCACAGGCACAATTACACATGCATAATGGCACGGGTACAATGAAACAGGCGCAATTGCACAGGCACAATGACATTTGCACAATGACACATGCACAAGCGCACATGCACAATGGCATAGGCACAATGACACAGGCACAATGACACAGGCAGTATGGCACATGCACAATGGCACATGCCCAATGACAAATGCACTATGGCACTGGCACAATGACGCAGTCACAATGACACAGACCCAAAAACACATGCACTATGACACAGGCACAATGGCACATTCACAAAGACACAACGCCCAATGACACATGTACAATGACACAGGCACAATGACACATGCACAAGGACACAGGCACAATGTCACTGGCAAAATGACGCACAATGACACATGCACAATAACACAGACACAATGGAACAGGCAAAATGCCACATGGACAATGACACATGCACAATGACACAGGCACAATGGCACATGCACAATGACACATGCACAATGACACATGCACAATAGCACAGGCACAATGACACAGGCAGTATGGCACATGCACAATGGCACATGCCCAATGACACATGCACTATGGCACTAGCACAATGTCACTGGCAAAATGACGCACAATGACACATGCACAATAACACAGACACAATGGAACAGGCAAAATGTCACATGGACAATGACACATGCACAATGGCACAGGCACAATGACACAGGCAGTATGGCACATGCACAATGGCACATGCCCAATGACACATGCACTATGGCACTAGCACAATGTCGCAGTCACAAAGACACATGCACAATGACACATGCACAATGACACAGGCACAATGACACATGCACAATGACACATGCACAAGGACACAGGCAAAATGACGCACAATGACACAGGCACAATGGAACAGACACAATGGAACAGGCAAAATGCCACATGCACAATGACACATGCACAATGACATAGGCACAATGGCACATGCACAATGACACATGCACAATGACACATGCACAATGGCAGGTTCAATGACACATGCACAATGACACATGCACAATGACACATGCACAATGGCACAGGCACAATGATACATGCACAATGGCACATGCACAAAGACACAGACACAATGACACATGCACCATGACACAGGCACAATTGCACATTCACAAAGGCACATGCACAATGGCACATGCACAATGACACATGCACAATGACATATGCACAAAGGCACAGGCACAATGACACATGCACCATGACACAGGCACAATGGCACATGCAAATTGACACATGCACAATGACACAGGCACAATGACACAGGCACAATGGCACATGCACAAAGACACAGGCACAATGACACATGCATAATGACACAGGCACATTGATACAGGCACAAGGAGACATGCACAATGGCACAGGCACAATGACGCAGGCACAATGACACATGAACAATGGCACGTGCACTATGACACAGGCACAATGGCACAAGCACAATGGCATGGGTACAATGACACATGCACAATGACACATGCACTATGACACAGGCACAATGACACATGCACAAAGACACAGGCACAAAGACACAGGCACAATGACACATGCATGGTGACACAGGCAAAATGACACATACACAATGACACATGCACATTGCCACATGCACAATGACACAGACACAATGACACATGCACAATGGCACATGCAAAATGACACCTGCACAACGGCACAGGCACAATGACACAGACAAATGACACAGGCACAATGGCACATGTACAATGACACAGGGACAATGACACAGGCACAATGACACATGCAGTATGGCACATGCACAATGGCACAGGCACATGCACAATGATACAGGCACAATGGCACAGGCACAATGACACAGGCACAATGACACATGCACTATGACAAAGGCACAATGACAGACACAATGGCACGTGCACTATGACACAGGCACAATGGCACAGGCAGAATGGCACATGCACAATGGCATGGGTACAATAACACAGGCACAATGACACATGCACAATTGCACATGCACAAAGACACAGGCAAATGACACATGCACAATTGCACAGGCACAATGGCTCATTCACAATGACACATGCACTATGACACAGGCACAATGACACAGGCACAATGGCACATGCACAAAGACACAGACACAATGCCACATGCACAATGACACAGGCACATTGACACAGGCACAAAGATACATGCACAATGGCACAGGCACAATGACGCAGGCACAATGACACATGCACAATTGCACATGCACAAAGACACAGGCACAATGACACATGCACAATGACACAGGTACAATGACACATGCACAATTGCACAGGCACAATGGCAGAGGCACAATGACGTATGCAAAATGGCACAGGCATAATGACACTTGCACAATGACACAGGCACAATGGCACATTCACAATGGCACATGCACAATGACACATACACAATGACACATGCAGAAAGACACAGGCACAATGACACAGGCACAATGACACATGCACAATGACACAGGCACATTGACACAGGCACAAAGACACATGCACAATGACGCAGGCACAATGACACATGGAAAATGACACCTGCACTATGACACAGGCACAATGACACAGGCGCAATGGCACATGTACAATGGTATGGGTACAATGACACAGGCACAATGGCACATGCACAAAGACACAGGCACAATGACACAGGCACAAAGGCACAGGCACAATGGCACAGGCACAATGACACAGTCGCAATGACACAGGCACAATGGCACATACACAATGACACATGCACAATGACACATGCACATTGGCACATGCACAATGACACATGCACAATGACACAGGCACAATGGCACAGGCACAATGGCACATTCACAATGACACAGTCACAATGACACATACGCAATGACACAGGCACAATGGCACATATACAATGACACAGGCACAATGGCACATGCACAATGACACAGGCACAATGACACATGCACAATGCCACATGCACATGGCACATGCACAATGACACATGCACATTGGCACATGCACAATGACACCGGCACAATCCTTTAGCAGGTTGCCCATTCCTGCTCACACAGCCTTTAACCACTGGTTGCTGGTGCAATCTCCAATTCAGGATTGTCCTACCTAACCAACTTTCAAGTGTATCAGTGAGTTGTCACAATCAAAATGAGGGTTTGGCAAGTGGCACGCCTGTGGACAAGAATTGAGTGCAGCTGGTGCATTGAGTAATCCTTTGGACTTAAGCTACATTGAGGTCTCTCAGAATAAATGGTGAGCTGATTTCACCAGCCAGCTCTGGTTTCTATGTTGAGTTTTCTCAACATCAGGTCTGTTTGACACATTTAGCAAAGATAGGAAGTAAAATATTAATGAGGCAGATTGGGCCATTAATAAGTTATTTACCAAACAATACTTCCCATTAATTGGTGGCTCGCTACTCTCTGGCAAGACACTCACCTGTCCACGTGGCAAGATTCATAAAAATGCAACAAGATGTTCCCAATGTTGAAATTGACCTCTCCAAACTTCTTGTCTGGTTCTGCCACTAATCCCATCACGTAGAGCCTTAAAATATTCCACCATGCACCTTTGTCTTTCCCAGGTGAAATACTCTTTGACAATGACTCCCAGGCACCTGTTCAGCCAAAATGCAGAAAGGAGAGTAAGCCCATTTGAACTCATGTTAGTCTATAAAGGTTTGCAATCCCTTCTCAAAGCTGCAACATTCCAAAGAAAATGTCAAGTGTGGCAGTGAACCTGAACCATTAATGGGTGAGGCAAGGCCAAACTTGTATGAGCTGGCATCAGTAGCAATGGTCATGGGTTAACCATACATCATGACCCTTGCATCCTTTTAAATGTGTGTTGAAAAAGACTCAGGACTGTTAATTGAGAATTGATGTGAAGAACAGATGATTTACTGATCCTGCTGTTACTGAGAGAAGTGTGTAACATTCTGTCTGTTACATTAATTAATAATGTCATCTTCTGAAAATTACAAATATGTTTTTAATTGGATGTAATCTGAGCTGGTTATGGAAAAGCTGTATCAAAGAAATGAAAGGTTGTCTTAATTCTTCCCAGCTTCCGAATTGCCTAAAATCCAACTCTTAATATTTCAACACAACATTTGATGAGTTTACTTCAATCTTGGAAACAGTAAAAGCGAAATAAATGTGATCACAAGATATTCACATATTGCATTGTAGGCTCCTGAGATGATCTTGACCTTGAATCAGCTTTCAGCTTTCAGGATTCTAATGCGGTTGGTGATGAGGGACCTAACTATCTATTCCTGAAAAGTAACAGACAATTAGAAAGAGCATCTCAGATGCTCAAATACAATAAACTTTGTCCCTGCTGTTCACCTCAGTTGAAGACCTCACTTGTCCAAGAATCAATGAGTTTTTCATTCAAAGCTTTCCTGATACCTGCATTAAGTGCACACTTGTTTTGGAATGGCTTGGCTGGAAGAAAAGTAAAGCTGCTCCTGGAAAATTAAATCATCAAATGTTTAAAATCTCCCTTGTCCTTGAAGCAAGACAAAATTTCTGCATCTGTATATTCGACTTAACTGGACCAAGTAAACAGGGACGCGGTAAACAGGGACGCGGTAAACAGGGACGCAATTAGTTGAGCTCAAAACAAGGTAACCATCACTTAATATAAAGTCTTTGGATCCAAATTGTTAAAATCAGAAGCAGCTTCCCACCTTAACCTTCAATGAGACATTTTTGTTTTTATCTCACGTTACGTGCCTTCAAACATGAGCAGACCATTTCCAAATTTCTGGTGTTGTTGCCTGAAAATCTTTTCCAGTCATTTGTTAATTTGAGTGAAATGTCACCAGAGTACAAAAACGGCACTGGAGGATTCATCATAAATTCAGTTAACAATGGGCTCCATCTGTGTGGAACATATTGCTGTCTGTAGTATGCATGAGACCATATGGCCCAGGAGATTTAGTTCTTGGTTACTGCAATGGAAACTAAATGAAAAATGCTAAAGTACTGAAGTAGTTACACTGAAATTACCTAGGGCTGCCAAGTGTTGAGAAATTTCTTGCTGGAGATTAATAGGGGGAATGGGAGCCATTAGATTCTATTAGATCATCAAAAGAAAAATGCAGACTTGACAGACCTGACTCCTGTATCAAAGACCTGAAATTATTTCTGTCATTAGAACTGCAGATATTAGAGCTGTGTGGCTGCTGTTTTACTGCTTACAAAATATTATTGATAGTTTGTGTATGTAGATCAAATAGATATCGATTCACCTAACTCCCTGTTGCTAGTTTGAAGGATAAATTATACTATTCCAAGCAGTTCTGTCACCAGAGTGTGTTCTATATCTGATATAGAGACAATAGGCCAGCATCCTACTCTAATTCATTCCTTCTAATACTCTGAGGTGCTTTATAATCACCCCGTCTACATTTAAAATTGCTTAATTTGAACTGCAAACTGCACTAAATTTCTGAAAAAACTTTCTTGTCCAGTTAAGTAAATTTCTTCATTTCACCCACTGCATAATTTAAAATAAAAATCTATAACAAAAAGAAATGACTCAATAAACCAGGGAAGCCCACACATCCTGCAGTTTTCACTTTCTTTACAAACATTGAGATTATGAAACTTAAATTTCAACATCATTCTTTCAGGGTCTTCATTTTATTTCATCCTCCCTACCACTTTTCCTATTATTGCGGGTGTTGGTCCTTCAACTAGTTGTCTTCAGTTTATGTTTCATTCTGTGGGGCAGTTCACAGCATAAAACTTACTTCTGCAGAATTGATATTTCCATAGTTCTAATTCATGCACATCCTGCTACTTGTTCTGAGGAAGAACTTTCAAGATCTCATGCATCATGCCTTGGGGTATCCTGGATAGCATGACAACAATGTATCGGCAAAAGGAACCGTGGTAAGGATTGATGTTGCACAGGATTGATTTGTCCAACTGAAAGAGAAAGTGCTGGAGAAACTCAGCAGGTCTGGAAGCATCTGTGCGAAGAAAGCAGAGTTAGTATCTCAGGTCCAATGATTCTTCATCAAAACAGTTTGCAGTTAGCAAAAAGTGGTACTTATGTTGAAGGCAAAGTGGGTGAGGGGAGGGGAGAGGTGGAGAAGATGCCCAGAGAGAGAGGATGATGTAAAAGGGATAGATAAACAGGAAGTTAATGGATAGTGTGCCAGGACAGAGAAGCTGAGTAAGTGATAAGGAGCTAAGAGTGAGGAAATGGGTTAGCTGTGCTGAATGCAATCCATGTCAAAATGGGACCAGGTCTGGATTGGGTAAAAGAAAAGCATGGAATGGTGGAATCAGGCTGCAAAATTATTGAACTCGATGTTGAGACCCAGAGGCTGCAGGGACCCCAAACGGAAAATGAAATGTTTGAGCTGAAGCTCATTGGAACACTCAGCAGGCCTGCGACAGAAACAATGGCTTATTGAAGTGCCAAGCAACTGGAAGCTCACAGTCATTTTTGTGGACAGAGAGTAGGTGTTCTGCAATGCGGTCACCCAGTCTATGTTTTATATCCTCACAGAAGAGACCACATTGTGAGCAGCGAACACAGTAAATTAGATTGATGGAAGTGCAGGTGAATCGCTGCTTCACTTGGATGTTACATCTGTGGCCTTGGATGGTGGGGAGGGTGGAGGTAAACAGGCATTTTCTGTTATTGCATGAGAAGGTGCCATGGGAGTGTGTGCAGATTTTGGGAATGGAGGAGGAGTATACTCTCTGGTCTACTTCATTATTATTCAGTTTGTCTTCCATGCTATCCATTATCTCCTTATTTATCCAAACCCCCCTTCACATATCTCTCTCTGTCTCTGGGCTCCATCCCCACCTGCCTGCTCCCCTCCATACCCCCTCATTTTGGCATCACCGTAAGTACCACTTTTCCTGAGCTATTAATAACGCTGAGGAAGAATTACTGGACTCAAAATGTTGACTCTGCTTTTTTTTCTCCCCATACACACTGCCTGACCTGCCGAGTTTCACTAGCAATTTCTATTTTTCTTAAAAAACTGCAGACCCTAGATATCTGGAACAAAATCAGCAAGAGTTGGAGAAACTCAGCAGGTCTGGCAGCATCTGTGGTGAGAAAACCAATTGACATTTTGACAATCTGTTGAAAGGTCACTAGACTTGAAACACTACTGGGTGGCACGGTGGTTTATGGATGGCATGGCAGCTCAGTGGTTAGCCAGGGAGTCGGGTTCAATTCCTGCCTCAGGCAACTGTCTGTGTGGAGTTTGCACATTCTCCTTGTGTCTGTGTGGGTTTCCTCTGGATGCTCCAGTTTCCTCCCGCAATCCAAAGATGGACAGGTCAGATGAATTGGCCATGCTAAATTGCCCATAGTGTTAGTTGCATTAGTCAGAGGGAAATGGGTCTGGGTGGGTTACTCTTCGAAGGGTTGGTGTGGACTTGTTGGGCCAAATGGCCTGTTTCCACACTGTAAGGAACCTAATCTGATCTGATTCTCCACAGATGATGCCAGACATGCTGAGTTTCTCCAGCAGTCTCTGTGATTGTTTCATCCCTCCAACAAGAAGCTAATTCTGGTTACTGAGAAATCAAGCGTTAACCTAAAACATTCTCTTAAGGCCTACAGATCTGACAGGTCTCTCCACTCACTCACTGTTTGACCTGGACCTATATCATCAGTTCCTTCATTTCTGCTGCTATCCTGAGACACCATTCACAGAGTTAATGTGGAAGCACTTTCAGCACTACAATTGCAGTCTACAAGTTACTGGGGCTCACCCCTAACTTCTAAGTGTAACTACGTATGGACAAAACACTGGCCTTGACCACATTCCAAGCAAAAATAAAATAAAGATTCCAGTGCTGTCTGTTTTAAATTTCATGAATATGTAATTCTACATTAGAGCCTTCATTGATACTTGACAGCCAGTGAATTCCATTTTCGGAATAAGCTGTGAAATTCAATTGGTTTCCATGACATTAAAGTTTAGCAGCTCCTGTGTCCTGCCATGGACTAGGTGTTTTGCCTTAAATACTATCAACTACTGTCTTGCCACACTGTTTTTAACCTTCCAGGTTGCTGCCAGCTCAAGCCATTGATAACAGATGCAGAACAGAGTGAACCCTAGCACAGAATATATCCTATCCTTGTGTTCTCACTGTTAAGTAGCATGTGGTCTGTGAGGAAAGATCTACGTCTTTTTGCCTCCAACATGAGTAACAGGATTCCAAAATGAGGTTTTTCCAGCTTTCTGTCTGTGACACCAACAGATGCATCCACTTGTAGCCTCGCAACGTCAGCATGTTGCTAACCTATAGCGATTAGAGCTAAAGACAGTATCCAGTCACTCCCATTGATCCTCCCAGCAAACAACCACTGCCTGAAAGTGCCAATCAAGGAAATGACATTTTGCTGACACCCATCACTTCAACAAGTCTGTGAGTTGCAAGTGAAGTGTTTTAGTACTGACATGGTTAGTGAAATCACCACACAATGGAAGTGAACAAAGAGATTATTGATTAATATTAATCCTTTATTTGCCCTTTGTAGGTGAACAGTGACAGTGGGAATTCAATTAATCAAGAGGGCTACGGATTTATTGACATTCTCCCCCAATAATTAGGATGTAATAGTACAACATCTGTGTTTCTTGTAACACAAAGCCATCTCTCGATGGTGGAGGCAGTAAGGAGTAGCTGAAGTACATTTGGTAAAGAATATTGGAAACACTCAACGTCTGTGGGGAGAGGAAGATAGGTTTCTAATTTTAGATCAAAGGTCTTTCATTAGGATCTCTTGACCTGTGATGTTAATCCAGCCTTCTTCCTTTCCCAAATGCTGCTTGCCCTGTATAAGAGTAAAGAATTAAGTATACCTTTATTCTCAAAATGTGTGTATGGAGCTATGTTAAAATGATGCCAGATCATATGGAGGGGACCCTGTAACTCCAAGGTTCCACAGATAGTCCTCTCTTATTCTCTCTTGTATGTAGTTACCATTTGTTAAGGGTTGTGATGGACTATCTTGTATCAACGATCCAGACCTTAATATTATTAGAATTTCCAGAATTAACCAGCTTGTATTTGAGATTTTTGGCACCTGCAATATTTAAATTTTTGTTTGTGTAAAGTTGCTGCTAATGCAATATTGTGCAAATGCTGCCTTTTGGAATATATAAAATGGCCATTCCTCTATCTGCTTCTCAAACTATCTTTAGCAATTGTATGTGAAGTATATCATTTTCAATTCTTTAGGGATTAGTACTCCCTATACATAACTTTGTGTTTTCGGCCAAGACATTGATATCAGGGTCATAGAGTCATCGAGTTGTACAGCATGGAAATAGACCCTTTGGTCTATCTCATCCATGCCAACCAGATATCCGCAATTAATCTAGTTCCATTGCATAATGGAAGAAATCACCCAGTTACTTGTCTTTGGAGAAGCCAGATAGTAGTCAGAGAGTGGACCTGCCAAGCAATAAATTGTGGCAGGTGGGTGCAGTGTTCAAAGCCAGAGAGTTAGTGGAGAACCTGCAGCATGTGAAGCTGCAACCTGCCAGCTTGAAGTGCTCTCACAGATACTTGAAATGGTTACAATTCTGACTCGAGTGCTTGTCCCTGGCATGTCACTGGGACGTCATCTTGAGGCAATGAAACATCCCAATGCTGCATGGGGTCCACAGGCAAACTGGAAAATTCCAGGGAATTGGTTTAAGCTTACCTTCATTGACTACTCCTTATTTGTGGATGGATGGGCAGCCTACTCCTGATCTCTCCTCCTGGGGGATGGTGAGCAATGGCAGCAAACAATGCTGGTGCCCACCTCCTTTCTCACCCATGGATCAGAACAAAGATTCTGTTTGGTTGCTGAAGACATTAATATTCTTGCTGTCCATGGGACACTACTTTGAACATTAAACAATTGCACTTTAATTTGCTACACTGTGCAGAATCCAAAGTTTTAAATGAGTAAATAATGGAATAACATGCTTCATGGAACAGTCTATATGCAACTGTTCAACGCATAAAATTAATGTATAGTCCTAACTTCCAGTTCAGATTTATTGTGTATTAAAGAATTAACATCCATTTGCATTTTATGAGAACTAAAGGCAATTAATGACTGAAAGATCAGCTACAACAAATGAAAAACATAATGCTCAACATCTACAAATAGCAAAGATAAGCCTCAGGGTTAAACCTTCAATCAGAACTGTAAATAAATATAGCAATCATTTTAGTAATGAGGAGAAGGCAATGGAAATTCACTCGTGAAAGAAGCTGATGGGTGAATAGCAGAAAGCTACGCTCAACACAAAACTGAATGAAAATAAAATAATAAATGAAGTTTCCACAGTCCTGAAGGACCATTGAGCTGCTCTATCATTGGAGAGAAATGATTGGTGATGGTTTAACCTGTTTGTCACTACACCTCAGGCAAGGGGAAAGGTTGAAAAGGAGGGATTTTCATAATGACAGTGAAACAATGGGAAGACATTCAAAACACAGAATGAAGAAATATAAAAGGTCGCAAAAATGCACAGAAACATCGGAACTACAGCAGAGAGGAAAAGAAGCTGGGTGTGGAGAACGTCCAAAACAGTAAAAGGAAAAGTTAGCTTTTCAGAGCTTGATAGAAGTTACAGGAAAGTCCCATAAATATTTACTGAGCTGAAGGATCATTGATGCTTTCCTGAGGGCTTAGCATTGCTAAGAAATTACAGAAGGTTGTTTTTTTTAATCTGAAAGGTGAGAATATCATCAGAAGCCATAAATATAAAATTTCGGCCCTTTTAGCCTCTTGTGCCATTCAATAAGATCAGGGCTGATCTGACTTTAACCTGAACTCTACATCCCAATAATCTTTCATCCCTATGGGATTCAATCTACCTCTTAAAATATTTAAAGATTCTGCATCCCTTGCCTTTTGAAAAAGGGAATTCGAATGATTCACAAAGCAGAGAAAAAAAAATACACCAGCAGGGAATTCAGGAGAAATTTTTATTCCTGGAGAGTAGTTAGAATAAAGAATTCACTACCTCACATACATTAATGGAGTTAGATCACAAAGGATAAGAGAGAACTCCTATGGTATGTAAACACCAGCAAAGGAATATTGCATTGAATGATGGTTTCAGTATTGTAAATACTTAATAGTCAAAATATATAAAGTGATTCTGTTACAGTTTAAAAACATATTTACAATTTGTACTCAACTCTGTAGATGCCCATGCTGCACTGAACCAATCATAGCCATTGCTTCCAAATGAAGTTCAGGGAGGCCATTTTTGTTCTAAAATTTGTCTCCTTCAGGAACAACCTTCTATTAAGTGAAACCCCTCTACTGGAGGTTGTAAACTGCAGGTAAAATGTGCAAGAATCTACAAAAACTAAAATCCCCAGGGCTTAAAGAGCTAAACATTGTTCTCAGCTGAATTGTTCCAAGGCTTGATATTTCAGCGATTACTTCTGCTTATTCCACATAAGAAAGAATTCATAAGAGTTAAATGGCTCCATAAGTCAGTACAATCATGGCTGGTCTTCTGTCTCAACTTCACTTTCCCATCAGCTTCCTACATCCCTTTGTTTCTTGAGAGATAAACAACCACTCTATCACAGCTGTTAATATGTTAAACATTGGAACAAACGTTCAGGATTGAGATTTCCAAGAAGTCCGCAAACCTTTGAGTGAATAAATCTTTTGATCACAGCCATAAACAGTGACACTTATCCTGACAATGTACCCCTCGCTCTGTGTTCTCAATCAACCATTACCATCAAGCCAAGGGATCAATTGTGGTTCAGTGGAGAGTGCAGGAGAGCATGCCGGGAGCAGCACCAGACAAACCTAAAAACAATGAGGTGTCAACCTGATGAAGCTACCAAACAGGACAACTTGCATGCCAAACAGCATAATCAGCAAGTGACAGACAGAGCTAAGCAATCACACAACTAATAAGTCAGATCTAAGGTCTGCAGTCCTGCCACATCCAGACATGAATGGTGGTGGACAATTAATCAACTCACTGGAGGAGAAGGCTCTACAAATATCCCCTTCCTCAATTGTGGAAAAGCCCAACTGTGAAAAGTGTGAAAAGTGAGCACTCACAACAATCTTCAGCTAGAAGTGCCAAGTGGTTGATCCATCTTGGTGTTCCCCAGGCATCCCCAGCATTACAGATTGTTATGACATGATGGTGAACCTCTCTGCTAATTAAACCAAACACACATACAAGCTCAGCTTGCCTCGTATAAGTGACAGAGAACTACCCAAATTCTAGTATTTAAAGAAGAAAATAACCATTTTATTATTTAACTCCAAAAGAGAACATTAAACAACAACTATTTACAGCTCTAAACCTCCTTTCTCTTAAAAGCTTGTTATCTACCTACCATATCAACCAGATATGTCCTGTACACAAAAACTGCCAATTACTGCCCCATCAGTCTACTCTCAATCATCAGTAAATTGAGAGAATGTGTCAACCTTTCCTGATTCCTGATGAATGGCTTATACCCGAAACGTTGATTCTCTTGTTCCTCGGATGCTGTCTGACTTGCTGTGCTTTTCCAGTACCACACTCTCAACTCTGATCTCCAGCATTTGCAGTCCTCACGTTCTCCTAGTTGATTTCAACCATACTGTGAAGCCTCTTCTGAGGATGCCTACCTTGATGAAGTTCATCTCCTCTCTCTACAAGGATCTTGGTGAGTCTCTCTCTTACTGCACTCCCCCCCCACATCCCCGGTCACTTCTCTTCCTGATGAAGGGCTTATGCCTGAAACATCAATTCTCCTGCTCCTCCAATGCTGCCTGACTGGCTATGCTTTTCCAGCACCACACTCTCGACTCTGATCTCCAGCATCTGCAGTCCTCACTTTCTCTTAGAAGGTGTCATCAGTAATGCTATCAGGCTGAACAATAATCTGCTCAGTGATGCCTAAACTGGTTCCTACCAGCGCCACTAGCTTCTGTCCTAATCACAGCCTTGGTTCAAAGTTGGACAAAAAAAGCTGAATTCTAGAGATAGGAAGAGAGTACCAGACCTTGACATCCAGGTCCCATTTGAACAAGTGTAGCATCTAGGAGCCTTAGCAAAACTGGAATCAATGGCTATCAGGAAGCAAACCCGGTTGTAGTCATACCTTATACAATGGAAGAGAGTGATGGTTGTTGGAGATCAGTCATCTCAGCTCTAGTTCATCTCTGTGGGAGTTCCCCAGGGTAGTGTCCATCTTTAGTTGCTTCATCAATGGCTTTCCCTTCATCATAAGGTCAGAAGTGGGATTTTTGCCAATGATTGCACAACGTTCAACATCACTCATGACACCTAAGGTACTGAAGCAGCCCATGTTCAAATGCAATAAGATCTGGTCAAAATCCAGGCTTGGGCTGACAAGTGGCAAGTAACACATAAGTACCAAGAGGTGACCATCTCCAATAAAAGACAATCTAATCATTGCCCCTTGACAGTCAACAGTGCCACTGGCATGGACCAGGCCAGACCCCCTCAAAACATTTCAAGAAAGTAGCCCAGACTTTAACTTTGCTAGTTGTTTTAAGCAGGTGTGGAGTGGATATTCTAGGAGTGACACAGGTGGCCCAACCACTTGATTTTAACAATGAGAATTTATTTACAAGATTATCGACTGAAATGCAAGCAAAAAATAACCGAATATAGAATAACAACCTATTTAAGAACCCAACAAATTGTCCTAACTTAATAATGCTGTTCCAAATACTTGCAATAATTCCCATAAACATCCCTTGGCAAAAAGGGTAAAATCAAACTCAGGGTCTTACTGGAGAGATGTCAGAGAGATTCAGCATGGAACACCTTCTTCCATGTTTCATTGACCAGCAACCTCAAAGCTGACTGCTTGCTAAAACCAAAGCAAACCAGAGAAAAGCTGACTTAGGAGAACTAGCCAACAAAGAACAAAGAACATTACAGCACAGGAACAGGCCCTGCAGCCCTCCAAGCCTGCGCCAAACCAAATTGTCTATCTAAACCTGCTGCCTATTTTCTAAAGATCTGTATCCCTTTACTCCCTGCTCATTCATGGATCTGTCTAGATACATCTTAAATGCTGCTATTGTTCCTGCCCCTACCATCTCTGCTGGCAATGTGTTACAGGACCCCAGCACCCTCTGCATAAAGAACTTTCTACACATATCTCTCCTAAACCTTTCCCCTCTCACTTTGAACTTGTGACCCCAAGTAATTGAATTCCGCACTCTGGGAAAGAGCTTCTTGCTATCCACCCTGTCTACACCTATCATGATTTTGTCGACTTTAATCAGGCCCACCTCTCAACCTCCATCTTTCTAATGAAAATAATCCTAATGTATTCAACGTCTCTTCACAGCTAGCGGCTTCCATACCAGGCAACATCCTGTTGAATCTCCTCTGCACCCTCTCCAAAGTATTCACATCCTTTTGGTAATGTGGCGACCAGAACTATACGTAGTATTCCAAATGCAGCCGCACCAAAGTCCTATACAACTGTAACATGACCTGCCAATTCTTGTACTCAATACCTTGTCTAATGAAGGAAAGCATGCTGTATACGTTCCTGACCACTTTACTGTCCTGCATTGCCACCTTTAGGGAACAATGGACCTGAACACACAAATCACTCAAAGTTTGTGAGAAGATTTGTAGCTCGGGTGCTCATTGTTGTGGTTCTGTTCGCCGAGCTGGGAATTTATGTTGCAGATGTTTCGTCCCCTGTCTAGGTGACATCCTCAGTGCTTGGGAGCCTCCTGTGAAGCGCTTCTGTGATCTTTCCTCCACCATTTGTAGTGGTTTGAATCTGCCACTTCCAGTTGTCAGTTCCAGCTGTCCGTTGCAATGGTCGGTATATTGGGTCCAGGTCGATGTGCTTATTGATTGAATCTGTGGATGAGTGCCATGCCTCTAGGAATTCCTTTTAGGCAAACATAAAAGGAAAGTTTCCACCAAATCACTTGAAAAAAACAAAAACAAAAAGAAAAATACCTGACCTGATCAATTCATCACAGAGTCCCTTTTTTTTGGTTAGAGAAGGAGGGCGGATGGGAGACATTATCTGAGTAGAATCTCAGGTTCAGCCATTACCCAAGTAAAATGATTTCACTCAACTTCCCAGCAAAGCTCTGGACCTCACTCTCATCTCTCAATAAATGGAGGCCCCGATGCCCAAGGTCAGTTTTTTAAACCATTTCACTCACTTTCCCTTTCATTGTACAAGTGTTCTGTTTACTTGAAAGCCTTTTCATGAGTCAATATCTATTAGCTATAATCAAATTGGCCCAAAAGCCCTTCAAATCTTGAGCTCCCAGAGTCTCTGTGTTTACAAACCCTCTGAAAATAAATCAAGGACAATACAACTTTGTTAAAGGAACAGCGTCATCACAGTCACCATAACTGAATCTCCCACTATCAACTTCTTGGGCGCTAGAGACTCAACTGGATTCACCACATAAACACAGTGGCAACAATAGCAGATCAGAGATTAGGAATACAGCAGTGAGTATCTCATCTCCTCACTCTCAAAAGTCTGTCCATCATCTACAAGGCACAAGGTAGAAGTGTGATGGAATACTCCTCACTTGCCTAGATGGGTGCAGCCCCATCAACACTCTAGAAGCTCAAAACCATCCAAGTTAATGAAGCCTGCTTGATTAGCATCACATCCACAAGCATCTGTTCCCTCCACCTCTGCTGCTCAGTAGCAGCAGTATGTTTGTTCAAGATGCACTGCAGAATTTACCAAAGGTCCTTAAAAGCATGTTCCAAACCCATGACCACTTCCATCTAGAAGCACAGGGACACATACATGGGAACACCACCACCTGTTCATTCCGTCCAAGTCCGTCACCATCCTGACTTGGAAATATATTGTCATTCCTTCACTGTCGCTGGGTCCAAATCCTGGAATTGCCTCCCTAACAGCATTGTGTGTCAATCCAAACCATGTGAACAGCAGCAGTTCAAGAAGGCAGCATTCACCATTACTTTCTCAAAGGCAACTAGGGACAGGCAATAAATGCTGATCGGTCAGCGATGCCCATGTCTCACAAGTGAATTTTAAAAATGACTCCCTTGTCAGCAGAAATCCTTTCAGTCAAATGCCTCCAGAATTTTTTGATTCAATGAGATAACCTCTCAATCTTCTGAACTCTGGAAAGTATAGGCCCTTTTAACTAAAGGTTACATCATAGGAAAATCCTCTCTTTCCAAGAACCACTCCTGCATACGATACAATAGTCACTACCGTGGGTTTCCAGGAGTTTATTACCAAATTTATAAGGTGACATTTTCAAACACATGCACAAAGTGAAATGCAAGTCAGTCCGCTTTTGAGATTACTTTCATTCTAAAACCAGGATTGTACTATTTGTCTCCCAGCACAATTCCTGTCTATCACTTAGAATGCTCTGCAAGCTAGGAATTTCTGCCATGAATTTTCACTTTGGTGAACTCATTTTTCAATCTGTCACTTTTTATTTTAAAATCCTAATTTTATTCTGTGATGTGCCTGTCTCCCAGCTTTTGTTTGTAGTAACAAGTGTCTTAGATTGTAATAGTTGACTGTGTTAAAATTGCAGTGAAATAGATGATCAATGGTCAACTTTCATCATTCCACTTTAACATGTGAGATTTCCATGGACTAACTATGGTTTTAAAAAGGACACTACTGACCTAAAATGGCAGCTGTCATCACCTGCCAAGTCCAGGCAACCCACATGGAATATACCGTGTGAGCTACACTGGAATTACTGTTTGAATTGAGAGGAATTGAAACTCAGTGAGACATCACAAAATTAACATGTTTTACTGACATATCCATGATCAATTCACAAATTGGGAGATGAAAGGTTACCTGCACTTTTTCAGTTTGAAAAAAGATAATGAAGCTAGATTTGAAATGAACAGTTGAATCATAGATTCATACAGCATAGAAACAGACCCTTTGGCTGCCAGGTCTATGCAGAACAACAAACACCAAACTACATTAGTCTCATTTACATGTATTTGGTCCACAGCCTACTATGCCCTGGCATGTTAAGTGCTTATCTAGATGCTTCTTTGATTTTGGGAGAGTACCTGCCTCCAACCACCCTCTCAAGCAGCATGTTCCATATTTCTACCATCTTCTGAATGAAAAACAAAATTCTCCAATTTCCTTTAAGCCACTTGCTCCTCACCTTAAACCTGTGCCCTTTGGTCTTCGATGCTTCTGCTGTGGGGAAGAGGTTCTCAAGATCTGCTTTGTGCATACCACTCATAATTTTGTAGACCTCAATCAGATCCTTCTCAACCTCCTCTGCTCCAAGGAAAACAAACCCAGCCTATCCAATCTCTCCTCATAACTGAGACTTTTTATCTAAGGCAACATCCTGGTGAATCTCCTCTGCATCGTCTCCAATGCAATCATGTCCTTCTGATTGTCTGGTTATCAGAACTGTACACAGTATTGCATCTGTAACCTAATTATTACTTTTTAATAATAATAAGACCTCCTTCCTATAATTTTTCACGCCAGCTAATTAAGGGAAGCATCCCATATGCCTCCTTCACCACCTGTCTACCTATGCTGACACATCAGGAATCTATGGACTTATAGATCAAGGTCCCTTAGTTCCTCAGTACTCCCACGGTTCCTACCATTCATTGTGTATGCCCTTCCCTTCTCAGGCCTCTCAAACTGTATCACCTCACATTTATCAGGGTTAAATTCCATCGGCCATTGCTCTGCCTAATTTATCAATTTCAGACTGCAGTCTGAGACCATCCTCCTCAGTATCAACAACGCCAACTGTTTTAATGATATCTCCAAACTTACGAATTTTATTTCCTACACTCTCGTCTAAGTCATTAATGTAAATACCAAACAGCCAGAGTCCCAACTCTGAACCTTGTGATACATTTCAGTCACATCCACCATCTCCCTTTGCCTCCTATTTGGAAACCAATTTTGGATCCAGTTTGCCAACTTGCCTTGGATCCCATGGGCTCTTACCTTTTGCACCAGCCTTCCATATGGGACCTTGTCAAAATTTTTACTGAAATCCATATAAACCACATCAGCTTCACTACCCTCTTCAATATATTCAGTCACTTCTTCAAAGAATTCAATTAAGTTAATCAGATAGCAGGTCTCTCTTTAACAAATCTATCTCTGATCAATCCCTGCCTTTCTAAGTACCGATTAATCCTGTCCTTCAGAATTTTTTCCATTAATTTCCCCACCACTGACATCAAACTAACTGCTCTATAGTTGACTGTCCAATCCCTGCTGTATTTCTTGAACAAAGGAACGGCATTAGCTATCCTCCAGTAGCTTGTTTTTGAGCAGCAAAGAGAGAGAAGGTACATGGACTGATAATAAAGTGGGTACTGAAAGCTCTTCTCTCTCTCTCTATTTGTGGTTCTCACCAACTTCAAAGAATAGAGGGGAGAAATGACTCGGAACAATAAACATTGACTGAGAACTTGAAATCTACAAACTTCATCCTGCTGAAAAACCAAGACAACAGCTAAACAACCAGGAGTCAGATTTAAAATCAACCTTTCAAAGACTCTATGAAATTTAAACTGTAACTCCCTGTTGAATGGAATCCCTTCTTCCTCCATTTCAAGCTTCTTACTTGTGTGTTTATGTGTGTGAATGCATGTGTGTGTATGAGAGTGTGAGTGTGTATGCATGTGCATGTGTGTGTATGTCTGTTTGATGTTATATTTTTATTGTTTTTTGAGTTTTTGATGTCATGTTTTGATAGTATGTTTTGGGAGTGAACAATAACATGAATGATAAATATTTTTCCTTTCGCTTAAGAAAACTTTGGAAATTGCTCCTCCATCTCATTCCAATTAATGATGTTATAATTGAAGCGTGGTAGCTACATATTAAAAAGAAATAAAGATAAAATTTGTTGAAATTAACTGAGATGGGTTAAAAAGAAAAGAGCTGGTCTCCCCCCCACTTCACCTGGTGTAGATTATACAACATCATAATCAAGTTTTCCATCAAATGTTTGAGGATTTTTATCCCCCCTCCCTCCTCCTAAGCAGAGAGGTTTAGCAGATCAGATAAAAGGTCACTTTCAAAGCAGAAATTTTTTCTGAGGGATTAACCAATTTATCTCTTTCAGAGCCTGATGAACTTGCTGTTCCTGTCAAGAGATTTGAGATAAATCTTTGGAACTCTCCATCTCTGAAAGTTGTAGGTGTCTTCAAGACAGGTCAATAGATTTTTGGATGTCAAATGAATTAGGGTGACAGTGGGAGAAGGAGTTGAAGATAATGATCAGACTTGACCTTGTTGATTGTTAAAGCCAGCTCTTACAGCAAAATGATCGAACCACAATTCTATTTCTGATGTTCTTAGATTCTTAACATTAAATTACACTCTTCACCTGGATTACCTTCCAATCAACGTGTGTAAGTAAGGATCTAATGTGCGTAAATGAGAATGCAAATATTAATGTTATGATAATGTACATCATGATGCAACAGTCACATGTTATTGAGACTGTGAAGAGAGGATTGGAAGAACAATACAAGAGAGCTGTATTAGAAAGATCTAAATTCTGTACATTAATAGGCCAGTAATGTGCTGGAACTCATGGTAGTCAGACAATTGTCAGTCTTAGCTACGGCAGAGACAGAAATGCAAAAGATTTTGAGTAGGGACAGTAAATCTAAAGGAACAAATAGATTCCCAATACCCCCAATTCACGGGGAACAAATGACATGGGTTGTATCCATATTGTTAGGAAAACCAGTGGAAGTAAGCTCATAGCAACAGAGGTCTCATCTGCTTGCTGGATACAGAGGTTGAATCCCGCTACAGAGGAACCTCGATTATCCGAAGGACACGGACGGGCAGTATTTCGTTCGGTTAATAAAATTCTGGATAATCGAATGCTGGATAACATAGCTTAACCAAAGTTCAGGAACCTGCGACTTTGCCAGATAATCTGATATTCCGATAATCGAATACTGGATAATCGAGGTTCCTCTGTATATTTTAAGTGCCAATTAGACACTTCTGGTCAACAGTGAGCCTAACCTGAGATCAAGAACATTGAGAATGGAAATCCGACCTGTCAAGGGCTGCTGGCCAACCAGAGGCAGCACCACCTCGGAACAGTTACAACTTCCAATAATACACCCACCAGAGGTCCACGATCAGTGAGGGACTGAGAAGTCACTGGCTTACAGCAGAACATGGGGTCAGGAAAAAAGACAGGATGCTGGCTCTCAGTGGATTCCCCGTCTTTGAATGCCAGGTTCCAAAGCCAAGCACTGGGTGCACATGAAAGAGGAATCCCTCACCCTGACCCAGAAAGTAGAGAGCAAAGACAATAGTGTTTCCCTAATGGTAACTGCCCCATCAACTACCAGTAGCAATGAGATGAAGATGTGAGATAAAAGCAGCATGAATTGGCAGCTTAAGGGCCTTAGTTGATATTGGGGCAGGAAGGCAGCCCATGGATCTTGCCCTACTGGACTTCACTGGGCAGAAGTGAGGAGGTGGCAAGGTCTCATCCTGCATTCTCTTGCCCAATCAGATGGCATCCCTTACTACAAATTCACTTCTCAGAAGGGTAGTAAATTCCACTGAACATTTTCAATTATTTTACTATCCTCTGACAAGTGACATTGCTCCTATCAATAATCCCCTTTATACTCTAGTCAGATTATTTTCCACTCAAATTATTGACAAGAGGAACTTGGAGCTCAAGTTGCTCTCATCAAAGAATTATGGTGTTTTATATTGGTGCACACTTGAAAGGAAACAAAAGCATTTATACAGGAGGTACCACTATTTATGAAGCAATATAAGTTGAAAATATTTAGAATTATTGGTTTGTTTTTGCCACATTCGAGAGAATTCCATTAAGATTTTCAGCCTCTTGTATGTTTTTTTTGTATAATTCCTATACCAATTCTTCTAAGGCCACTGAGAAACAGTTCCTACAGAAAAAATGTATAATCCAAAAAAATATTGTTTTGTAATATATCTGTAATAATCAGTTCATGACTTCCATATTCATGTTTCCTAATGTAGTTATAATGAGATTGTACAGTCCTCAAATCTCTGCAAAGGACAGGTAAGAACCTGGTGATATATTCAAATGTCAAAACTAAGCACAGACATCCCAGGAAAAGATAATCTGTTCCTAGTCTGTATCCTTTTCCATGAGCAAACCTCAATCTTCAACCCTACTCATCAGCTGGTTGTGGACTGGGCACACGATCATTTGAAAGACAGTCAGGATTCACAAACGTAGCAGCAGAGACCAGGCAGAGAATTATGAATTGTGGTTAGTCCTGAAGCCAATTTTTTCGAATTATCTGCCTGTCTTGTTTCCAGGGGCAGGGTGCCAATACATTTTTCAGCAACACATTTTTCAGCTCTGATCTCCAGCATCTGCAGTCCTCACTTTCTCCTACGAAAGTGGGATTGTCTGGAAAGGAAGCAATTAGCCTAATCATGGGGACTGGTGGAATGCGGTGAGCATTGTCAAGGATGGAAGAGGTTAATCATATTCTAACTTCATTGAAATTCATTGACAGGAGCAATGTCACTCATCAAAGGAAAGCAAAATAAATGAAAATGATCGGCAGAATTTACTATCCCTTTGAGAAGTGAATTTGTAGGGAGCAGTGCCATTTGATTAGGGAAGAGAATGGAGGGTGAGACCCTACCAGCTTCTCACCTCTGCCCGATAAACTCCAGAATGGTAAAACCCACGGCCTACCTTCCTGCTCCAAATCAACTGAGGCCCTTAAGTTGTCATTTCAGGGCTACATCCAATTGCTGAATCTCCCATCTTAATCTCAGATCATTGAAAGCATTTAAAGAATCTCAGAGCATTGAAAGCATTTCTGGGGTGATATGGTGGCTCAGTAATTAGCACTGCTGCCTCACAGCACCAGGGACCCAGGTTCAATTCTGGCCTTAGATGACTGTCAGTTTGGAGTTTTCACATTCTCCCTGTGTCTGTATGGGTTTCTGCTGGGTGCCCAGGTTTCCAAAGCTGCTCAGGCTAGATGGACTGGCCATGCTAAAAATTTCCCAAGAGTGTGTGGAGTAGGGGGTCAGCCATAATAAATGTGAGGTTATGGAAATAAGCTGGGACTGGGAGGAATATTCTTCAGGGGGTTAGTGCAGACTCAATGAACCAAATGGCCTTTTTCCAGACTGTAGAGATTCTAGCTAATTTTTTAAATCGCAGTGACTTGAGAGATAGAATGAGGAGCTGAGGCTAAGCAGATCAGCCTTGATCTTGTGAATGGCTCAAATCATAGTGTGGAAGCAGGCCATTCTGCCCATTGATCCTCTGAAAAGCATCCCACCCACACCTATTCCACTACCCTATCCCTGCATTCCCCATGGCCAATCCACCTAACTGCACATCTTTGGACTGTGCAAGGAAACCAGAGCACCTAAAGGACACCCACACAGATAAGGGGAAAATATGCAAACTCCATACTGACAGTCCCCTGAGGCTGGAATCGAACCTAGGTCCCTGCTGCTGTGAGGCAGCAATGTTAACTAGTGAGCCACCATGCTGCCCAGTGAATGATGTACACTTGCTTTGATTTCCAATGTACTCCTGTTCTTACAAATAGGCTAATGCAGATTTGATAGTCCTCACTCTTTCCTCAAAAGCCTCTGAAAGAAACAACTTGTATTCATTTGACAGAAACAAGAATTAACAACTTTTTAATGCCCTAGACAGTTTCATCCCTGATGTTGCCTCTGATTGAGTGTGTATTGGACCTGGCTGGGGGGGGGGATGGTAGTAGTGCACAGCAGGATCTCAATAGCTTTATTCACGACCTTTTGTCAAAATGGTAATCATAGAGGCCCAAAACAGGAAATAACTGTCCTGCAAACCATCTGCATACTCCTTACTTTTAAAAAATGTGCCCTTCCTTCACACCATCTAACATTTAGACAATTAATTCCTGGTCCCCTCAGCGGTTTAGGATGAGGGGGAGCACATTAGAACCTGTGGGCTGTATTGCTCTGCCCAAACTGGTAATACTCCAGTGATTGAATTGCTGATACAGTTTTCTTATCTTACAACACATGACTGGAAACAGATTCCCATCACAAGTTACAAAATCATTCAGGCACTTAATGAAAAACAACAAGCAAACACACATTTCTCAGATGGATTGTCTCTGGTTCAGAATGATTTCAGCTACCTCAAGGCACAAATATATCTTCTAAAAAAAAACATATTTTCCAATGACTAGTGCTTGTAGTGGGTATCTTCTCCAATTTATAATTAATAACTAAATGTGGTAAAGTATGTGCACACATGGTCAATGTTAAAAAAGGGATAATTGGAGTGTATTCTGAAATTGGAGTGTAGCTCTGAAAAGGAAATTGTACAGAGTCTGGAGGAATCTATTATTGCTTCAGTAGACATTGAGTAGGCCTGCTTCCTGGGTGCGCAATGACATTCACCCTGGTGAGAAAGTTGGGAGAATCACATGAGATTGACAGTGAGAAGCTTTCTGTCCGATTTTCCAACCAAGTGACAGCAAGCAGCAAGAGGGCTAATTGCATGCATTAATATTCTCATTATTAAGCCACGTCATCTCATTGATATGCAATTTCCCATGTGCGAGAGAGAAACCATGCAGCAACAATCTGTGACATGGAAGTCAGAGCAGTGACCTGGCAACTCCAGTGCACTATTTGCTCCTCTTGAGTTTCAGCAATCACCACCATCTCAAGACATGCTACTTGGATGGTGATTGGGTGCACCCCCTCCCCACCAGGACACTCAGGCATGCATTGGAAAAGCGGATGCCAATTTTCCTCTGTCCAACTTGCCTGGCGCTACTGATAGGAACTATGCAGGGCAGGTAGGGTCTGCCAGCACTTGAGCAAATGCATGGCTAGGCTTTAAATTAGCATTGGCATCAGGAATCTTGGGATTGGCACTGGCCAATATGCCGTTTATGAGTGAGACATTAGTCAACATGATGGCTGCGATACATAGGTAATAAGATGAGCTTGTGATGCCAGTGTGAGAAATTTCACATGGCTTTGAGGAGAAAAAACTTCCAAGAAACTCGCCTAAATTGGTACTCAGCTGATTTCTGGTAAAATTCAGCACAAGGTATTAAATACCCTTACTGTTATACCATTTACTTAAAAATTAGATATATCTAATATTTTCTTCTGTGTGAATCCTACCATCTTATTCAATGATATTTACAAATCATTTCCTCTATACTTGGATTTTCATCCACTATTAGCTTGTTCTTCCATTGGATAGTTTCTCCTTTAAACTGCAACACTTACTCAAAATAAAAGGTGTGGCCATGGGTACCCAGATAATCCTTTCCTTTTTGTGAAATTTGTGGACTATTTCTTGTTCCAGCACTACCTGGGGCCCCATTGCACAACTCTTTGTCCATCCATCAATGACTATATTAGTGCCCCTTCTCACTGTCATCCAGAATTAGAAAACTTCCATCAATCCCAACTTGCATTATTTTCTCACCTTCACCTGGCCCATCTTGGACTTTCCCCCTCCCTTTCTTGGCTTCTCTGTTTGCATTCCCAGGAATAGGGTGTCTATTAATATTCATTACAAACTAACTGACTCCAATAGCTACCTTAACTGCACTTCACATCCTGCTGACTCTAAACAACTTTGTCTTTGTTGGTTCCTCAACTAAGGAATAGCCACTTTCTATCAGTGGTTGACAGGTCCAACCTATTTCTCGCATTTCTGCCTGTAATTCGTCCCTTCCATCCCAGGGCCACAATAATGTTTCCCTTGTTCACACTTTCCACACACCAGCCTCTGTATTGAAAGGATCATTCTCTGCTATCTCAAGCACAATAGCTCTGTCAGTATTCCAAAGGGACCATTCCAGCTGTAGCACTTAGTCCATTGCCATTATCACTTTAACACCTCATTCCCCTCCAATTACACTTTCCCTTGCAATGCAGCGTGGTCAGGTGACCTATGACCGCTAGGATTGTTAGAGAAATATTAACATTCTTTCATGAGCATGGATAAAAACTCAAAATGTGTAAGCCAAGTTTAAACCTCACTGGATGCTGCAATTTGCAAACTGCAGAGCTGAAACAGGTGGTATCCATACAGCAGATTTTGGAGAATCAACTTTGTATTGAAGCCAGACAGACCTGGAACTTTACAACCTTCTGGGCCCAATATTGAGTTTAATATCTCAAATTGTGAAACCATTCTTTCCCTTTCTTTTAGCTTTGCTTATATCTTTTCTGTCACCCTCTCTCCCTCTCCCCCCCACCCCAGTGGGACTGTCTGTTCTTTCTAGTCTGGCAATTAGACACGCCATTTTTCTGCCATTCTTATATTCCGATCACTTAATCTGAACAATCAACATCCCTTCTCCCACAGCACTCCAACCACCACCTTCCACCTCCACTATTGCATAAATGCTGACCCTCCACACTTCACTTCAGCTCTGATGAAGAGTCCTCTAGACTGGAAACGTTAGCGTGCTTACTCTCTATGGATGTAGCCTGACCCGTTGTGATCTCCAGCACTTTTGTTTCAGACCTGAAACTGCCTGAGCAGGTTTTAATGGCCATATTGTTTCAGAACACCTCCTCCAGTGAACCTGTTAGAAGAACATCTCACGCCCCTATTGAATTGGTTTTATCAGTCCTTTCAGACAAAGGAACCTGGGAATATTGTATATTAAATCCTTGGAAACACATGTCAGAAGCAGACGGCTAGATAGATTTTTGCTTACTGAAGAGTCTTATGAAGAGGTTGATAGAGTTGTATAGAGTTTAATTGAACTACAATAGTAGAGTCTGATAAATATTGTGTTTCATTGATAAAGTGTTCAATAAAGTCATACTCGCTGCAGTTATTCCTAGTCTCTGACCTGTTGTAGTAGACACAATGTTTATGTGCTGAGTCCAGTTGAGTTTCTGGTCAATGGTAACCCCCAGAATGGTGACATTGGGGGACTCAGTGATGGTCACACCATTGAATATAAAGGGGTGGTGGTTAGATGATCTCTTACTGGTGATGGTCATTGCCCGGCATTGGTGCGCCACTTGTCAGTCCAAGTCTGGCTATTGTATTAAATTATATTAAATGATGGAGCAGGCTCAAGGGACTGAATTGCTTACTCCTGCTCCTTGGTCTTCTGCCATGAACATACTCTGAACCTCTCTTCTCTGCAATTATACCCCTCCCTCTGTCTTTTGTTTTGTCACAGCTGTGATCTCTTAATCTCCCTTATTCTTTGACCGCCCCTGATCTTCTATTCCATTGTCCACCTTTCTTTACAGTATAAAATCTATCACTCATTGAGGAAGTGACCAAGTTGATGGCTGTAGATGTCATATACATGACTTTAGTAAGGCGTTTGATAAGGTTCCCCATAATAAACTAATGGAGAAACCATGGAGAAAGTGAAGTCACATGGTATGCAGGGTGTTCTAGCTAGGTGGATAAAAAACTGGTTGAGCAACAGGAGACAGAGTAGCAATTGAAGGGAGTTTCTCGAAATGGTGAAAGGTGACCAGTGGTGTTCCACAGGGGTCAGTGTTGGGGCCACTGTTGTTTGTGAGATACATAAATGATCTGGAATTGGGCATTGTTGGTCTGATCAGTAAGTTTGCAGAAGACACAAAAATTGGTGGAGTAGGAGAAAGCATAGGGGACTGTCATAATACAGGAGAATATATAGACTGGAGAGTTGGGCGGGGAAGTGGCAGATAGAGTTCAATCCAGGCAAACGTGAGGTGATGCATTTTGTGAAGTCTAATTCTGGAGAAAACTATACTGTAAACGGAAGAGCCTTGGGAAAAGTTGATGAACAGAGAGATCTGGGAGTTCAGGTCCATTGTACCCTGAAGTTGGCTGCACAGATGGATAGAGTGATCAATAAGGCAGATGGTATGCTTGCCTTCATCAGACCGGGTTATTGAGTATAAGAGCTGGCAGGTCATGTTAAAATTGTACAAGATTTTGGTTCAGCTGCATTTTGAATACTGTATACAGTTCTGGTCGCCACATTACAAAAAGTATGCGGACACTTTGAAGAGGGTGCAGAGAAGGTTTACGAGGATGTTGCCAGGTATGGAAGGTGCTAGCTATGAAGAGAGGTTGAGTAGGTTAGGGTTGTTTTCATTAGAAAAAAGGAGATTGAAGGGGGACCTGATGAGGTCTATAAAATCAAGAAGGGTATAGACAGCATAGAAAGAGATAAGCTTTTTCCCAGGTTGAGGGATTCAGTAATGAAAGATCAAGGTGAGAGGTGAAAAGTTTAAGGGGAATGCACGTGGAAAGTACAGAGGGTGGTAGGTACCTAGAACGTGTTGCCAGCAGAGGTCGTAGAGGCAGGCACGGTAGATTCATTTAAGGTGCGTCTGGACAGATGCATGAGTAGGTGGGGAGCAGAGGGATACAGATGCTTAGGAATTGGGTGATAGGTTTAGACAGTGGATTTGGATTGGCTTAGGCTTGGAGGGCTGAAGGGCCTCTTCTGGGCTGAAAATTTTCTTTGTTCTTTGTTCTTCCAATTCTCTCTACAGCTCTGCAGAAGTCAGATTGCATTTGAAATGTTCACACGATTTTCTCTACAAATGCCTCACGACGTTCTGAGTTACTCCAAACAACCTTCTGTTGTAAGGAACGTTTTATCAGATTTTATTTTTGATTGTGAATTGAATTGGGTAAATAATGGTTATGCAACAAAGGACTGAGGAAGAAATTACTTTACTATTAAAAAGCAAGTTACTGAAACTCTGTGTGGGATAAGTTGAAGACTTTGCATCTATTGATGATGTTTTTATAACTTTGTGCCAAATACAGGAATAACAATAGAAACACAAAAATTGAGTTCTGTGGAAGGGTCACTCAACCCGAAACATTAGCACAGATTTCTCTCCACAGATGCTGCCAGACCTGTTGAGCCTCTCCAACAATTTCTGTTTTTGTTTCTGATTTACAGCATCCTCAGTTCTTATGGGAATAGTAATTTTGATTTCCTGTCTGCAACCCCAGTGAAGTGTTAAAGACAAAAACACTGCAGATGTTGGAATCCAAAATAGTCAGGCAAGAGGCTGAATGAACACAGCAAGCCAGGCAGCATCAGGAGGTGGAGAAGTCGATGTTCAGGACTTCCTGAAGAAGGGTTACACCCGAAGTGTTGACTTTTCCACCTCCTGATGCTGCCTAACTTGCTGTGTTCTTCCAGCCTCCTGCCTGTCTACCCCGGTGAAGTGTGTGGCATGGTTTTTATTTTAGATTTCCAGCATCTGCAGTATTTTGCTTTGTTTTAGGGTTCTGATGTTTTCCTTTCACACAATGCATGGCATAAGCACTAAAAGCACCAGCATGTACTTAAGAACTCTTGAAGCTGGTACATCACGCTGGTAATTATTACCTTCAGCACTTATTTTACGTAAGTTTAACAATGGCAGGCACTGTAGACAAAACAACACTCTGATGTGGGCAAGCCTAATTTTCTGCCAGTTTATACAAAAGTGTTGATTTCCTGTAATCATAGCAGCTTGTATCTATTCTACTCAATGACACTGCCCAAAATATAGCCACAAATATCAAACAAAGAACATATAAAACACAGAGGAAATTGTGCTTCTTGGCCCATGAAAGTAACACGAGTAACTGTTTAACATTAGCACTATTACCTGCAATGCAAGATTAATCCCTGCTGTATCATGGAAGTCCCACTTATCTAGATGTACACACTTAGTAAAGAGAGACTTTACTGGTTGCCCTCAGGTTCTGCAGTTTAACCTGGCTTGTAGCAGTGAGATAACTTGAGGCAAATTAACTCTGAACACGTGGAGCAAAATGGTGCATAGTGGGAGCAGAATAGTGAAATAACAATGTATTTCATGATTAGAGGTACAATTTCAAAGCGGAAGAAGATTACTCCAAAATGGCTCACAGGACAAGAAAAAGAAGGCTGAGAAGGCTTTCTAGAATCATAGAGATGTACAGCATGTTACATTACTTTTATGTCAAGTCACATTACTAAAATTTTAAATTTTTCCTGTCACAGACAGACCAGGATACCAGCAATATCTGTCAGCACACCACCCCCTTCACCTCCTAAACAGTCCTTCCCGGTGGGACAGAGGTTCACCTGTGTCTCTTCCGACCTAGTTTACTGTATCCAGTGCTCCAATGTGGTCTTCTCTACATCGGGGAGACCAAACGTAAACTCAGGGCATGTTTCGACACACATCTCAAAGGCTGACCTGACCTCCCAGCCCATTTTAATCCCCGTTCCCACTCCCTTTCTGACATGACCATCCTTTGCCTCCTCCATTGCCACAATGAACCAAACCGCAAATTGGACAAACAACACCTCATCTTCCGTCTGGGCAGCCTACAGCCTGGAGGACACAACCCTGAGTTCACCAATTTCAAATAACCTCCCTTCCCATCCCCTGACTCGCTTCCCAGCCTCTCTCCCTCCCTTCCATTCCTCTGACTGACCCTTCCTTCAAGTTCCCAACCGGATTTATTCCTCCCATCAACTAACCAGGCCATACCCTCTACCTGTCTTCACCTATCCCTCCTTCATCACTCCATCCCTCTCCCCACCCAAAACCCTCCCCCATCCCCCTTTATCTGCAGCTCCCCTTACACCCACCCCCAGTCCTGAACAAGGGTTACACCCGAAACATTGGCTTCTCCACCTCCTGATGCTGCCTGGCTTGCTGTGTTCTCCCAGCCTCCTGCTTGTCTACCTCGGATTTCAGCATCTGCAGTGTTTTTTTGTCTCTGGCAACATATCTAGCTGTGGAAACAATTCAAAGATTATTTTACCTCTGTGCTGTATCCACAACAAGCTTCATTGATTCCTGGCAAAATGCAATCATACGAACATATGAATCAGGAGCAGAAGATAGCTTTTCAACCCCTCAGTAATGGGAAATCCTGAATCCATCATTCACTTTCCATTTTTGTTTCAGGTTCCATCATAAGTTTGTACCTTTTCCATATAGTCTACTTAATACAACCAAATAATTTCTGCATTTTAGTTTTGCCATTACAGATTTTGACCCATTATAAAATGTAATGTTTTTGCATTGTGACACAGATGAAGATAATTGAAGACACATCTTAGCTGTCATAGTAACAACATAAGGGAAACTGTAAAACTGATCTGAATGTATATTCTTATCCACTCCATAGTTTTTCACATGCTATAATTAACTGTAACACTTTTAGTTTTTACATAAAATGCAGTTGAGTAACAGAAAGGCAATTATGTTGACAATATTAGAACACATTAGTAAAGATGCTCAACTCACACCTCCATTCTTATGCATTCCGAGTCCTGATAGTACAGCAGTTCAAACATTTGGTGCCTACAGGAGATGACTTTTAAGAAGACACCTTTAGATATTCATTTTGTTTGCTGCTTCTTCCCCAGTTAGGAAAGTTAATCAAAAAATGGTGCATCTCATTTGCATAAAATTGAGAGGAAATAGAAGTGATAGAGTCATAAAGCTGTACAGCAAAGAAACAGACCCTTCAGTCCAACTTGTCCATGTTGACCAGTTATCCTAAATTAATTTAGTTCCATTTTCTGGCCCTTGGCCCATATCCCTCTAAATGCTTCCTATTCATTTACCCATCCAGGTTCCTTTTAAATGTTGTAATTGTCATTAAAGTGCAGTGCTGGAAAAAGCACAGCAAGTTAAGCAGCATCTAAGGAGCAAAGAGTCGATGTTTTGGGCTTTATCCTTCCAGCGCCAAACTTTATCGACTCTGACTTCTCCAGCATCTGCAGTCCTCACTATTTCCTAAATGTTGTAATTGTAACAACCTCCAACATTTTCTGTGGCAGTTCATTTCATGCACACACTACTTTCTGCGTGAAAAGGTTGGCCCTTAGTTCCATTTAAATCTTTCCCCTCTCATCTTAGACCTATGCCGTCTATTTTTAGACTTCTCTACCCTGGGGAAAAGACCTAGACTAATCACCCTACCCATGCCCCTCATGATTTATAAACTTCTGTATGATCCCTTCTCAGCTTCTGATGCTCCAGGGAAAATAGCTCCAGCCTATTCAGCCTTTCCCTGTAGCTCAAACCCTCCAACTCTGGCAACATCCTTGTAAGTTTTTTCTGAACCTGTTGAAATTTACTAACATCTCTCCTAAAGCAGGGAGACCAGAATTGCATACAATATTCCAAAGTGGCCTAACCAATATCCTGTACAGCTGCAACATGACCTCCCGACTCCTATACTCCATGCATTGACTAATGTCACAATCCTATCTACCTGTGACTCCACTTTCAAGGAACAAGGAACTGTACTTCAAGGTCTCTTTGTTCAGCAACACTCCCCAGCACCTTACCATGAAGTGTATAAGTCCTGCCCTGATTTGCCTTTCCAGAATACAGCACCTCACATTTATCTAGATTAAATTCCAGCTGCCACTTCTCAGCACATTCGCCCATCTGATCAAGTCCCGTTTTACTCTGAGGTAACCTTCTTCACTGTCAACCATACCACCAATCTTAGGGTCAACTGCAAACACACTAACAATTCTTCCTATATTCACATCCAAATCACTTTTATAAATTTCAAAAAGTAGCGAACCTGGTAACAAACCCTGCGGCACATCACTGGTCACAGGCCTCCAGTCTGAAAAGCGACTCTCTACCGCCACCCTCTGTCTTCTAACTTCAGATTATGGATCCAAATACCTAGTTATCCCTGTATTCCATGTGATCTAACCTTGCTAACCATTATACCATGAAAAACCTTGTCGAACACATTACTGAAGTCCACATAGAAAATGTCTACTACTCTGCCTTCATCAATCCTGTTCACCACTTCTTCAAAAATCTCATCAAGTTAGTGAGACACCATTTCTCATGCACAAAGCTAAGTGGACTATGTTTAATAAATCCTTGCTTTTCCAAATACAGAATCCCCTCCAAAAACTTATGCACCACTAATGTCAGGCTCACCAGCTATAGTTCTCTGACTGCTCCTTACCACGTTTCTTAAATAATAGCAACCTTTTAGCCAACCTCCAGTCTTCCAGCACCTTACCCATGGCTATCAAATATCTCAGCAAAGGGCTCAGCAATTATTTCCTTAGTTTTCCACAAAGCTCGAGGCTAGACCTGATCCAGTCCCAGGGATTTATCCATCTTTATGCATTTTAAGACAGTCAGCACCTCTTCCTCTGTAATATAGACACTTCTCAAGATATCACTATTCTTCCCAAAGTTCTCTACCTTCCATATCTTTTCCCACAGAAAACATTGATGCAAAATATTTGTTTAACATCTTCCCCATTTTCTGTGGTTCCACATATAGGTGGCTTTTTTGATCTTTAAGGGGCCCTAATCTCTCTCTAGTTACTCTTTTGTCCCTATTCCATTTATAGAAACCCTTTGGATTCTCCTCAACCCTCTTTGCCAAAGCTATCTCATGTCCTCATTTTGCTCTCCTGATTTCCCTCTTAAGTATTCTCCTACTGTCCTTCTATTCCTCTAGGGATTCACACAATCCCTGCGGTCTATACCTAACATATGCTTTCTTCTTTTTCTTGACCAGAGCCTCAATGTCTCTAGTCATCCAGCATTCCCTCCACCTACCAGCCTTACCTGTCACCCTAACTGGAACATACCGTCTCTAGACTCCTGTTATCCAATTTTTGAAGGTTTTCTACCTTCCAGCCATCCTTTCACCTGCAAATATTCATCCCCAATCAACTTTTTGAAAGTTCTTGCCTAAATTGTCAAATTGGCCTTCCTCCAATTTAGAACTTTAACTTTTAGATCAGGTCTATCCTTTCCCATAGCTATTTAAAAACTAATAGATTTATGATCACTTGCCCAAAAGTGCTTCCCCACTGACACCTCAGTCACTTGCCCTGCTTTATTTCCAAAGGGAAGGTCAAGCTTTGCTCCTTCTCTCGTAGGTACATCCACATACTGAATCAAGACATTTTCTTGTACACACTTAACAAATCCTGCTCCATCTGATCCCTTAACACTGTGGCAGTCCATGTTTGGAAAGTTAAAATCCCTTACCATTACCACCCTATTATTCTTACAGATAACTGAGATCTCCTTACAAATTTTCTTCTCAATTTCCCACTGACTATTGGAGGTCTATAGTACAGTCCCAGTAAGATGATCATTCCTCTCTTATTTCTCAATACTACCCAAATACTTCCCTGGACATACCTCCTGGATTATCCTCCCTAAATGCAGCTATAATGTTAACCCTAACCAAAAGCACCACTCTCCCTCTTCCCCCCCCCCTTTCTATCATTCCTATAGCATCTGTACCCTGGAACATTAAGCTGCCAGTCCTGTCCATCCTTGAGCCACATCTCTGTACTGTAATAGCAATAATATCCCAGTCCCATGTTCCCAACCATGTCCTGAGTTCATCTGCCTTCTCTGGAGGCTCTTGCATTGAAATAAATGCAGTTTAATTTATCAGTCCTGCCTCATTCTCTGCTTTGCTCCTGCCTGCCTTGACTATTTGATTTGTTCCTTTTACCAACTGTACCAGCCTCAGACTAAGAAAGGAAGTGGTTGGGAAAATAATGATCAAATACATTGCTGAGAAAAGACACATTCAGTTTAAGTTTTACATTTTTCACTCATCAGGACATTTCACAAGAATACAAATTCAAAGGAAAAACCAATGTTGATACTAGTGAGAGAGGAGAGTGCTGACTGATTGGTAGATGGAATCTAATTGGTAAAAGCATTGTCATGGAGAATGACCCCATTAATCCATGAGAAATGAGCAGCAAATCGCTGCCACTTATTTTGTAGAGCTGAAATAGCCACAGTGAGTATACTTTTTTTTATATCTGCAAGGAACAGGACACTTATGTAATAATATATGTAAATTCCAGTTCACGGAAATGCACCCCATGAACAGCACAATTTTAAATTGCTTGTCAGAATAATTCCTCACACCCTTCAGATTATCAGTTGGGCTCACTGTGTGGTGCTTTTGGATGCAAATCTACATGTTAATAAATGCTTTATAGAAGCAAAAAGCACGTCCATGCATATTTGCACCTGTTTCAACTCCAGAAACTAAGTTACAGCCATTTGAGAATTCACTTCTCAATGCAATCATCTAACCAACCATTTTCAAAGTACCTGGTTCAAAATTTAAAAATGTCTGGCTATTAATTGCCAATCCACATGAATTGATGCATACTCCCTGGCAATGATTCACCCAGAGTCCACTCACCAACCAATCAATACCTTTTTCTCACATTGAAGTGTTGATTTTTCCCCTGATTTTCTATTCTTGTGAAATATCCTGATGAATGAAAGAAAAAATGCTTAAACAAATTCTGTTCTCTTTCAGCAATACTCAAGCTCCATACTTTTAATGTCTTGAGCCTTTATTGATGCTTTCTTGCATCAACTCCCCCGCCACGCCCCACAACCTCCACCATCCAGGAGGACAAAGGTATCTGATACGTGGGAACACCATGATACACACCACCATCCTGATTTGAAACAATATCACTGACTCTTCACTATTATAGAGCGAATATTTTGGAACTTCATCCTTAACGGTGGGTGTACCGACACCCTAAGAAAGACTGCATCAGTTTAATTGCCCTTGAGAAGGAAGTGTTGAGCTGCTTCCTTGATCTGCTGCAGCTTTGTGGTGTAGGTACATCTGCAATGAGTTTTTCTTTGCTGTCACCTGTTATGATCCAAGTTGTTGGTAATATCAGATATCTGATCCCACAGAGAAACCTGGTTTGACAGATCATAAGTTTAATCTTTGCAGTTGTGTTAAATGGTGGTTAGTCACTGAACATATTTATAAGAGACTGCTGGAATCCTGATCATAAGAACACAAATTTATTATACAAAATAAAAGAAGTGCTACAAATGTACAAAGACAGTTTAGAACAACCAGAACATATCCAGAGAGGTGAAGTTTCAAATTATTTCCTCGCAATATCCTTTGTAGATGCTGAATCCTAAATAAGTATAATTTTTATCTTAATTTTGACTCTTTTCAGATCTTCTTCTTGGACTGCTGAGAAAGATTCAAGACAGCTTTTTAATTCTAAACCTTTTTTCAGCTCTGACAACTTGAAAACTTCTTTACAAACTCCCATAGCTTGGATATGTCACAAATTAATTCTCTTCCACTAGGGGACTATTCTGTAATGAAAGTTTGATTCTTCGAGAAGCAAACTTACATTTTGAATTGAGCTTCTAATTCTTCTGAACTGAAGTCAAACTAATTTAGTCATACCTGTTCTATTTTACTTTTGTGTCATAAACCACAGTAATATAAATTTCCATCAATAAATATCACAGGTGTCCTCCCAAGTACTCAACTGAATCACAAGCATTGTTGGAAATTATGTAATTCGGTCACTGTTCCATATGACTTTCTGACCACTTTAAAAATAAAAGTTATTTTCACAGAATCAAAACAAAAATGCATCTGTTTTTAGTTTAAAATCTAAAATCTCAAATAATTATATATTACAAATTTTATCACATAAGATACAGTGTCAGTAGACTATTTCAAAGAGCAGTTAATCACATTGCAGGAGATCTGAAGTCATAAACTAAGCAACAGTGGTAAAATCCATCTACTGATTTGTTACCTGTGTCACGTGCTAGCGAGGCAAAGAATAAGGAGAGAGAGGAGTCGAACGTGTGGCTACAGGAATGGTGCAACAGAGAGGATTTTGGATTCCTGGATAATTAAGGCGCTTTCTGGGGTGAAGTGGGATCTCTACAAACAGAATGGTCTTCACCTGAACCAGAGGGGTATCAATATCCTGGAGGGGGAGGCGGGGGTGGAATTTGCGGTGGATTTAAACCAATTCAGCAGGGGGATGGGAACCAAAATTGTAGTTCGAGTATATGGGAGGTTGTGTGTGGTGAAGTCAGAACTAAGATTTCAAGATCGCAAGAAGGCACCGCTAAGCAAGAGGTTGCTTTGAAGTGAGGCAAAAGTGAAGACTGCAGATGCTGGAAATCAGAGTCTAGATTAGAGTGGTGCTGAAAAAGCACAGCAGGTCAGGCAGCATCCGAGAGCAGGAAAATCGACTTTTCGGGCAAAAGCCCTTTATTAGGAATGCAAGTAAATGGTTTGAAGTGAATCTACTTCAATGTCAGCAGCATCTGGAATAAGGTGGATGAACTTGCAGCATGGGTTGGTACCTGGGATTTCGATGTTGTTGCCATGGCTAGAGGAGAGACAGGAATGGTTGCTGCAGGTTCCAAGATTTAGATGTTTTAGTAAGAACAGAGAAAATGGTAAAAGAGGGGGTGATGTGGCACTGTTAGTCAAGGATAGTATTACAGTTGCAGAAAGGACGTTTGAAGATTTGTGTACTGAGGTAGTATGGGCTGAGATTAGAAACAGGAAAGGAGAGGTTACCAAGTTGGGAGTTTTCTATCAGCTTCTGAATAGTTCTAGAGATGTAGAGGATGGGAAAGCAAAGATGATCCTCAATAGGAGCAAATGAAACAGGGTAGTTGTTATGGGGGATTTTAACTTTCCAAATATTAACTGGGAATACTATAGTTCAAGTACTTTAGATGGGTCAGTTTTTGTCCAATGTATGCAGAAGGGGTTCCTGACACAGTACATAGACAGGCCAACAAGGGGCAAGGCCACATTAGATTTGGTACTGGGTAATGAACCCGGCCAGGTGTTAGATTTGGAGGTAGGTGAGCACTTCGGTGATAGTGACCACAATTCAGTTATGTTTACTTTAGTGATGGAAAGGGATAGGTACATACTGCAAGGCAAAAGTTATAGCTGGGGGAAAGGCAATTACAATGTGATTCGGCAAGATTTAGGATGCATAGGATGAGGAAGAAAACTGCAGGGGATGGACACAGTTGAAATGTGGAGCTTATTCAAGGACCCTTGATAAGTATGTACCTGTCAGGCAGGGAGGAAGTTGTTGAATACGGGAGCCATGGTTTACTAAGGAAGTTGAATCTCTTGTCAAGAGGAAGAAAAAGGCTTATGTTAGGATGAGATGTGAAGGCTCATTTAGGGCGCTTGAGAGTTGCAGATTAGCCAAGGAAGACTGAAAGAGAGAGCTAAGAAGAGCCAGGAGGGGACATGAGAAGCTGTTGGTGGATAGGATCAAGGAAAACCCTAAGGCTTTCTATAGTTATATCAGGAATAAAATAATGAGTAGAGTAAGATTTGGGGCCAATTAAAGATAGTAGTGGGAGGTTGTGTGTTGAGTCAGAGGAGAAAGGGGAAATGAATACTTTTCATTAGTATTCACACTCGAAAAAGATAATGTGGCTAAGGAGAATACTGAGATATAAGCTACTAGACGGGATGGGAATGAGGCACATAAGGAGGAGTTGTTAGCAATTCTGGAAAGTGTGAAAATAGATAAGCCCACGGGCCAGATGGGATTTATCCTAGGATTCTCTGGGAAGCCAGGGAGGAGATTGCTGAGCCCTTGGCTTTGACTTTTATGTCGTCATTGTCTCCAGAAATAGTGCCAGAAGACTGGAGGAGAGCAAATGTTGTTCCCTTGTTTAAGAAGGGGAATAGAGACAACCCTGGAAATTATAGACCTGTAAGCCTTACTTCAGTTGTGGGTAAAGTGTTGGAAAGGTCTATAAGAGATGGGATTTATAATCATCTAGAAAGGAATAAGTTGACTAGGAGTAATCAACACTGTTTTGTGAAGTGCCTCACAAACCTTACTGCGTTCTTTGAGAAGGTGACCAAACAGGTGGATGAGGGTAAAACAGTTAATGTGGTGTATATGGTTTTCAGTGAGGTGTTTGGTAAAGTTACCCAAGGTAGGCTATTGCACAAAATAAGGAGGTATGGGAATGAGGGTGATTTAGAGGTTTGGATCAGATATTGGCTAGCTGAAAGAAGACAGAGGGTGGTGTTTGATGGGAAATATTCATCCTGTAGTTCAGTTATTAGTGGGGTAGGGCAAGGATCTATTTTGGGTCCACTGTTTTTTGCCATTTTTATAATCACCTGGATGAGGACATAGAAGGATGCATTAGTAAATTTGCGAATGACACTAAGGTCGGTAGAGTTGTGGATAGTGACAAAGGATGTTTCAGGTTACAGAGGGACATAGATAAGCTGCAGAGCTGGGCTGAGAGGTGGCAAATGGAGTTTAACATGGAAACGTGTGAGGTGATTCACATTGGAAGGAGTAACAGGAATGCAGAATACTGGACTAATGGTAAGATTCTTGGTAGTGTAGGTGAGCAGAGAGATTTCGGTATCCAGGTACATTGATCCTTGAAAGTTGCCAACCAGGTTGATTGGGTTGTTAAGAAGGCATATGATGCGTTACCTTTTATTGGTAGAGGGATTGAGTTTTGGAACCATGAGGTCATGCTGCAGCTGTACAAAACTCTGGTGTGGCCATATTTGGAGTATTGTGTACAGTTCTGGTCACCACATTATAGGAAGGATGTGGAAGATTTGGGAAAGTTTCAGAGGAAATTTACTCGGATGTTGCCTGGTATGGAGGGAAGGTCTTACGAGGAAAGGCTGAGGGACTTGAGGTTGTTTTCATTAGAGAGAAGAAGGTTGAGAGGTGACTTCATTGAGACATATAAAATAATCAGAGGGTTAAATTGGTTGAACAGTGAGAGCCTTTTTCCTCGGCTGGCAATGGCTAGCACGAGGGGACATAGTTTTCAATTAAGGGGTGATAGATATAGGACAGATGTCAGAGGTAGTCTCTTTACTCAGAGAGTAGAAGGGGCATGGAATGCACTGCCTGCAACAGTAGTAGACTCACCAACTTTAAGGGCATTTAAATGGTCATTGGATAAGGCACATGGACGAGAATGAAATAGTGTAGGATCGATTGACTTCAGATTAGTTCCCCAGGTTGGTGCAACATTGAGAGCCGAAGGGCCTGCATTGTACTGTTATATTCTATGTTCTAATAAAGAACATTAGTGAGCAGATTTTTTTTAACAATCATATGAAGCTGGCATTTTATTCCTGATTTCTTAACTAATTGAATTTGAATTCTTAGATTGCATGGAGGGATTTGAACCTTTATCTCTGGATTATTAATCCAGTAATGTTACCACGAGGCAACAGTCTATGGCAATGATGCCTAGTACTTCGGCAATATTTGAATCTCATCCCTTAGTAAAATGGTCACAGAGTTATAAAAGTAGTTCTAATCAAATAAAAAATGTCATCCTTCGTGAGAGATTCATATGAAGTTGAGCAAGGTCTTGTACAAGAATGTGAATAAGATTAAATTGACATTTTTTAACTGAGACACCAGGATTCACATCTGACCACTCCAAGAAGAAACAATAATGGTCTCAAGTTCATAGATCGGATTGGCTTTTCCCTCTGGACATATCATTTCCTGTGCCCCAACATTTAGAGCATGCATTTATGTTTACGTTGATTGACTAGAAGAAAACAGAAGAAAACAACAGTACTAAATATATTTTTATCTGTAATGGCATGCCAAAAATTCAACGAGAAATCACATACCTAATATTAAAAAATGACATCTACAAATAGAATGTACAACTGGTATTATTTAACATGTCAGTTTGTTCAAATTCACCACTTGTAATTTTCTTTTCTGGCTAGATAGAATATGAAATTCTTATGAAATTGGAGAAAGGAACAAAAAAATCTATTACATTACAAAGGATGTAGTCAAGATGTCTTGGTTCAATTTCCTCCCAGCTTAGTATATCTTAAGAATGCTGTACTGCTCTGTACCTGTTTGAGGTTGAGCGGAACACATATGAAAATCATTTCATTTGCAATGACCTGGGTTTCAACCAAGGACAATATCCATAGAAATTGATGGATGCCACTGATCAAGAACTTATTAAACACTAATTCCCATTGTGTCCTGGGATTTATGGGCATTGACAAATATAGAATCCTCTGATTATGGTGGCCTATACAGTGTGGAGAAAGTGAGGACTGCAGATGCTGGAGACCAGATTTGAAAAGTGTAGTGCTGGAAAAGCGCTGCAGGCCAGGCAGCATCCGACGAGCAGGAAAATCGACGTTTCAGGCATAAGCCCTTCTTCAGGAATGAGGCTAGTGTGCGAGGAAGCTGGAGAAATCTACATTCATCCCGTGTGGTTGGAGGGTTCCTAGGTGGAAGCTGAGGCGCTCTTCCTCCAGGCGTCATGTGGCCAGGGTCTGGCGATGGAGGAGGCCAAGGAACTGCATGTCCTTGGCGGAGTGATTAGATTAGATTACAGTGTGGAAACAGGCCCTTCGGCCCAACAAGTCCACACCGACCCGCCGAAGCGAAACCCACCCATACCCCTACATTTACCCCTTACCTAACACTACGGGCAATTTAGTATGGCCAATTCACCTGACCCTGCACATCTTTGGACTGTGGGAGGAAACCGGAGCACCCGGAGGAAACCCACGCAGACACGGGGAGAACGTGCAAACTCCACACAGTCAGTCGCCTGAGGCGGGAATTGAACCCGGATCTCTGGCGCTGTGAGGCAGCAGTGCTAACCACTGTGCCACCGTGCCGCCCACCAGTGGGAGGGGGAGTTAAAGTGTTCAGCCATAGGGCGGTTGAGTTGGTTGGTGTGGGTGTCCCAGAGGTGTTCCCTGAAACATTCCGCAAGTAGGTGGCCTGTCTCCCCAATGGAGAGGAGACCACATCGGGTGCAGCGGATACAGTAAATGATGTGTGTGGAGGCGCAGGTGAATTTGCGATGGATATGGATGGATTCATTGGGGCCTTGGAGGGAGGTGAGGGGGGAGGTGTGAGTGCAAGTTTTGCACTTCTTGCATCCTATTTAACCTTCATGGAGTTGCTGATGGTAGTCTCCACCTTTAAGACAATATTGTTGGATGTCTCCCTGGCAAAACCTCAGGGTTACAAGCATTGCTTTACCACTCCAGCATCATCTTTCCATTTCACTTCCACCAGAATTTTGAAGGTAACAAGAGCCAAGTACAATACAAGCCTAATCTAACAAATCTCTGCCTTAATATCATCTGCTGAGTATTTCACATCTCGGTGTTTATACAGCCTAAGGCATAAATTCAGGATGAATCAAGATCAGGACTGAGCCAGTACTGAAATCATGGGTTATGAAGCCAAGAGATGAGCATAAGGTAAATTGTCTCATTGCTTATTAGACTGCTGTCGTTTAGCATTTTCCAGAGTGGTGGTAAGGAACCTGAATCATTATCATCCTTTTTGTTATTACAAATTATCTTTAGATACTTCCTCATTTACATCAACAACAGGAATCAATGATGTAGAAACCTAATTCCTATGGAGCAATGCTACAAGCCACAGAGAGTGAGTAGAGCGAGAGGAAAGAGAAAAATAGTCTTTAGAACTGATGGAGGTAAATGTTTTAAATGCATTTTACCTCATGTTCACACCAACCACTTTGAAATTTACAGTATATTATTTTGTAGCACATTGTCATTTGCAACTATTCAGTTCAGATAAAGAGAACAACCATGCATTGATGGCTTTTAATATTTAATAATTATAATAGTAAAGTAAAACAATGATGTAGTGAATGATAATTTTATCCATTTATGATTTATTCATTTAACCCTGACATGGGACATTTCATAGAATGTCTATTTTATCACAAATTTGATTTTGCTTTAATATTTCTCAAATAATTTTTACTACAACTGCAAAATGTCATATGATGTTGAGCATTCATAGTTTATTTTATTGGGGGCAGGAAGGGGAGTGAAGGTAATCACTGACAAACTTGTAGAACCCTCACAGTGATGATATTACATCATATTTTTAAAACGTTGGTCTAGAATTCAAAGTACATCAGTCCTTAATTGAAATATCTGGTGAGGATAAGAAACATGCCAGCCACAGGCATTTTGATGAGACATCTTCATTGTAAGACTTTGAGTGTGAACTAACAGTGCAGACTAGCCCTCCCTCCCCTAGTACCACAACTACCCAGTCTGGATATGAATGTACCAATCAATAAGGGAAAACAGGCTAAATAATGGCAAAAATAATCATCAGAAAGACTATACGATTTTCCAAGATATTCCAAACTTAGCTTAGAGATACCATGCACTCTATCAAATAGTAAAAGCAAATGCATTAAGCTGTAAAATGACATTAGACTGCCTTTACTGTAATAAAATTCACTTAACTATTTTTATAAGATTAGCTTAGTGTGTGCTTCCTAAGTGCTCTCTGACTATCCTATTACTTAATTCAGTATTTAATGATCTGATGTTTCTGAATTATGTTTTTATTTAACCTTCACGTCATCGTCAATCCACCTTGATGTTGAGGGTTACATGAGTGAAATCACATTCCTCTCAATACTCCTACCCCTGGGCAGTGCAAACTTTGCTTATAAATATTCTACATCTCCCAACATCAATAGGTTGCAAGATCATTCCAGATGAAGGCCACCTAGCCTTTCTTGATTTATTTCATTTCTAAAGAATGTACAATACCCAGGTTGTAGGTAGCACAAATCAAGGAGCAGGATGCCGCTGGGTAAAGAACAGAGAGGGGAAATAAACAAACTCTCCTAAAAAAGTTTTAAAACATGGCTAGCACTCATCTAATAGCAAAGTATTGTAAATATTGTAAGTCTGAAATTTAAGAACAACACAGAAAGTACTGTTAAGGTGGCACAGTGGCTCAGCAGTTAGAACTGCTGCCTCATGGTGCAAGGGACCCGGGTTCGATTCCAGCCTCGGGCGACTATCTGTGTGAAGTTTGCACGTTCTCCCTGTGTCTGTGTGGGTTTCCACTGGGTGCTCCGGTTTCCTCCCACAATGCAAAAATGTGCAGGTTAGGTGAATTGGCCGTGTCTGATTGCCCATAGTGTCCAGGGGTGTGCAGGTTAGGTGGATTGGCCATGGGAAATGCAGATTTACTGGAAGGGGGGTGGCGGTGGTGCTGGGTCTGGGTGGGATGCCCTTCAGGGATTGGTCGGGAGAAAACAGGCTGAATGACATGCTTCCACACTGTAGTGATTCTATGATACTCACTGGGGATGAGCAAAATCCATCAAGCGAAAAGCCAAGTTTATGGGCTGAAACTGAAAGTGGGGGGTGGGGAGCTAGCATAGTGTATTGTACCTGTTCCTCCCATTGCAAGAGGCAATTGGCAGCTGAAGGACCTAAAAGAAAAATCTCACTGTGTTGTGGCAATACATTGCCAGAGAATGAATAGGCTGAGAGTTGGAATTCTCCCCCTCAGTGTGATAATGTTCCACACTCAGGCAATGCTGGCCAAACTGAATTGAATAACAGGTGTTTCTGGAACTGCATGAAGGCCATATTAATGGGTCCCAATGATAAGTAAGCCATATCGAAAGGACTCTTCTTCAACATTGCTGACCTGACAGCAAGCTAACTGATATGTATGGGGAGGTGGCTTGCTGGCCTTTCAGTATCCTGGGAATACACACCACCATTCTGCTCATGCCATGTCATTCACACAAAGCTTCCTCTAAAGACACAGCTTCTCATGGAACTCCTGGTTGATGAGAGCAGGACAGACTCTCCTGAGCATGAAGTACCAGGTTGGCAACTGAAAGATCTACATTACATTATTGTCTCTACAGATCTCCTGAAAGTAAATCATGAAGGCACAAATCACCCCTGACAATCTCCTGGTCATCTTATCTGGCAGCAACTGTGGAAACTGAAACGGAGTAACTGTTTTATAGTTTGGTGTGATTCTTCTTCAGGACCCTGAAATCTTAATGAAGAGTCATACCAGACTCAATACATTAACTCTGTTTCTCTGTCCATAGATGCTGCCAGACTAACTGAGTTTCTCTAGCATTTCGCATTGGTTTCAGATTTCCAGCATCCATAGTATTTTCCTTTTTACTCATGGTTATCCTACTTCTCAGAAGAAACTGTAGGCATTGACTGCTACCATGGCAACAGCAGGAGCTACAGGTCCCTTTAATGCACTCATGAAAAGTAGAATCACCAGAGAATTAGCTCTGAATAAATTACTGGAGAGGTGGGCCAACAAGCAATTGGATCCTGATGAATTTCATATGAGGGTCATAAAGCCAATAACTAGTGAAATAATTAATGCCAGCAAGTTTTAAGAAGATTTATAGCTCAGGTTGAGGTTCTGGATGTAGGTTTGCTCGGTGAGCTGGAAGGTTCATCTATGTTTTAATAAACTGAAGCAGAGCACTTAAATGAGTTTAAGATATTTGGGCAGAGTCAATATGGTTTTGTGAAAGGAAAATCATGTTGAACAATCTATTGGAGTTCTTTAAGGAGACGACACGTGCTATAGATAATGGAGAAATTGTAGATGTATGTAATCAATTTTAGGTTGTTGTAGAAAGTAAAAGCTCGTTGTCTAGAGGTGGCACATTGGTATGGATAAAAGGTTGGTGGGCTGCCAGAAAACAGAAGATAAGCATAAAAATGGCCTTTTTCAGGTTGGCAAAATGTGATGAGTGGTGTGCTAGAAATCAATGTTGGGAATTCAACTGTTTTAAATTGAAAGAAATTAATTAGATGGAAGTATGGATGCTAAATTTATTGATGACATGAAGATTGGTAGGAAATTCAGTAGTGAAGAGAACATAAGGAGGCTAGAAAAAATACATAGGTTAAGTAAATGAGCGAAGATCTGGCAAATGGAGTGCAATATGTGAAAGTTTCCGTTTTAGCAGGAAGAATATTATCTAAATGATGAGATTTCCTGAGCTCTGAGATATGGAGGAATCTAGTTATGCTCATGCTTTCACATAAGTGAATGTTCATATGCAGATCAAATAATTCATTCAGAAAGTTAATTGAATGATATCCTTGAATATTTCTAAAACCACTTTGGTTGGTCTGAATGGACCCAAAAGTTAACGTGTTTCTCAAAAAGGCCTGAATGAACCCAAACAGATGTGTAGATACACTGAGTTTGGGCCTTTGGAGAATATCTTTTTAGGTCCATTCAGGTCTGTTCATACTAAGCAAAGTTCCTTATTTCCAAAGGCCCAAATGCAGCTTGTCGACAGGTCCATCTGTGTCCATCTGGTCTGCTTTCAAAAGGATATTCAGTTTTTAAGGGTTTCTTTCAGTTGTGAGATATGCAGGTAAAGAATGCCCATAAGTACAATATCTTATTTCTGGAGGTTAGAATATAATTTGTATAAATATTGTAGATAGTGTTACTTTTCAAACTTAGTTTTTTGTTTGAAACAGTGAAAGCTTGCAGCTTTATTTTCTCAGTAAGTATCTTGGATCTCACACTTCTCTACTTTTAAACACAAAACTCACTGGCCCCAAACCAGACAATAGTATTATTTTAGCATGGGATCATAATACTTAATTTGTTTTCCAGCCTTTGACAAATCTTCTAGACATTTTTTTTTTGTTTCTTTACCCATTACCACATCTTGTGACTTCTTTACCATGAAATTTCTTATCATTTAAACTTTTCATCCCTCCAACTATCACAGATCTTCCCTTTATCATTGTTCTCCACTAACCCCCAACAGTAAATAAGGCGATTGGTATGCTTTCATTTATTAGTCTGTGTATTGAGTATAGGAGTTAGCAGGTCATGTTGTGGCTGTACAGGGCGTGGGTCAGATCACTGTTGGAATATTGTGTGCAATTCTGGTCTCCCTGCTATTGGAAAGGTGTTGTTAAACTTGATAGGGTTCAGAAAAGATTAACAAGGGTGTTGCCAGGGTTAGAGGGTTTGAGCTATAGGGAGAGGTTGAATAGGTTGGGCCTGTTTACCCTGGAGCATCAGAGGCTGAGGGGTGACCTTATAGAGGTTTCTAAAATCATGAGGCGCATGGATAAGGTAAATAGAAAAGGTCTTTTTCCCTGGGATGGGGGAATCTAGAACTAGAGGGTATAGATTTAAGGTGAGAGGGGCAAGATTTGAAAGGGACCTAAGGGGTAACTTTTCAATGTACTGCCAGAGGCTGATACAATTACAGCACTTAAGAAGCGTCTGGATGGGCATATGCATAGGAAGGGTTTAGATCGATATGGGCCAAGTGCTGGCAAATGGGACAAGGTTAATTTGGGATATCTGGTCAGGATGGACAAGTTGGACCAAAGGGTTTGTTTCCACGCTGTACATCTCTATGACTCTATGGCCTGCACTCACTTTCAAATCATATTACATTTCTAACATTCCTTGGTTTAATGAAAGACAAATCTGAAATGACCATAAGACCATAACAGTAGAATTGGGCCGTTTGGCCCGTTGAGTCTGTTCCATCATTCAATCATAGCTGATGTTTTTCTTGTCTCCATTCTCTGCTTTCTTCCCATTACCCTTGATCTCCTTACTAATCACGAACCTACCTACCTCTGTTTTGAACACACTGAACGGCTTGGCCTCCACAGCCTTCTGCAACAATGAGTTCCACAGATTCATTATCATCTGGTGAAAAAATTCCTCTTCATCTCAATTTTAAAGGGTCATCTCTTCACTTTGAGGCTGTGTCCTCAGATCCTAGTCTGTCCTACCAGTGGAACCATCTCCTCCGTGTCCACTCTATCCAGGCCTTACAGGATTCTGTAAGTTTCAATCGGATTCCCTCTCATCCTTCTAGACTCCATTGAGTACAGACCCATAGTCCTCAACTGCTTCACATATGACAAGGTTTTCGTTTCTGGGATCATCTTGCATACCTTCTTCAGAACCTCTCGAAAGCCAATCACATCCTTCCTTCGATACCGGATCCAAAACTGCTCACAATACTCCAAAAGCAGCCTGAATAAACATTTTTTTACTGTTTTTTTAAAATACATTGGATGATAAATCATTTATTCATTCAGTAACATATCTCTGCTCTTGTGCTCTAGCCCTTTTGAAATGAATGCTAACATTACTTTGCCTTCCTAACTGCCATCTGAACTTGCCTGTTAATCTTAAGAGAGTCCTGAGCTAGAACTCAGAAGTCCCTTTGCTTCAAGTTTCTGAGACCTTTCTCCATTTGGAAAATAGTCTACACTACTATTCTTCCAATCAACCTGTATAACATCACACTTTCCCATATTGTATTCTGCCAATTCTTTGCCCAGAGTCCTACCCTATCCAAGTTTTTCTGTAGCCTCCCACTTCCTCAACACTATCTGTTGCCCCACCTACCTTTGTGTCAGCAACAATGCCGTCAGATCCATCATCCAGATCATTAATGTGTAACGTGAATAGTCATAGTCCCAACACTGACCACTGCAGTACTCCATGAGCCATCGGCTGCTATCCTGAAGGTTAACTGTTTTTCTCACCACAAATGTTTACTGTTTTGTTAGGGTGATTCAGAAGTTTCTGTTTTCATTTATTTAAAAACATTGCTTGTTGAAAACAGCTGTGGATCATAAGAGGCATATTATCCTTTAAGGAAAGAAACCTACTATCTTTATCTAGTCTGAATGAGGAACAAAGAAACAGGAGTAGATTATGCTGCCTGCTGATCCTGCTCTGTCCTTCAATATGGTAATGGCTGATTATAAATGCCTTCAACACCTTTCTTCCGTAGTTATTCCTTATCCCTTTATGTCATTGCCAGTTAGAAATCTGTCAATCTCTAATTTTATCATACTCAATCTCTGCGCTTCCAAAGTTCTCTGGGGTAGAGAATTCCAAACATTCACAACTCTCTGAGAAAAATCTTTTCTCCTCCTCTCGGTCTGAAGTGGTTTCCCCATGATTTTGAAATTGTGTCCCTTAGGTCTTGACTCCCCAAGCAGGAGAAGCATCTTAATTGCATTTACCCTGTCTCTCCCTTTAAGTATTTTGCAGGGTTCTTCAAACCTCTAGAGCCTTCAAACAATTCTTCAAACATTTGGAAAACACAGGAACATTTCCCGAACCTTTCATTGGATAGTTCTGCCTTCCTGGGAACAAGTCTGGAGAACCTTCATTGCATCACGTTATGGCAATAAATATTCATCCTAAGGTGAGGGGACTAAAACTGCAGACTATACTCTAAGTGTGATCTATCTAATGTGCTGTAAAATCGAAGCAGAACTTCAGTACTACAGTGACTCCAGACATACAGTATTGTGGCTCACTCTTAAGTGTCCTCTGATGTGTTCACTCAGTTCAAGGGTATCTTGCAAAAAGATTTTATGTTTCATTGTGCCAGATGACCTTCTCTATTGGCCCAATATTTGCCAAAATTGTGCCACCCTTCCCAATCATGCCTAAATCCCAACCTTTGATGTACAGTGGAAGCTTTACTCTCAATTAACAATAGGAACATTCTCCTGGATCCCAAGTTTCAAGCTCCCATTGCTAAATGTTCACTGCCACCTGGGGTGTCATTCATCCATTTGCAGAGATTTACACAATTTTGCCCCTAACCAAATTACAGGACTCTCAGAATAACTTTTCCAACACAACCAGACCTGTCAAAAGCAAAGTCTTTATTTCAAAAACTTCCTTTTGCTGTTAGGAGTGACGAGATTGATGGCATTCCAGCTCCTATAATTTAAGAAGTTTAATATTATTTCACATTGTGTGTCTTGGAGTTTACAGTTAAATGGCTTTTGATCACAAGCTTCAAGGAGTCTTTATAGCAACATCTGAGTGTGGCGTGATTTAAATCTAGTAGAGACAGCTTTAAAATTGATGTCACTTGGCATTGAAGCAAAAGGAAATAGACTTGCAGCAACAGTGACACCCTGCTATTATGATGGTGCCAGTGATGTGCTGACAATAATAAGAAATATTCAGCTGGTTTGGCAGCATATGTAGAGTGAGAAACAGAATTAGTATTTGAATCAATAATGACACTTCTTCAGAATGAAGGAAGGTAGAAAAGCAAAAACATATATTAAAAAAAAAGCCAGAAGAAAAAAAATCTAAATGGGTATAGTTAATGGTCTTCAACTATTGAATTCAGTCCAGAAGGCTGTAAAAGTGTCTAATGGGAAGTAGTAAGCAATAGTAACAAAAGAAGTGTGATTCCTACTGGACCAGAAAAGTAAAGGTCCTGAGGAGAAGCCAGAGATTCTCTGATCAATGCAGGATAGGAAAAATAGAAAAGGGAATCACATGGGAGCTGTCCCATTCAACTAGACAATGGTGGCAAAGTATTGGGAGACTGAGGTGTGTTCAAACTGGTCAAAAATTACAAGGTGGTCAAGAAGTATGAAATTGGATAATGTTCAATGGTTGCGGTTACAGACAGTATAATTTATGATCTTGATTACAGCTAGAACATAGAGGGATTCCTGATTTGAGGAGTTCAAGAATTTTATTGCAGAAAAAGGGAGAAGATTTTTGGGTGGGACAACATGTTGCGAGATGAGAAGAAAGCGAGTTTGGAGACAGAATTGGGAGTTCACAAGGATCAGGGTCAGTGGCGATTTTCTTTTTGATGAGAGGTTGATGACAAGAGATTTGAAAAAGATGGAGACAGTACCCATGGAGACTTAACAGGTTATCCTCAAAGGCAGGGAGAGTGGGTGTTCAGTGATCTTTGGGGATTGATGTCAAGGGCCGGCAGTGGTTCTCATTGACAAAATAGGATCAGAGGGCATATGAAGGAAATAGGACAAAGCATGGAAGTTAAAGCAATGCAGATTCCTGGAGGAGTTTTGTCTTTGGTGAATACAGTGAGCACTGCTAACTATGAAGAAAGTGAAAGTAGTCTGCATGAGCAACTTGCATTTGCAAAAATGATGAATGCTGGCATGTTATCATTTTGGGTACATTTATCTTGTGTATGTTGACAGTGCCATGGTGCATTTAGAATCATAGAATCCCTACAGTACAGAAAGAGACCATTCAGCCCATTGAGTCTGCACCAACCCTCCGAAGAATATCCCACCCTGACCCAGCACCCCAATCCCTGTAACCCCATATTTCCCATGGCTCATCCACATAGCCTGCACATCCCTGGACACTGTGGGGCAATTTAGCAAAGCCAAACCATGCTAATCTGCATATCTTTGGACTATGGGTGGAAATCAGAGCATCCAGAGAAATCCACACAGGCACGGGGAGAATGTGCAAACTCCACACAGACAGTCATCGAAGGCTGGAATTCAACCTGCATCTTTGATGCTGTGAGGCTAACCACGGTGCTGCCGTGTCCCCCAGTCCTGTTCTTTAACAAGTACAACATTCCATCTGCTTTACCAGAGTGATTACCAAAGGAAGTTTTCACAACTCAACAGATATTTGCCCAACCTCTTGATTCATATTGGAACTATTCTGATCAATGCCAAAGTGCAATGTCCCAAATAATATGATTTCCATTCATGGATATAACTTGTGCTATCAGCAGAGCAGACCCAGCAAAGATGACTGCACAATGATATACAAGCAGGAAAGAGTTAATCTGAGAGTTAACAATTGGCTCGGGAACCCACAAGGTCTCATTGGCATCAGGTCAAACGTGGGTAAGGAAACCTACCCATTCCGTTATGCTGCTCTCCCTCAACTGATAAATTTAGATCACCATTTAGTAGAAGCAATGAAGGGAGCAATAATGCAAAATGTTCTCCAGTTGGAGGACTTCAATGTCCAGCAACACAACCATTAACAAAGTCAGTCAAGTCCTCAAAGACATAGCTGCTAGACTGGCTCTGAGGCAGATGGTAAGCAAACAAAGATGAAGGAAAAGCATACTTGATTTCATTCTCACTAATCTGGCCTGCTGAAAATGCCATTGTCCAGGACAGTATTGTTAAGAGTGATTTACTGCACAGTCCTTGTGGAGACAAAGTCCCGTTTTCACATAGAGTCATACAGTCATTCAGCACAGAAACAGGCCCTTCGGACCAAGTCTGATCCCAGTCTGACCTAGTCCTATTTGCCAGCATTTGGCCCATATCCCTCTAAATCCTTCCTGCTCATATATCATCCAGATTAAATGTTGTCATTGTACCAGCCTCCACCACTTCCTCTGGCAGCTCATTGCATACACCATCCCCCGTGTGAAACTGTAACCCCTCAGGGCCTTTTCAAATCTTTCCCCTGTCACCTTAAACCTATGTCCTCTAATGTTGGACTCCCTCACGCTAGGAAAAATGATCCTGGCTATTCACTCTATCCATGCCCCTCATGATTTTATATTGAGAATACCCTCCACCATCAAAGCAAAATAGTGTAGATGCTGGAAATCTGAAACAAAAAGAAAGCAGAAAGCTCGGAGAATCTTTGCAGGTCTGTCATCATCTGGGGAGAGAGAAAAACAGAGTTAATGTTTTGAGCTCATTATGACTGTTTTGCAGACTTTCACTCAGGACTGAAGAAGAGGCATATTGGAGTCAAAATGCCAACTGTTCCTCTTTTCACAAATGCTGCCTGAATGCTGAGTCTCTCCAACATTTTCTGTTTTCCTGAAACCATCTACCCTGTTAAGTGGCACTTTCAGCATGCTAAATCAGACAGGCTTCAAACAGGTATAGCAACAGAAGTTGAAGTTCTTTGGGTGATCAGAAGCAGTAAAATTGTTATCAAACACAATTTGCAACTTTATGCTGGGCATAATCCTCACTCTGCCATTATCATTAAACCAAGAGATCGAGCATGTTTCCATGACAAATACATAAGGGCATGCCAGTAGGAGCACAGATACACAAAGCAGGGCTCCTTGCATGCTAAACAACATAGCCAGAAAGTGATAAATAGGGCTAAGTGATTCCACAACCGGCAGATCAGATCTAAGGTCTGCAGTCTTGCCATAGAATGGTGGCGAACAATTAAATAACTCACTGGAGGAGGAGGCTGCACAAATATCCTCATTCTTGATGATCGAAGAGCCGATCACACAAGTGCAAAAGATAAGGCTGAAGCATTCACAACAATCTTCAGAAGGAAGTTTCAAGTTGATGATCCATCTCAGCCTCCTCCAGAGGTCCCCAGCATCACAGATGCTAATCTTTAACCAATTCAACTCATTCCATTTGATATCAGGAAGTGGTTGGAGGCACTGGATACTGCAATATTACAGACCCAACAACATTCCAGCAATAGTACTGAAAACACGTGCTCCAAATTGTGCCACAAACTGAGTCAAATTGTTCAGTACAGCTATAACACTGTCAGACCAATTGAACACAGCCAATTACTGTCCTATCATGATCAACAACAAAGTACTGGAAGAAGATGTTGAACAGGCAGCACTTGGGGGGAAGAAACTGCTCAGTGATGCTTTGTTTGGGTTTTGCCAGGCTCCTGACCTCATTAAGAAATTGTTCCAAATATGGAAAAAAATGAGATGAAGTCTGAAAGTGAGATAATAGTGACTTCCTATGACATTAAGGGTGTGTTCAACCAAATATGGCATCAAGGTTCCAAAGCAAAACTGGAATCAATTAGAATCATTGAGATAGATCTCTGCTGGCTGGTGTCTTATCTAGCACAAAGGAAGATGTGGTTGTTGGAGATCAGTCATCTCAGCCACAGGACATCTCTGCAGGAGTTCCTCAGGATAGAGTCCTAGACCCAACCATCTTGAGCTGCTTCATCAATCACATTCCCTCTATCAAAAGGTCAGAAGTGGGGATGCTCGCTGGTGATTGCACGCTGTTCAGCACCATTCACATCTCTTCAGACATGAAAGCAGTCCATGTCCAAAAGTAACAAGACCTGGATAATATCCTTGTTTGGGCTGTCAAGTAGCAAGTAACATTGACACCACACAAATCCCAGATTATAACCATCTCAAACAACAGAGAATGTTTTCATCGCCCCATTGCATTCAATAGCATTATCATAGCTGGAACCCCCACTACCAATATCTAGCGGGGTTAAAATTTACCAGAAACTAAACTGGACTGGCCATATAAATACTGTAGCTACAAGACAAGGCTAGAAAATAGGAATCCTGCAGTGAGTAACTCTCCCCCTGACTCCATAAAGCCCATCCATCACCTACAAGGCACAAGTCAGGAGTGTGATGGAATTCTTTCCACTTGTCTGGATGAGTGTAGCTCTAACATTCAAGAAGTATGACACCATGCAAGACAAAGCAACTCACTTCATTAGCAACATGCCAATAAATATTTACTCCTTCCATTACTGATGTACCACCTTCAAGATGCACTGCTTAAACTCATTAAGGCCCCTTTTAGACAGCACTTTCCAAATTCACAATCACTTTCATTTCAAAGAACATATCTGGTGGGTTATTCATTAGAATTGAAAGATTGAATGTTTAAACTTACTATATAGTTGCTAGTGGCATAAAAAGGAGGTGTGCTTTTTCCCTTTGACTCTACTCTACTCTGATAATGGAGATTTCCTTTTGAAAGCAAACCATATTTGCAAACACTAAGCTTAGAAAGTTGGGGCAGAAATGCAGAAGAGTGTTAAGTCATCAGAATTTGAGTGGTTGTCAGATTGCCACTTCCATTGTCACATCTTGGTAAGTTTAGATTCTGGTGTTTTTGTTATGTTATTCGGTATCTTCTACACATTAAAACATACTCGAGTTCAGCTAACATGGCATCACTTGGTGAAGTGTTGTTTTCAAGTTTTTAAAAAAAGACTCATCTGACTTTTGAATAATTTGAACTCAGCTTTACCCAATTATGCTTACAGGTCATTGTGCTATAATGGACATTTCATCAGCGCAAATTGGCTATAACACAATTGACAAATTGTGGACGTTGTTTGGATAACGCAAACTTTCTACTGAACGGATATAGCGATTTTCTATTAGCAATTTCTACAGCACAATTTTCTATGCACAAGGTCACAGAGGAACAGAACTGTCTCATTATAGCAGAACAACCTTGTATTTCTTTGATCATTAATGAATCAAAACAGAGTTTTAAACACAGCAAAGAACAATTAGCCAAAAATGAAAACTAAGTGAGCTGCCTCTATAAATTAACTTAATTAACATGGATAGATACAACTTTTGATGAGTGATTTTATGCTCAGAATGAAAGACTTGCATTTATGTAGCAAATTTCATGACTTCAGAATGTCCCAAACTCCTTGACAGAAAATGGAGCATTTTGAAGTATAGACACTGTTAAAAAGGAACAACTAATTTGTACACAACAAAATGATAATGTTATGATGACCGTATCCACAGTTCTTTTTTTGATCTTGATTTATGCCCTGTTCAATATTTATCCCTCAGTGTTAACACCACTGCTCTATTTCAATATAGTGCTGTAGGAATTTTTACGTTCACCCGATTGAACAGACATGACCTCAATGTAACATCTTATCCAAAATGGATGGCACTTCCTCAGTTTGACCACGGATTACTGGGCCCAGGGGTTAACCTTGAACCCACAAATTTCTATCTCTGAAGCAAAACTGCTGCCAACCAAGCTAAAATTGTCACCTTCACTTAACAGTTGTAGTTGGTTGAAAGTGGAACATTTACTTGGCGAGCTATCACAGATAATGAAATAGAATAGAGTGTGTACACCAGCACCATGAGCAGGTCTAGAAAAACAAACCAAGTAACACTTTGTATTAACCTTGAATGCTACTGGCATAATGATTGATATTTAATCGAGTGGAACGATCAGCCGCAACTGTCTTCCCAATTCCACACAGAAGTTGAAGTAATGCAAGGTGAAGCAGAGTTCATTGCTTGATTGGTGCTCTGAAAGCATGAGGCTATTTATGTAATGAGAAGTCTTGGATGTGGTCTGCAATTTTAGTAGTGTCAAATCAAATTATTCAGTGTGAAGAGAACTTCAAGCATGTAAGATCTAAAACCTTAACTTGATATAGGCATTTCAATATAATAAAAACCATTTCTATCATTTCTACTTTTAAACAGAGCTTTATTTTCATTTGGCTGCAATTTTAAAGTAGCAATCTCCAGTACACTGACTGTTTGGGAAATTGAATTATCCTGCTTTAATTTTCCTGAGAAATTAAAGCTATCTCAAACAAAAAACAGTGACCAAACTCAGGCATTTGATAAATCATTTGATAAACTTTAAAGAGAACATTTTAGTTGACATCCTGTAGCAACGACAACATCCATAAATTGGTGCCATATTGTAATTTATAGTGAGATTTAATCACCAGTGTGGCATCAATGGTCTTTCTGAACCCATGGAAGTTAAACAGGACATATTTTCTTACGCTGTGTTGTTGCACCTTATAACTTTCAAATTAAAAACTTAAATCAATGCAAAATGACATTGCAACTTGGATAAAGGGCAATTTTAAATATTAATCAGAAGATATTGCCTGAATATTGTTATGTTAGTATAGTGCCCTCTTGCTAAAACCATGCAACAAGAAGATTGCTCTTTATTCAGTGTAACCTTTAATGGCATTTTAAAAATGTCAGAATCACTAAACCTAAAGGAACTGGAGGAGTAGCTCAACTACTTCCAACTCAAATAGCAACTCTACTGGAAGACCTCTACAGTTCCCCTGGGTGCTGAGTGTAAGCATAGGAACCATTAAATGAGCAGGCTGACTGAAGTGTCTCTATCTATTGATTGCAAAATGGCCATTACTAAGAAAGTAATAAGATGAGATAATAGAACTGCTACCTTCCCGCAGTGAACCACCCATCAGTCATGCTGAAATAGAGCTGTCTGAAAAACAGCCCACATGCCATAAGTGATTTGTGATCCCTGGGTGTCTAACTCAGGAAATTCAAACAAGTCAGGCCAATTTGTTACTTGTTAAATTTGTCCTGTTTGAATTTTATGCATTTGGAAAAAGTGCTGATGCCTAATTGCTGAGTAAACCTCAGGATATGGTGGTAGTTGCAGCTTGAGGTATTTGTCAATGAGGCAGAGCATTGGGAGATATATCGTATGCAGTTTGTAAGGCTATCTGGCATGTAACTAATTGGTCATTGAAGATGATCTTCCTTGTGCAATGGAGAACCTCTGAGCATGGTGGAAATCAGATGAATCCAGCTTCGGATCAGTCTTACCTGAGCCTGGTGAACTGTGCTGATGGTTTAGGACTTGAACCTCCTCTCTTTACTTCCAACAAAGGAGACACTGTGACTTTTAGGTTCTGCATTGCAACAAATCCATGTCATTCTGTGACACTGAAATTGTGATACAATCAATGCAGCTTTTGTTTCTTGAGACAGACCTAGCTGAAGGTGGTGATTAAAAAAAAGCAAACTGATTTAAAGGGAAAGTGTGTCTGAAACTGAGATTGGAAACCAAAGCATCTGAGGTAAGTGAATCTGGTTGAAATCAGGTGAAAGGACACAAGGTCATCGAACTCTGATGATGATCTCAGAGATGAAGTACAGGTAGGCTAAAGAAAACAGACAGTAGATCCATGTACTGAAAATTGACATGTATACATTTGCTGCAGCTGTTTCTAATAACATAAGTGAATCTGTGGCATTCATGCCATCACAAGCAACGTTGAGCAGATTTTGGAGGTGTGTTCTGTTTATTATGCTGAGCATCACGGTCAGTACGTTGACATATCTTCAACAGACATGTTCATGATAATATCGCTGTATCATCTATGGCCAGAGGATATAAAGATCTCACACTTCATCTTATCTCAGATCACTTGAAGCATGCTTCTCTGTTGCAACTTAATTCTAACTCAGACACTTATTTGTCTGAGAAATGCAATGTTGTAATAAATGTTTTTTGGGGACTTCAGTACAATTATAGCCTTTCCCGGTTTCTTATGCTATGGGGGATAAAATAAGCATCGCTGCATCAGATAAAATATCCTGCTGGAGGCAAGCTCACATCAAAGACTATGCACATATAATTTTGGTTGGTTGTACTCTGCTGTCAGCTGAAGATCAGGCTAAATTCTGGATGAAGTGTGCAGGAGAGAGAGAGAGAAAAAAAAACCCACACTGGTAACTGGCATAGCAGTGAACCTGCACAGTTACTGCCTTTGCTGTTTGAATTCATGTATCGCTGAACATTGGAGTGTTTCTAGAAAAACTTAACAAACAGTGAAATTCACAACTACTCTTGGAGGAACCAGCTTGGAAGAGATCACAGCACAGAAACATAAGTGAATAGTTTTAAGTATAGCTTTCCTGTAAATCTACAATAGTGAGTAGAGTGGTTCTTTCTTGATTCTATGTTTTATTGAGATATATCTCTTGATTAAACTTAAAAATATAAGCCATAAGTATTAAGTTAGCCTGGAGCAGTGTTTGTAGAGGAATAAGACGGTGCTATTTTCTGGGTCTGTAGATTGGAAGAAGCAAAAGTGGCCTTAGTAGAGTGATATGCTCTTCTTGTCAGATGTGGGAGTTTAGGGAGAGTTTACGGGTTACTGAGGATTATATCTGCAATAAATTCCAATGGTTGAGAATCCTGTCAGTTGGAGAGACAGTTAGAGGCAATGAGGAATTTACAAGTGCTACGGGGTGTGATGGATGGTAATTAAAGGAAGGGAGAAATATCACAGTTATAGTCACATAGATGGGTTAACTCCAGGAGAGATAAGAGAGGTAGGCAAGTAGTGCAGGAGTCTTCTGTGGCTATCCTTATTTCAAACAGGTATGTTGTTTTGGAAAATATAGGGGGTGATGAATTCTCAGGGGAATATAGCATGAACAGCTAGGTTTCTGGTATCGAGACTGGCTTTAATGCAATGAGTGGTACGCCGTGTTCCAAGACATCTATTGCACTAGGGGACTGTCTAGTCCAATGCACAGACAGACATTTCTGTGGCTAGCATCAAAAAATCAGAATGGTGTGTTCCCTCCCTGGTGCCAGGATCAAGGATGTCTCAGAGAGGGTGCAGAA
>NC_057744.1:18339837-18360459 GCF_004010195.1 Chiloscyllium plagiosum
TTCCCCAACCTTGATTTGGCACTCCACCTAATGTTACACAAGGGAATGCTTAATTTCTGTCCCCATTTCACAAATTATCAGGCTGTTGAGTGACATGGCAGAAAGAGTGAAAATACTTCCATCTCTTACTGTTAGAGGCCGAGGGAAATTGAGGACTGCAGATGCTGGAGACCAAAGATGAAAAGTGTGGGCTGGAAAAGCACAGCAGATCGGCAGCATCTGAGGGGCAGGAGAGTTGACATTTCAGCCATTAGTCCTTCATCAGGAAAGTGGGAGGCAAGGAAGGCGGAAGGGGCTGAGAATTAAATAGGAGGGTGAAGGTGGAGCTGGGTGGAAGGTAGCTTGGAAGGCGATAGGTAGATGTAGGTGGGGTCTGATGGTGATAGATCGGAGAGGAGAGTGAAGTGGATAGGTGGTAGGACAGCTGAAACCGTCAAACTATACAATATCAACGTTGACTTCACCAATTTCCAAATCGCCCGCCCCCAACCTCATCCCAGATCCAATCGTTCAAATTAGCACTGCCCTCTTGAGCTGTTCTAACTGTCCATCTTCCTTCCCATCTATACACTCCAACCTCCCCTCTGACATATCACTAACACTCCCACCTACACCTTCCTGTCACCCTCCCAGTGACCATCCTGCCAGCCCAGCTCCTACCCTCCTATTTATCTTTCAGCCCTCTTGTCCACCCACCACATTCCTGACGATGAGTTTATGCCTGATATGTCGACTAACCCGGTCTTCGGATGCTGCCTGATCTGTTGTGCCTTTCCGGCTCCTTGCTTCTCAACTATTAGACACTGAACGGATCCCATTTCTTGCAAAATTATAGTTTCTTGTCCTCCCCCCCACACCCCATTTTTTTCTTAGTAAGATGGGGGATAAAATAAGCATCGCTGCATCAGATAAAATATCCTGCTGGAGGCAAGCTCACATCAAAGACTATGCACATATAATTTTGGTTGGTTGTACTCTGCTGTCAGCTGAAGATCAGGCTAAATTCTGGATGAAGTGTGCAGGAGAGAGAGAGAAAAAAAACCCACACTGGTAACTGGCATAGCAGTGAACCTGCACAGTTACTGCCTTTGCTGTTTGAATTCATGTATCGCTGAACATTGGAGTGTTTCTAGAAAAACTTAACAAACAGTGAAATTCACAACTACTCTTGGAGGAACCAGCTTGGAAGAGATCACAGCACAGAAACATAAGTGAATAGTTTTAAGTATAGCTTTCCTGTAAATCTACAATAGTGAGTAGAGTGGTTCTTTCTTGATTCTATGTTTTATTGAGATATATCTCTTGATTAAACTTAAAAATATAAGCCATAAGTATTAAGTTAGCCTGGAGCAGTGTTTGTAGAGGAATAAGACGGTGCTATTTTCTGGGTCTGTAGATTGGAAGAAGCAAAAGTGGCCTTAGTAGAGTGATATGCTCTTCTTGTCAGATGTGGGAGTTTAGGGAGAGTTTACGGGTTACTGAGGATTATATCTGCAATAAATTCCAATGGTTGAGAATCCTGTCAGTTGGAGAGACAGTTAGAGGCAATGAGGAATTTACAAGTGCTACGGGGTGTGATGGATGGTAATTAAAGGAAGGGAGAAATATCACAGTTATAGTCACATAGATGGGTTAACTCCAGGAGAGATAAGAGAGGTAGGCAAGTAGTGCAGGAGTCTTCTGTGGCTATCCTTATTTCAAACAGGTATGTTGTTTTGGAAAATATAGGGGGTGATGAATTCTCAGGGGAATATAGCATGAACAGCTAGGTTTCTGGTATCGAGACTGGCTTTAATGCAATGAGTGGTACGCCGTGTTCCAAGACATCTATTGCACTAGGGGACTGTCTAGTCCAATGCACAGACAGACATTTCTGTGGCTAGCATCAAAAAATCAGAATGGTGTGTTCCCTCCCTGGTGCCAGGATCAAGGATGTCTCAGAGAGGGTGCAGAACGTTCTCAAGGAGGAAAGGACCCAGCAGGAGGTCATTGTACACATTGGAACCAATGGCGTAGGAAGGGAAAAAGATGAGATTCTGTAGGGAGAATATAGGGAGTTAGGCAGGAATTTAAAAAGGATGTCCTCAAGAGTAGTAATATCTGGATTACTCCTGATGTTATGAGCTAGTGAGGGTAGGAATAGGAGGATAGAGAAGATGAATGCATGGTTGAAAAGCTGGTGTATGGGAGAAGAATTCACATTTTTGGATCATTGGAATCTCTTCTGTGGTAGAAGTGACCTGTATAAGAAAAACAGATTGCACCTGTATCGGAAGCGGACTAATATACCGGCAGGGAGATTTGCTAGAGCTGCTCTAAAGGATTTAAACTAGTAAAGTGGGGGGGGTACCACGGGTGGCGACCCAGGGAGATAGTGAGGAAAGAGATCAATCTGAGACTAATACAGTTGAGAAAAGAAGCAAGTCAAACAGTCAGGGTGAGCAGGGACAAAGCAGAGAACAGGGTAGGATTGATACATTAAACTGCATTTATTTCAATGCAAGAGGCCTAACAACTGAGGCAGATGAACTCAGGGCATGGTTAGGAACATGGGACTGGGAGATCATTGCAATTACAGAAATGTGGCTCAGGAATGGGGGGAACTGGCAGCTTAATGTTCCAGGATACAAATGCGAAAGGAAGGACAGAAAGGGAGGCAAGAGAGGAGGGGGAGTGACGTTTCTGATAAAGGATAGCATTATAGATGTACTGTGGGAGGATTTTACCTGGAATACATCCAGGGAAGTTATTTGGGTGGAACTGAGAAATAAGAAGGGGATGATCACCTTATTGGGATTGTATTATAGACCCCCTAATAACCAGTGGGAAATTGAGAAACAAATTTGTAAGGAGATTTCAGTCATCTGTAAGAATAATAGGGTGGTTATGGTAGGGGATTTTAACTTTCCAAACATAGACTGGGACTACCATAGTGTTAAGGGCTTAGATGGAGAGGAATTTGTTAAATGTGTACAAGAAAAGTTTCTGATTCAGTATGTAGATGTACCTACTAGAGAAGGTGTAAAACTTGACCTACTTTTGGAAAATAAGGCAGGGCAGGTGACTGAGGTGTCAGTGGGGGAGCACTTTGGGCCAGTGACCATAATTCTATTAGTTTAAAAACAGTGATGGAAAAGGATAGACCAGATCTAAAAGTTGAAGTTCTTAACTGGAGGAACTAATTTTGACGGTATTGGGCAAGAACTTTCAAAAGCTTATTGGAAGCAGATGTTCGCAGGTAAAGGGACAGCTGGAAAATGGGAAGCCTTCAGAAATGAGATAATGAGAGTCCAGAGACAGAATATTCCTGTTAGGGTGAAAGGAAAGGCTGGTAATGCTAGGGAAATCTAGGGAATGCTAGATGACTGGAGAAATTGAGGTTTTGGTCAGGAAAAAGGAGGAAGCAATGTCAGGTATAGACAGGAGAGATTGAGTGAATCCTTAGAAGAGTAGAGACATACTAAAGAGGGAAATCAGGACGGCAAAAAGGGGACATGAGACAGCTTTGGCAAATAAGGTGAAGGGTTTTTACAAATATAAAGCCAAAAGGGTAACTAGGGAGAGAATAGGGCCACTCAAAGATCAGTAAGGCGGTTTTTCTGAGGAACTGCAGGAGATGGGGGAGATACTAAACAAATATTTTGCATCAGTGTTTACTGCGGAAAAGGACATTGAAGATATAGAATGTACGGAAATAGATGGTGACATCTTGAAAAATGTCCATATTACAGAGGAGAAAATGGTGGATGTCTTGAAACACATAAAAGTGGATAAATCCCCACGACCTGATCAGGTGTAACCTCGAATTCTGTGGGAAGCTAGGGAAGTGATTGCTGGGCCCCTTGCTGAGTATTTGTATCAATAGTCACAGGTAAGGTGCCGGAAGACTGGAGGTTGGCTAACCACGTGGTGCCACTATTTAAGAAAGGTGGTAAGGTCAAGCCAGGAACTATAGACTGATGAGTCTGACGTCGATGGTGGTCAAGTTTTCAGAGGGAATCCTAAGGGACAGGATGTACATGTATTTGGAAAGACAAGGACTGATTAGGGATAGTCAACCTGACTTTGTGCGTGGGAAACCATGTATCATGAACTTGATTGAGTTTTTTGAAGAAGTAACAAAGAGGATTGATGAGGGCAGAACTGTTGACATGATCTATATGGACTTCAGTAAGACGTTTGACAAGGTTCCCCATGGGATACTGGTTAGCAAGGTTAGATCTCATGGAATACAGGGAGAACTATCCATTTAGATACAGAACTGGCTCAAAGTTAGAAGGCAGAGGGTTGTTTTTCAGACTGGAGGCCTGTGACCAGTGTAGTACCACTACTTTTCATCATTTATACAAATGATTTGGATGCGAGCATAAGAGGTACAGTTAGTAAGTTTGCAGATGACATCAAAATTGGAGGTGTAGTGGACAGATTACAATGGGATCTTGATCAGATGGGCCAATGGGCTGAGGAGTGGCAGATAAAATTTAAATTAGATAAATGCGAGGTGCTGCATTTTGGGAAAGCAAATCAGAGCAGGATTTATATGCTTAATGGTAAGATCCTAGGAGTGTTGCTAAACAAAGAGACCTTAGAGTGCAGATACATAGCTCTTTGAAAGTAAAGCTGCAGGTAGATAAGATAGTGAAGAAGGCGTTTGATATGCTTTCCTTTATTGGTCAGAGTATTGAGTACAGGACTTGGGAGGTCATGTTGCTGCTATACATGACATTGTTAAGCCAGTGTTGGAATATTGCATGCAATTCTGGTCTCCTTCCTATTGGAAAGATGTTGTGAAACTTGAAAAGGTTCAGAAAAGATTTACAAGAATGTTGCTGGGGTTGGAGGATTTGAGCTAAAGGGAGATGCTGAATAGGCTGGGGCTGTTTTCCCTGGAGCACGAAGGCTGAGGGGTGACCTCATAGAGGTTTATAAAATCATGAGGGACATGGATAGGATAAATAGACAAAGTGTTTTTCCCTGGGATGGGGGAGTCCAGAACTAAAGGGCATAGGTTTAGGGTGAGAAGAGAAAGAGATAAACGAGACCTAAGGGGCAACATTTTCATGCAGAGGGTGGTACGTGTATGGAATGAGCTGCCAGAGGAAGTGGTGGAGGCTGGTACAATTGCAACATTTAAAAGGCATCTGGATAGGTATATGAATAGGAAGGGTTTGGAGGGATATGGGCCGGGTGCTGGCAAGTGGGACTAAATTGGATTGGGATATCTGATCGGCAAATTTGACCAAAGAGTCTGTTTTCGAGCTGTACGTCTCCATGACACTCTGATTCTGAGAGGAGCTGGATTTCTTCATTGCAAGGTAGTCCATCAAAACTCATTGTGGAGGAGATTCACGATTAGATATGTTGAATTTGACTGGTTTGATTGCAACTCGTAATACTAGTGTAAGTTGTAAATACTGTAGGAAAGCTTTGCTAAGCTGAGCACACAGGAAATTTCAAAAGGAATAAAGTATAAAATAGGGTGGTTTTGCCTAACTATACAAGTTATAGCTCAAATACTATAATCAGTTTTGGGTCATTTATCTAAGGAAAGATATATTGGCATTGGAGGCAGTCCAGAGAAGGTTCATTAGGCTGATTATTAAGTATGAGAGAAAGTGAGCACTGCAGAGGCTGGAGAACAGAGTCGAAGACTGTGGTGCTGGAAAAGCACATCCGGTCAGGCAGCATCCGAGGAACAGGAGAATTGACGTTTTGAGCATAAGCTCTTCATCAGGAATGAGGGGTTAGCCCAAGGGGGCTGAGGGATAAATGGGAGGGGGAAGGTAGCTGGGAATGCAACAGGTAGATGAATTTGGGGGTGAAGGTGGTCTGAGGACAATGTCTTATGAAGAGAGATTGAGTAGGTTTGGCCTAGAGTGGTTGGAATTTAGAAGAATGAGTGACAATCTGATTGAATCGTACAAGATTGTTAGGGGCTTCGTAGTCTAGATGCAGAAAGTTTGTTTCCCATTGTGGCAACATCAAGGACAAAAGGGTACAATCTTCTAATAGTTGTACATTTAAGCCAGAGATTCCAACAGCCTGTGGAATTTTTTATCACAGGCTGTTGAGGCTTGGTCATTCAGTACATTCAAGGCCAAGTTTTGGACAGGTTTTTAGCTGGTAAATTAATCAAGGGTTTTGGGGAAAAGACAGAAAAGTGGGTTTGAGGAGTATCAGATCAGCCATGTTCTCATTGAATGGCAGAGCAGACTTGATGGGCTAAATGGCTTACTCTGCTCCTATGTCTTATGACTTATGGACTAGTTTAGCAAAGGATCATGAGTAAATACAAAGGGATTAAAAAGATTTGCAAGGCTCCAAATTGATAAAGTACTTCCAAGTAAAGTATATCAGTGCTGACTGGAAGATGAAGCAGACTTCCTTTAAGGATTAGGTCAAAGCAAGCCAGACTATTGACAAGATGTTTACATTCTATGTTGGTGAAATGGAGAATCCCCCAGAGCTGTAATATTAAGCACCAGACTAATTTGGTTTATTTCTTTGTTGAAATATGATTTGTAGAATTTTGACATAATGTTCATGAAAGGTCAATGCCATGGGTTCCACTTAAGTTTCAGAAAATTGTGGCATTACCAAGTGGCCTTGTTATTCTCGGGCTCCTTACATGGGCGCTGCCCATGCTCACTGTCCACATAGGGAAGATTGACCCTGCTGCAGGGCATGTCATGGGAAAGTTGACATTAGAAAGTAAATCTGACAAATGATTTAGATTTATTTAATATTGTCACTTGTATGTAGGTGCAGTGAAAAGTGAATACCGTCATAACATTCCGGGGCCATCTTGAATCAGAGAACAAATTATTGAATAAATTGTACCAATGGTAAAATACTGAATAAATTATTATTAAATTGATATTACTAAAACTGAGATAGCTTCAAAAGTTTAGCTCTCCCTCTCAGTATACTTCACTCTCTCTGCTTCTTCAGTCACTGCCATCTGACATCATCTCCAGGGTCCGGGCAATGTGCCGCCTTTCTGCTGCCACCGACACCATTGCTTCTGCTTCTGGCACCTCCGAGCTGGAGGGGGTCATGCTACACAGGTCTCGCACCCCTGGACATCAATCAATAGGGCCCTGGCTCCAAGTTAACTAACAGTGCCCTGGTTCCGTGTCAACCAACAGGGCCCTAGCTCCAACTCAACCAACAGGGCGCTGGCTCCATGTCAACCAACAAAGTCCTTGCTCTGAGGCAATCAAAATGGCCCTGTCTCCATGTCAACCAAAAGGGTCCTAGCCCCGAGTCAACCAACAGGGCCCTGGCTCCATGTCAACCAACTAGGCCATGCCTCCGAGTCAACCAAAAGGGCCCTGGCTCAGCTTCCTGTGCCATCACCTGAGATGCAGCGGGGCTGGAGATACAAAAGGCCTCCACCTCCCACAGGAGGACGTCAGGAGGCCTCAGGTCAACCAAAACCAAAAAAATAAGTTTACCGAGCTGTAAAGACAACAATAAAGTTGTGTAATTGAGGCTGGACATGCCACATGAGCTCACAAGCAGTCAAACCCTGCATGCAGGAGCCACATCCTGCTGTCCTCACCACCGTCATCTTGGAAATGAGACATGTCCATAAAACATAAGACATAAGAGTGGAAGTAAGGCCGGTCCAATTTATCTTGTAGATTTCAAATGGAGGACCAGTATGACCAGTAGATTCATTTCCAAGTATTACTGTTGTTTGTACTGCTTTTTCCCTGAGGAACAACAAATTTAATTTGAAGAATATCGTGCCAGGATCTTCTGTGATCACAGTACAGCAAAGGGAAGAAAAAAGTTGTCAGAAGTCATTTAGCAATTAATAGGACAAGATTTCAGTTTCAAGAATGCCACAATGGTATGATTCGGCTTTACATTTTCTGAGATTGCTGCTATCTTGGTTATGACATTATATAACTGGGTGGACTTCAAGCTGGTTAGATAATTGTGAAGCTGAATTGAAGGATCCTACAACTAAATCAGAGAACAGCAGGAATTATTTGTGAACACAGGAACAACAGTAAAATGCAGCAGACCCAGAGGGAGTATTGGTGTTCAAACAAGAAAGAAAAGCTTGCTGCTTCGGGATTAAGTTCTAGTTCATCTCACGCCCAGAAAGAAATGTGAACCTGCCTGAGGATAAATCTTCAATTGAATTGGGTGGGAAAACATTGGTCAAAGGGTTGCACAATTAATATTTCGGTATGGTCTTCTGCTCTCAAACTGAACCTTAATAATAAAACTGAAAAGATAAGATGTCATTTCACGGAACAAGTGGAAGTATTACCAGCATCATTTTCTCATCTCGATCGATTCACTGAAGCAGGGGTTGTTCTGATAGAAAAGCAAGAACAACCCTGGGATTCAGCCCTATCTCCAAGCTATTAATCAGCATTGGCATTTTCAAAAAAGAAAAATCTGCCAGTTACAGTACAGCACTTGCTTTTCATTTCTGTCAACCTTTGATTACGATTCCATAAAACTATCTGCCCTGTCTTCAGTGGCACTTCTGTGTAATTTAAGTTATACAAAAAATATAGACAACAAAATCACAGGTGGATGATATAGGTATTTAGGGGATACTGTGAATTAGGTTTCTTTAAAAATAAGTGAGCACATGCCCAAATTTGCACTGTCCATTGGATGAGGTCACTGTCATTTTCAACAAGTGTATACTTCATGTAGCAAGATCTCAACTAGTTCATCGCCGGACCAATGTAGTTCAGCTCTTTAAACCATTCAATGCTCAGCGGAGAGTGAAGATTTCTCACAGGGAGATGTTGGATGTCAGAATCCACTGACATTGAAATGTGGGAGTTTAGTGGGCAATTGCCTTGTAAACAGCAGCTTGGCATGAACGCTATTAATGACCAAGTCATTGTCATACAAGACAGTATTAATAGTAATTTTTGCTGGCAGTGTGTGTATCACACTTGGCTGATCCATTCTGTAGGCAGAGGTTACAGCAAATCAAGCAAGAACCACAACTGACAGCACCATACACTGTATGGATCTCTTGAAAATCACCACCTCTGTCTGGAATTTTATTTTTCAAGTTGATCATCTACTGGGCCCTATTAAGCAGTTCTTCCCTCAGAAGATTATAAAATGTAGATGGTCTCTGATGGAACAGATTGCACACAGTCTCTGGAAATATTCCCTTGTATGTCTATTTAATACAAGCTTCTATTTTAAAATTTGTGGAACCATAAGTATGTAAAGTTTTGCCATCTATGATAATTCTGTTATCAGTATATGTAAATGGCATAATCAATTCATTATTTTTCTGATAGGTTAACTTAACTCCCTCAGTCCCTGTTTTAATATGGGTTTAATTAATAGGTTAACTAAGACAGATTAAAGATATTTGGACTATTATGCATGTAACAACCCATAAAAAGTTAGAGCAATCTGTTTTTTTTTAACATTGTACATAGGCTTAACTAGAGTATAGGCCTAATGAAGACTAGGTGACAGCATAAACATACCACTTAAATGTCAATATTGATTAAACACAACCTTATACCTGTTATCTGCATGCAGTTTGATTGAAAGGGTGACCACTGTTCCAGAGGCTATACCTTAAAAAAAATGCTATGAGAAGACTACAAACTGTGGTAAAGATATAGAGAGATCTTATTTGTAGATGTTGGCAGAGTAATTTGCTGATCTTTGATCAAATAAATCATTTGTAACTTTAATTAATATAAAAGGCTTCCTTGTTTGTACGTATCAATTTGCATTACCCAGTGGGATATCAATAATTTTAAAAAGTCACTGGACTGCAAAAATTAGTCCCAATAAATTCATATTTGACAAATTAATCTCCAGTATAATCAAGTAACAAAGTATATCAAAAAAGTGCAATTATTTCCATAATTCATTTTGACATCAATATTAATTGCTTAGCATTTTTGATTTTAGACACCCAAATGGGGATTCCCTAATTTGTTGCAAAAGTAGGGATGTTTTATCCTATTAAAGGGATCAGCTTTTCATTGCAGTGCAACTCTTTTTCAAGAAATCAAAATCATATTTTATTCAGCCTTGAAGAAATCCCAGCTTATAATGTTTTACTTTAAGAACAGCAATGTTGTATCAATCATTTCAGATGGACGATGTAACTTTGGGCAGTAGCTGCACAGGACAAACACAGATGACAAGGGCTGGACAGCAGGATATGGCTAAAAGTGAGAAGCCAAGAGAAGGGTAATTAACCCTGAACAATGCTCACTATGTATGGTTTTATCTGCTTGTACTTTATTGAATGTTGCAATGATGAGACACTCACTTGTTATTTCTTCAAAAATTTTTGTTACCATGGACACAGTCAAGAGTACAAGTTGTAGGGATAGCTGTTGGAAGAAATTATATTCAGACAGTCACTTCCAGATCAACAGCTCCCCTGTCACTCTTCCCAAATCTGTCCTTGGTTGGTCTATACAAGCACAGATAGACACAAATACAAAGAATTGTAGACCAGTCTAAAGATCACCATTAGGGGGAGTCACTGAGTGCCAGAAGAGAAGTAGAGGAGTGGAAATTGACTCCAGGTTGAGAAGTCAAGAATCGCAGATCTCACAACTCCAGTCTTTAAACATTTTGATTTGGTGCTAGTCAGTTTAATGTGCAAGCTGTAGAATCGAAGTCCTGATGAAGGGCTTTTGCCCGAAACGTCGATTTTCCTGCTCCTCAGATGCTACCTGACCTGCTGTGCTTTTGTAGCACCACTCTAATCTTGACTACCTGATGCTCCGAAAGCTTGTGCTTTCAATTAAACGTGTTGGACGATAACCTGGTGTTGTGTGATTTTTAACTTTATACACCCCAGTCCAACATCGGCATCTCCAAATCATGATTAATCTTTGCGAAGTATCAATTTTGATGAGATTTGTTTCTCTCGAGTCCTGGTGGGTTTTCTCACACTGTCTTCCCAAACATGCCCCATTACCCATGCAGCATACCTCCTGGTCCCCTGCTCATCGCACACTCCCACTCACTGCAGATAGATATACTGGCCTTGGGCATCCTCCTGCTGATGCCAGATTTAAAGTCCAGCTGTGCATCCAATGAAGGGCTGGCAGTCCACAACTATCTTGCACAGTTCCTGCCAACTTCCACAGGCAGAGGCAAATTACCATCTCGCTTTGCCAAAAGGAATCTGGAGATCCTGGTGGACAGTGATTACATGTAACATATTATCCATTCAACGTACCTTGAGCTGTCGGTGACAGATGAAGGATCAGAGGAGTGAGCTGGATTCACCATGTTATGGCTCTTTTTTTATATTGTGAATTATCACTTTCTAGTTTCTGTTCAGTGGGTGGGAGAATGGAAACTGCATGTCAATGATGTCAGATGATATAATGATAATGTTCATACATGCAAATGCTTAGGCTAACTCTTGCATAGAGTTTACTAGCCAGAATCTCATCTCACTCTTCGACTCTTAGTTGGAAAAAAAGGATGTTTTTCTTTCGACATCTGGAAGCTAAAGCAGTCCATCTCCAAATGCAGCAAAGTCTGTAAAATATACAGATTTGCACTGATTGATGGCAAGTAATAATCACATGATACAAATGCTATGCATTGTCCATTCCCAACAAGACAGAATCTAACTATTGCCCCATCACAGTAATGCTGAAAATCCCACTATCAGCAATCTGGGAGCAGCCATTGACCAGAAACTGAACTGGATGAGCTGTATAAATACTGTTGCTATAGAAACAGGTTAGAGGCTAGGAATCATGCAGCAAGTAACTCACCTCCTGACTCCATGTTCACTACCTTCAAGGCTCAGTTCAGCAGTGTGATGGAATTCTCCCCACTTGCATGGATGAATGTCGCTCCAGCAACACTCAAGAAGCTTGACACCATCCAGGACTAGGCAGCCCGCATCACATACACAGGCATTCACTCTCTCCACCAATGATGTGAAGGTGCCAGAGTTGGACAGGGATGGACAAAGTTATAATCACACAACACAAGGTTATAGTCCAACAGGTTTATTTGGAAGTACTACCTTTTGGAGCTCTGCTCCTTTGTTTGGTAGCTAGTGACAAAGACATAGTAGTCACAGGGTGTACCATCTACAAAATGCACTGTAGACATTCACCAATATCCTTAGGGAGCATCTCCTAAGACCATGACCACAGCAATTAGAAGTCAAATTGTGGCAACAATGTGAAAACGCCATCAGCTGCAAGCTCCCCATCAAGCCATACCACCCTGACTTGGACATTTATCGTCGCTCCTCCAGTCCCTCCATCACAACATTGTGTGTCCACTTAAACCAAACGGACTGAGGCCATTCAAGAAGGCAGCTCACCACCAGCTTCTCAAGGACAATTAGGGACAGAAGATAAATGCTGGTCCAGTCAGCAACGCCCACACCCCATAAACGAAGTAAAGATTCATGCATGCCATCTCACAAAATTTTCTCAACTTCCTCGCCATTATCTATATTGCTGACAAGATTCTGTTCTCAGTTTCAAATGGTGTCTAATTTGCTTCAGTCCAGTTCATAAACTGCATCACATGCTGCACCATTTCACCACGGCCAGCAACATACTGTGGACGAGTGATAGGGACCTGTAGAGTACTGGAACATTCGGAAAATCTTCAAAGCCACTGATTGCTACTAGTGATTCCAGAGGGATTCAATATTCAGAAGCCTTCCAAAGCTTCACCGGAAATATCAGCACAAATCTGACTTGGAATCCCTTTCCTTCCAAATCAGATTAGATAAAGAGAATAATTTCCAGAAGGTCTTTGACAAGCTGCCACACAGGAGGCTGCTAAATAAGATAGGAGCCCATGGTGTTCGGAGCAAGTATTGGCATGGATAGAGAATTAGCTGACTGACAGAAGACAGGGAGTAGGGATAAGTGATGGCAGCTAGTGGAATTCCACAGGGGTCAGTGTTGGACCACAGCTATTCATGTGATAAATTAACAATTTGAACAAAGGAACTAGGACGTTATTGCTAAGGTTGGGGATAACACAAAGATAGGTAAAGGGACAATGGGGAGTGAAAAGACTGCAGAAGTACTCACACAACTAGGAGTTTGGCAAAGAAGCAGAATGTGGAATACATTAGGAGAAAGTGTAAAGTTATGCACTTTGGTAGGAAGAATAGAGCTGCAAACTATTTTCTATATGGGAAAGGCTTCAGAAATCAGAAGTACAAAGGGACTTAAGGGAGTCCTGAACAAACGTTCAGTTGGTAGATAGGAAGACAAATGTAATGTTTGCATTCACTTCAAGAGACTGCGAATACCAGAGCAGGGGTATACTGCTGAGGTTGTTTAGGGTTTTGGTGAGGCTGCATTTTGAACATTGTGAGAAGAAGAGGTTTCCAAGAGTAATCCCAGGGAAGAGCGGCTCCTCATATGAGGAGCGGTTGAAGACCATGTTAGTTTGGTTGGTGTGGATGGGGGGTTAGTTAGGTTGATGTGGGTGGGGTGTTAGGTTGGTGTGGGTGAGGTGTTAGGTTGGTGTGGGTGGGGTGTTAGGTTGGTGTGGGTGAGGTGTTAGGTTGGTGTGGGTGGGGTGTTAGGTTGGTGTGGGTGAGGTGTTAGGTTGGTGTGGGTGGGGTGTTAGGTTGGTGTGGGTGAGGTGTTAGGTTGGTGTGGGTGGGGTGTTAGGTTGGTGTGGGTGAGGTGTTAGGTTGGTGTGGGTGGGGTGTTAGGTTGGTGTGGGTGAGGTGTTAGGTTGGTGTGGGTGGGGTGTTAGGTTGGTGTGGGTGAGGTGTTAGGTTGGTGTGGGTGGGGTGTTAGGTTGGTGTGGGTGAGGTGTTAGGTTGGTGTGGGTGGGGTGTTAGGTTGGTGTGGGTGAGGTGTTAGGTTGGTGTGGGTGGGGTGTTAGGTTGGTGTGGGTGAGGTGTTAGGTTGGTGTGGGTGGGGTGTTAGGTTGGTGTGGGTGAGGTGTTAGGTTGGTGTGGGTGGGGTGTTAGGTTGGTGTGGGTGAGGTGTTAGGTTGGTGTGGGTGGGGTGTTAGGTTGGTGTGGGTGAGGTGTTAGGTTGGTGTGGGTGGGGTGTTAGGTTGGTGTGGGTGAGGTGTTAGGTTGGTGTGGGTGGGGTGTTAGGTTGGTGTGGGTGAGGTGTTAGGTTGGTGTGGGTGGGGTGTTAGGTTGGTGTGGGTGAGGTGTTAGGTTGGTGTGGGTGGGGTGTTAGGTTGGTGTGGGTGAGGTGTTAGGTTGGTGTGGGTGGGGTGTTAGGTTGGTGTGGGTGAGGTGTTAGGTTGGTGTGGGTGGGGTGTTAGGTTGGTGTGGGTGAGGTGTTAGGTTGGTGTGGGTGGGGTGTTAGGTTGGTGTGGGTGAGGTGTTAGGTTGGTGTGGGTGGGGTGTTAGGTTGGTGTGGGTGAGGTGTTAGGTTGGTGTGGGTGGGGTGTTAGGTTGGTGTGGGTGAGGTGTTAGGTTGGTGTGGGTGGGGTGTTAGGTTGGTGTGGGTGAGGTGTTAGGTTGGTGTGGGTGGGGTGTTAGGTTGGTGTGGGTGAGGTGTTAGGTTGGTGTGGGTGGGGTGTTAGGTTGGTGTGGGTGAGGTGTTAGGTTGGTGTGGGTGGGGTGTTAGGTTGGTGTGGGTGAGGTGTTAGGTTGGTGTGGGTGGGGTGTTAGGTTGGTGTGGGTGAGGTGTTAGGTTGGTGTGGGTGGGGTGTTAGGTTGGTGTGGGTGAGGTGTTAGGTTGGTGTGGGTGGGGTGTTAGGTTGGTGTGGGTGAGGTGTTAGGTTGGTGTGGGTGGGGTGTTAGGTTGGTGTGGGTGAGGTGTTAGGTTGGTGTGGGTGGGGTGTTAGGTTGGTGTGGGTGAGGTGTTAGGTTGGTGTGGGTGGGGTGTTAGGTTGGTGTGGGTGAGGTGTTAGGTTGGTGTGGGTGGGGTGTTAGGTTGGTGTGGGTGAGGTGTTAGGTTGGTGTGGGTGGGGTGTTAGGTTGGTGTGGGTGAGGTGTTAGGTTGGTGTGGGTGGGGTGTTAGGTTGGTGTGGGTGAGGTGTTAGGTTGGTGTGGGTGGGGTGTTAGGTTGGTGTGGGTGAGGTGTTAGGTTGGTGTGGGTGGGGTGTTAGGTTGGTGTGGGTGAGGTGTTAGGTTGGTGTGGGTGGGGTGTTAGGTTGGTGTGGGTGAGGTGTTAGGTTGGTGTGGGTGGGGTGTTAGGTTGGTGTGGGTGAGGTGTTAGGTTGGTGTGGGTGGGGTGTTAGGTTGGTGTGGGTGAGGTGTTAGGTTGGTGTGGGTGGGGTGTTAGGTTGGTGTGGGTGAGGTGTTAGGTTGGTGTGGGTGGGGTGTTAGGTTGGTGTGGGTGAGGTGTTAGGTTGGTGTGGGTGGGGTGTTAGGTTGGTGTGGGTGAGGTGTTAGGTTGGTGTGGGTGGGGTGTTAGGTTGGTGTGGGTGAGGTGTTAGGTTGGTGTGGGTGGGGTGTTAGGTTGGTGTGGGTGAGGTGTTAGGTTGGTGTGGGTGGGGTGTTAGGTTGGTGTGGGTGAGGTGTTAGGTTGGTGTGGGTGGGGTGTTAGGTTGGTGTGGGTGAGGTGTTAGGTTGGTGTGGGTGGGGTGTTAGGTTGGTGTGGGTGAGGTGTTAGGTTGGTGTGGGTGGGGTGTTAGGTTGGTGTGGGTGAGGTGTTAGGTTGGTGTGGGTGGGGTGTTAGGTTGGTGTGGGTGAGGTGTTAGGTTGGTGTGGGTGGGGTGTTAGGTTGGTGTGGGTGAGGTGTTAGGTTGGTGTGGGTGGGGTGTTAGGTTGGTGTGGGTGAGGTGTTAGGTTGGTGTTGAAACTAGGATGAGGTGGGGGAAGGGGAAATGAGGAAGCTGTCTAAGTCCACATTGATGCCCTGGCCTGCTCTCCTGCACGCGTCATCAAACCAGAGCAATCTACTGCTCTGATGATAGAGAGGATATGCTGGGACATCAGGTCATAGCTTGTTCTTGAATGTAGTTTTACTGCTGCTGGCCCATAGTGATTTATTGTTGCCCAGTTTTAAGATGCTACATCTACTGTCCCATTTAGCAGGGTGGTAAAACCACACAAATGCAATGGAGCATATCCTCTATATAAAGATGAAACTGGTTTTTGTGGTCACTTGTAAAATGGAGGAATGCATCTGCAACAGTAGATTGGTAAGAACAAAACCAAGTAGGTTTTTGTCTCTGGCTATTCCCTCAGCACCTGCTGTTGAATTGTTTCATCATACTGAAAGGACTATTTCTGTGTTCTTATAGCTGTTGCCTTATTTGATTTCCTTATTGGTCAGGAATGCGATTAAAATCATAAAACTCCTACAATCTGGCAGCAGGCCATTCATCCCATCGAGTCCACACCGGTCCTTGCAAAGCATCCCACCCAGACCCAAATGCCCAACCGTATCCTTGTGACCTTGCATTTCCTATGACCTAGCCAGCACATCCTTGGACACGATGGGCAATTTAATATGACCAATCCAGCATATCTTTGGACTATGGGAGGAAACCAGAGCACCCGGAGGAAACCCACACAGACACAGGGACAATGTAAAAGTGAGGACTGCAGATGCTGGAAAACAGAGTTTGGATCAGAGTGGTGCTGGAAAAGCACAGCAGGTCAGGCAGCATCCAAGGAGCAGGAAAATTGACGCCTGATGAAGAGCTTTTGCCTGAAACGTCGATTTTCCTGCTCCTTGGATGCTACATGACCTGCTGTGCTTTTCCAGCACCACTCTGATCTAAACACATGGAGAATGTGCAGACTCCACACAGTCAGTTGCCCGAGGGTGGAATCCAGTCCGGGTCTCTAATGCTGTGAGGCTGCAATGCTAATCACTGAGCTACCCATGCCGCCCTAGGGTTCATGAGGAAGCTTTGGGCCTCACTTATACAGGCTGTCCCCACTCCCAATTGTCATAAAATTCTTCTACTTGCTTTTGAGCTTTCCACACAGTCAGTACCTGACAGCAGTCTCCTATTACCTAATGCTGCTCCCCTCCTAGTAAAAGTTTTATATGATTGATGCTCTGCCATTAAGATCAGCACAGCTTGCAAGATCTCTACCTTCCCATTCCGCCCATCAGCTATGTGACTCTTCAACATTTTGCCTTCAAAAGAGTAATTATCAATGATAAATTATAGCAATTCTCTCCACCACCCTCCCCCCCCACCCCACTTGACCCCTAGAGAATATTGCTGCCAATTTGAACTAACAATAACTTATAAGACATAACAAAAATGGTGCCTGCAGTTATGAGTACAGAAAGTTCCAGAAGTGGAGTTTACAGCCTCGGTTGCTGATGAATATTGTGTTCACAATACAAAATGCAGATCAGTGACCAGCAGGAGGTCATGTTTTAATAATGAGTCACTATGACAGAATCCTTAATGTGATATGCTTTAGGAATTAAAATGAGAATGGCTAATTATGCACTGCATGGAATAATTACCAGATTATACAAAACTCCATAGTTATGCCCTTAATACACCAAATTATTATTGTCAACTCCCTCATATAGTTTATATTAAAGTGAAGGATGGCTACATTCAACAATAAAATTATGGACTTACATTCATCTTAACAATGGGCAAACTATACTTTTCTCAAAATTAACAATCATCTCACAAAACCGTGTGAATCCCAAGAATGTAATTTCATTAGTGAAAATGATTTTTTAAAATCACATGGAATAATGATCCTTTAAAGGTATTTCAAGCAGCTAATGAACCATCTGTGATAGAAAGTTTATTTATCCAGCTGTGGAATCTGCATAAAAGACAAAATAAATCTCATTACCACCGTAGAAAAGTTTGTTGACGTGACTAGATCTGACAATTCTGATGAGATTGGTTATGGCGTCTTATGTTGGAGGGTAGCAGGAAACTCCCATAAAGTTCACTCAGTTCACTTAGAAGAGAAAGCAATTAAACTGGTAAGTGAAACACACTGGTTAGACAAGACTTGTATGCTTCAAGTCTTGCATGCACCAGTAACAGAACAATATGTCTCATTTATCAACTTTTTTTTTCCTTCTGGGTAATGTCTGGGCCAGGATTTCCATTGATAGTAGGGATCAGACTGGGAGTTGGTGTGCTTTGAAAGTAGATCCACAAACAGTGGAATTTTCAAAGTGTACGCAATGAGGTGGTCTGAGTCAGGAACCCTCATACAAATCCAACTGACACTCTGTTAAACTCCTTGTGTAGCTTGTTAACAGGCTGAGTAATTCACTGTGTAAATCACTTAACTAAATTTTCTGGTTATTTTTAGCACACTGCTGTCATGCTCAATGCAAGCAGAAAGTAATAAATACCTTGACAATGGAAAATTTGAAATGAAGTGATCTTGCTTTGGGTTGGGCACAATACCTTTAGATTGGCTATTGAGCACAAATCTGGCCAATGAGGCTGCTGACTCATTACAAGCATTGTTGGATGCTGATGCATAATTAGAAAATATTGCCACTGTTAACGTGTGATCGAGTTGGACCTGAACTAAAATATTTCCTCTTGTTGTGTAGCTACAAGAGTTCATCAACAGTCTTGTTACTTGGCAAGACATAGAAGTAGCCAACTTGTCATTCCTCTAACCGGTAATCTACGTTGGGAGCGACAGCGATAGTCATTTAATACAAAACAAGCAAATTGTCTGTTGACGTTCATACCAACGATACGCTGTTATTCAGAAATCATTGTATACATGAGTAACAATTCCACAAAATTGACCCTAGTGGAAAGCAATCTCCATTAAATCACACCAACACTTTGACAATTTAAGAAGGTGAATTTTGCCTAATTCTGTTTTTCTCTCTGTTTAGTTCATGAAAACAAGTGGTGTTATTGCTGACATCCCTTTTGTTGCTGCAATTAATCCTAATGCAGATGATAGAATCTACTGTAAAAACTGTTTCTCCACATTTGGATCATGGTGTATAATACATTCCAACTTAAATAAATGAAATATCCCTCTGTTTTTGATTTTAGTATCATACATTTACTGTTCCCATTTGTCTGTACTGCTTGTCATGTCCTCAAGGAACTCTAACAGATTTGTCAGGCCCTGTCCCCATCATGAAACCACGGTGACACTGCTTAGTTATGTATCTCTAAAGGTTCTATGATAACATCCTTTACCATATTGCACACTTTCCCTTGACAAATGTTTAGCTCACTAACCTACAGTCGCTTTTGTTTGACTACGTTTTATGGATAAGGATGCATTCACCTTGAGAACATATCCCACTGGTGAATCATTACATTAAAATATACATCTGCATTGCAGCACCCAATGGTGACATTTGAAAGTGTGAAAATATTTTCACACTTACCCTTAACAACGTTCCCAATTCTTCAGCTTGTTTTCCACTTTCTTCACAAACTCACAGATCTGGTGTATTTTTAAAGTGCTGACAAATCTGTGCACCATCAGATGAACATGGCATCAGATGAATCAAATCTTCATTCACCATACAAAATGAAAAAGCCAACCTCAATGGCACAGGTTTCTGAATTGCAAAAACAACACAGGGAAAATGGAAAGGGGGTAGAAATGTGGAAGAAGATTGTACAACCTCCAAAAAAGGATCAAAGTATGGTCAGTCATACAACATAAATGCTTCTCCCATTCCTCAAGAAAATTTAACTCACCATAGAGTCAAAGCATCACACAGATGTGCAGCACAGAAACACACCCTTTGATTCAATTCTTCCATGCTGACCAGATATCCTAAATGAATCTAGTCCCATTTGCCAGCACTTGGCCCATATCCCTCCAAAACGTTCCTATTCATATAGGGCGGCACAGTGTTCAGTGGTTAGAACTGCTGCCTCACAGTGCTAGGGACCAAGGTTTGATTCCTGCCTCTGTCGACTGTCTGTGTGGAGTTTGCATGTTCTCCCCGTGTCTGCGTGGGTTTCCTCCAGGTGCTTTGGTTTCCTCCCACAATCCAAAGATGTGCGGGTCAGTGAATTGGTCATGTTGAATCATCCATAGTGTTAGGTACATTAGTGTGGGGTAAATGTAGCGGAATGAGTATGGGTGGGTTACTCTTCGGAGAGTTGGTGTGGACTTGTTGGGCCAAAGGACCTGTTTCCATACTGTAGGGAATCTAATCTATATTCCCATCCAGGTGCCTTTTAAATGCTATAATATTACCAGCCTCCACTACTTCCTCCGGCAGCTCATTCTATACACACACCACCCTCTGTGTGAAAAAGTTATCCCTTAGGTCCCTTTTAAATCTTTCCCCTCTTACCCTAAACCTATGCCCTCTAGTTATGGACTCCCTGCCCCATGTAAAATACCTTATCTATTTACCCTATCCATGCCTCTCATGATTTTATAAACATCTATAAGGTCACCCCTCAGCCTCTGACACTTCAGGGAAAACAGCCCTAGCCTATTCAGCCTCTCCCTATACCTCAAATCCTCCAACCCTGTCAACATCCTTGTAAATCTTTTCTGAACTCTTTCAAGTTTCACAACATCTTTCCGATACGAGGGAGACCAGAATTGCACACATTATTCCAACAGTGGCCTAACCAATTTCCTGTACTGCCGCAACATGACCTCCCAACTCCTGTACTCAATACTCTGACCAATAAAGGAAAGCATACCACTTCTTCACTATCCTATCTACCTGTGACTCCACTTTCAAGGAGCTATGAACCTGCACTCCAAGGTCTCTT